>NC_060139.1:846174191-846488469 GCF_021461385.2 Schistocerca piceifrons
TAAGAGAAAGAGATGAAATACAATAAACTAAATCTTCATCGAATTCACTCTTAATAACCGGCTTAAATTGCGTTAGTTGTTCTAGAGGGAAGTCTGTGGCTTTACACAAATAAATAAACACTATGTGCCAAGTCTTTATAGGTACAATGTACCTAGCAGAATAGACAACTGAAAGGATAATCATTTTCATCCATATATTCACTATACACTTGTAACGTACATATACATATAACAGCAACTTTGGAGCAATATAGCTCTTTGGTATAATAGGTTTATTCAATTACGCGGTGTGTTTGTTGTAGTATCTTTACGTCATTCAGGGATCTGAGCCTAATTTTTACCATTCTGTTTCTGCTTCTATAGGCAACATTCATATTGATATTAAAATGTTTTAAATTAATCAAAATGTTTGATAGTAAAAATGTTAGGTAGTAGAACTGTGGCTCAAATTCTCGGCACTGTTTAGTAATATAACACATATGAAACAAGCAAAACTGTACAGCTTGGATTAGATTTATGAGACATACTCTTCTTCAAGGAAAGGATATTTAGTGTTAGTACATAATAACCATAGAATAACGAGGAAAGAGGTGCGAGAAGAAAAATAGCTATGTATATATATAGACAGGGTATTCAGTATTAGAATCAGAATTTCAAAGAGCTTTGGAAGATTTAAAAGCAAAGACGGCAGAAGGGATAGATAATATTCCATCAAAATTTCTAAAAGCATTGGAAGCGGCAACAAAACTTTAAGGTGTGTAGAACGTATGAGTCTGACGATATACCATTTGAGTTTCGGAATAACGTCATCCACACCCGAAGATTGCAAGAGCCGACAAGTGCGAGAAATATCACACAAGCAGCTTAACTGCTCAAGGGTTCCAAGTGACTGAAGAATAGTATACAGAAGAACAGAAGAGAAAATTGAGGATGGGGTAGATGAAGATCACTCTTTCTTTAGGAAAGGTAAAGGCTCCAGAGAGGCAGTTGTAAAGTTGCGATTGATAATGAAAGGAAGACTACAGAAAAAAAGACACGTTCATAAGGTCTGTCGAGCTGGAAAAAGAATTCGACAGTGTAAAATGGTGCAAGATATCCGAATTTCTAAGAAAAATAGGGGTATGCTGCAGGGAAAGACGGGCCATAAACAATATGTACATAAGCCTAGAGGGAATAATAAGAGTGGAAGACCAAGAACGAAGTGCTCGAAATAAGGAGGGCGTTAGACAGGGATGTAGTCTTTCTCCCCTACTGTTCAATCTATATATTGAAGAAGCAATGACGGAAATAAAAGAAGTTTGAAGAGTGAAATTAAAATTCAAGGTGAAGGGATATCAATCATAAGATTTGGTGATGACATTGTTACTCTCAGTGAAAGTGAAAAAGAATTACAGGATGTTCTGAATGGAATGAACAGTCTAATGACTACAAAATATGGGTTTAGAATAAACTGAAGAAAGTCGAAAATAATGAAAAGCAGCAGAAATTAGACCATGCAGACTAGAACTGACAGAAAGAGCATTCATAGCCAGGAGAGTGTCAAATTTAGACTTTACTTTGTGGAGGAAATTTCTGAGAACATACGTTTGGAGCACAGCGTTCTATGGTAGTGAAACATTAACTGACGGTGAACAGGATCGGAAGAGAATCGAAGCATTTGAGATGTGGCGCTACTGCAGAATGTTGAAAATTTAGTGGACTGATAAAGTAAGGCACGAGGAGGTTCTGCACAGAATCGGCGGAGAAAGGAAGACATGGAAAGCACTGACAAGGAGACGGAACAGGATGGTAGGGCATGTGTTAAGACGTCAGGGAATAATTTCCATGGTACTACAGGGACCTGTGGAGGGTAAAAACTGTAGAGGTAGACAGAGATTGGAATACATCCGGCAAATAATTGAGAACGTAGATTGCAAGTGCTACTCTAAGATAAAGAGGTTGGCACAGGAGAGGAATTCGTGGTGGGCTGCATCAAACCAGTCCGAAGATACGACGACGTCTATAATTACTAAAGTGTTGCCGGTACAGGGTTTTGTGCACAAACTGATGTCTCGATTGTGTCCCATGAATGTTCGATGATATTCATGACAGGCAACCTGGGTGGCCAAATTATTCGCCCAAATTGTCCAAGATATTCTTCAAACCATTCGCAGGCAGTTGTGGTTCAGTAAAATTGCGACTGTCAGCTATACAAATCTCATCGTTGTTTGGGAACATGAAGTCCATGAGTGACCCCATGAGTCTCCAAGTAGCGCAGCATAACCATTTCCAGTCAGCGATCGGTTCAGTTGGCCGAGAGGACCAAGTTGATTCCATGTAAACACGGCCCATATCATTATGGAGCCACCACCAGCTTGCACAGGGCCTTGTTGATTACTTGGGACCATGGTTTTATGGGGTTTGCGCCACACTCGAACTCTACCATGTGCTATTACCAACTGAATTCGGGACTCATCTGACAAGGCCAAGGCCTTTCCTGACATCTAGTTTCCAACCCATACGGTCGCGAGCCTAGGAGAGGGACTGCAGGCGATGTTCTACTGTCAGCAAAGGCACTCGCGATGGTCTTCTGCTGCCTTAGCCGTTGTCCTTGGTGAGAGGTAATGCATGAAATTTGTTATTCTCGGCACACTATTGAGACTGCGGATCTCGTACTGTTTAATTCCCTAACGATTACCGAAAATGAATGTCCCATGCGTCTATTTCCAACTACCATTACCCGTTCAACGTCTGTTGATTCCAGTCGTGTCAAGTCTGAATCCCTTTCACGTGAATCACCTGAGTGCAAATGATAGCTCCGCATATGTGCTGGCGTTTTATACCGTGTGTACGTGATACTATCACCACCTGCAAATGTGAATATCAAAATGTTTCAAATGGTTCTGAGCACTATGGGACTTAACTGCTGAGGTCATCAGTCCCCTAGAACTTAGAACTACTTAAACCTAACTAACCTAAGGACATCACACACATCCATGCCTGAGGCAGGATTCGAACCTGCGACCTTATCGGTCGCGCGGCTCCAGACTGCAGCGCCTAGAACCGCTCGGCCACTCCGGCCGGCCTGTGAATATCGCTACCCTTGACTTCGTCACCTCAGTGTATTATCAGTGGCCCTTTGTAAGGCGTCGCTGGCAGATCCTGCTATTCTGCTCGTGGTGCTGTACCTCTTCACAATTATGAGCGTCGAAGATTGTCCCTCACGTTCGATCGTTGAGTGGGTCTTCAGTTTCCTTGAATCCCCATCATTGATCTGCACCTCTGGACTGTAGTAGGTCTTCATACAGATTACATGGACAACGTCTCTGTACTTTTGTCTCTTTGATGGAGAATCATTATTTTCAATTTCATATGTGACGTGCGACAAGCTACAAAGGATGCGACAAGGCCCAAAGTTGTGCATCAGTAACTTTTCTGATAGTTCCATGTTCCACACAATCGTGAAAATCTGTGGTGGCCTCAACTCCATAGACAGAGGCAACTGTGAGTATACATTCTGTGTAACAGTTATGCTTATCAATAAGTTTATACAATTACACCCACTGCCAGTAATAATAATAATAATAATAATAATAATAATTTGCTTAACTTGTGTAACAAAGGAAGAATTGGTTTTGTCGAATTTTATTGTTTTGTACACATTTAAATACAGTTTAGGGCAGCAACGAACTAACGTGTAAACTTTCGGTACTCACCGTTCCGAATTTTTGTATGAGTGGGAGTTTTCGTGCTTTTTTATTTTTTTGGACAAATGTCCAAGACCCGTAACATATGTAATAGTCCATGAATAACTGTCGTGTTGAAAATCATACATTCTTACGTTGCACCAACAAACAACTGACGCTATTGTACACTCCTTTGTAAAATGTTTGATTGTACAGACGCTTAATTGGTTTCGTCACTTTCTCAACCAACAGGACTGGTCTGGGAGGTCCTAATTCCTTTGCGGATAACTTTTCCTGGTAATTTTCATTTTGTTAGCGCTTAAAAACAGATTCAACAGAGTTGAAACACTGCACGCGAAAGCCGATTGCTGCACAGTTAACAACCAACTCCGAACACAAACTGCCGTTAGTGGAAATGATTAAATTCAAGTGGTAATGTCTACCAACAGGTGCACTTTAGAATACAAATGAGGCTCTGAGAGCCATAAAGGTCAAAAGCGTACTGTCGTCAAACCCACATATAAGTGAATATAAGAGAAACCACTGAGACAGCGAATGTTCATATATATACCGTGGGTGTACAGCACAGATTAAATTGACTCACCACAAGGTCAACAAATTCAGAAGCATGAATAAATGTTACAGTCTCATAATCGGCGCTGATGTGCTTTAGGCCCTTATGGTTCTCACCGCCTCAAATGAATTACTATATGATAAAATCCAAAACTTAATGTACTGTAACTCCCCCCTCACCCCCTGGTTGCTCCTCTCCTCTCCCATCCCCGCCCCCTGCCACGTCATCACCGTTATGTCCCCCTTACCCTCCATCTCTACACCCTACATCTCCTTTCCCAAGGTGGCTTCCATCAACTCCCCCTCCCGGATGATGCCCTCTCTCCCTCCATTTACCCCTCCTATCAACTCTGATCCTCACTCCCCCTCCTTTCCTCTGTCCTTTTCCCGGGCTGCCTCTCCCCCCCTTCCATCCTCTTTCCTCCCCACCTCCCCTCTCTTTGCCCCCTTCTCTCCCCTGCGTCCTTTTCCATTTTCCTCCTCTGCCTCCTCTCATTCCCTCTCGTGTCTGCCCTTCTCCCCCTTTATTAGTCCTCTCCCTCCTTGGTTCCCCCCCTTTTCGTTTTTTCCTCTCCTCCCTCCTTGTTTTTCCCCCTCCTGCAGGTCCCCCCCCCCCCACCCCCCTCTGCCTTTGGCTCGGGAGTGTCGTCTTTGTGCTGCCACTTTCGTGCAGTGTTCTACAGTGAGTGTTCTATAGTGCGTGTTTTACAGTGAGTGTTCCGTGTTGTGTTTTTTGGGACTTGTTGCGAACGGCCATCATACTGTTGCTGGGTGTGTCTTTTATCTCTTGCAAACAGAAACCAGACTGTCGCCATGTTTTTTAATTGTGTGTCTACTATGTTACTTGTCTAATTCCCGTGTATTTTATCTACATTGCCAACCCCTTTTGCTTTCTGTTTTAACTTTCCGCAATTTTACGCCATTTAACAATTTAAATCACCATTTTATCGCCTGTTTTTCCTTGTTTCTTTCTTCTTCCTTTATTTAAAAATAGTCTGTAGGCTGTAGAGCAGCGTAGTAAGCTGCTGCCAGCCTGCCCCCTGCGGGGGGAATTGAAAATCAATAAAGAAAAAAAAAGTACTGTAACTCATTCACGAACCCACAAACTAGGTTTTTGTATCAGTATAACTATAACATATACCGATGTCCGATCTAATTTTACTATTTAGTGAGTGAATTGGCATATATGAAGAGTGTGCTACCTTCTAGCGTGATTTAAGCCAAGCGAACGAGGATAAAAGTCCGCTGCAGCGTGCAACCACCTGGTGGCAATGACGTAAACTTGTAGTTGCGTGATAGGAGATAGCTGTGCACGCTGTGAACTGTGCACTTTGTTTATCAAAGCCGTATGTATTTGGTCCATAAGGCAACGACGCCACACCAGTTGCGCATGCATAGCTGATGATGTGCTTGCGACGCTGATGCCAAGTTTCACGGAATCTAGAAGAGCAGCAATACATAGCGCGGGAGATTTAGTGCCGTGTATTTAAGATTAGCGCGTCTGTGTTACGTTTAAAAGCATTCAAAGAAAAGCAACCAAAAAATCCTCAATGTGTCAAAAGTCAGTCTTCACGTGCTCTTGTGCTCTTACACAGCTGCCATCACTGTCCATAGACTGTCGCCTCGTTTAGATTTCCTGAATCCGTCAGCTAGGGGAGCTACTTGTACCTCTGTACGGTGACGGAAAATCGCCGCGTCTGACTGGACCGTTAGTTGCTAAATGGCTCTGAGCACTATGGGACTTAACAAAGGGTTCGAATGGCTCTGAGCACTATGTGTCTCAACTGCTGAGGTCATTGGTCCCCTAGAACTTAGAACTAGTTAAACCTAACTAACCTAAGGACATCACAAACATCCATGCCCGAGGCAGGATTCGAACCTGCGACCGTAGCGGTCTTGCGGTTCTAGACTGCAGCGCCTTTAACCGCACGGCCACTTCGGCCGGCCTGGGACTTAACATCTGAGGTCATTAGTCCCCTAGAACTTAGAGCTACTTAAACCTAACTAACCTAAGGACATCACACACATCCATGCCCGAGGCAGGATTCGAACCTGCGACCGTAGCAGTCGCGCGGTTCCGAACTGAAGCGCCGAGAACCGCTCAGCCACCCTGGGCGGCGTTAGTTGCTATCATAGAAATATCTGAGCCCATAGATCGCCAGTTGAACTCAGACATTTCCAAAAGAGATCCGTTAAATTTCCATTGCCTGATAAATCAAACAAATCTAAACTCTGGCGTTACGGATTGCAATTACGAACAACTTAAACTGGATCGAACACACAGAAAATGTTGCTAGGAGTGCGAACCAAAGACTGCGTTTTACTGGCAGAACACTAAGAAAATGCAACAGATCTACTAGAAAGATTGTCTGCATTACGCTGTCCATTCTCTTCTGAAGTATAGCTGTGCAGTATGGGATCCTTACCAGATAGGGTTGATGAAGGACATCGAAAAAGTGCAAACAAGGGCAGCTCGTTGTGTATTATCGCGAAATCAGAGAGTTTGCGTCGCGGATGCGATGTGAGAGTTGGGTCAAGATCTTTTTTTCGATGCGCCAAGATCTTTCCACGAAATTTTATTCACCAACTTTCTCCTCCGAATGCAGCCGTCCTCACCGATAGCTGCCGGCAAGGTAGCTCAGCGTGTTCGGTCAGAGGGTTAGCTACCCTCTGCAATGAAAAAAACTGAGTTAATCAATCAACGACAAACTTAAAAGGGCGTCTTACGACGTCCGCCTCGAGCAGATGCAACGAACGAAAGCGAACAAACTGAGATTCTGCCAGCACGGTAGCTCATCGTGTTCGGTCAGAGCGTTAGCTGCCCTCTGTAATAAACAAACTGAGTCAACGGCTCAACACTGAACGAGAACGGGTGTCATGGGACATCCGCACCGAACCAACGCATCGAACAAAATCGAGCAAAATGAAATCAATAAAATTAAAATAAAAGAAAAAAGAGATAGCTGAGGGGTCAGCGTGACGGATTGTCGTCCTACGGGCCCCAGTTCGATTCCCGGCTGGGTCGGAGATTTTCTGCGCTCAGGGACAGTGTTGTGTTGTCTTCATCATCATTTCATCTCCATCCGGCGCAGATCGCGTAATGTCGCGTCGAATCTAATAAGACCAGCACCAAGGCGGCCGGACCTGCCCTGAAAGGGGCCTCCCGGCCAATGACGCCAAACTCTCACTTCCATTTTCTCCTCCTGATGCAAAAGTATTTTTGACACCCATCTACATAGGAAGAAACCATTATCGTAGTAAAATAAGACAAATCAGAGCTCGCATGCAATGATTTAAATGTTAGTCTCCCCCGTCTGGTGTTCGGGACTGGACCGGTAGAGGAATTGCCTTGAGGTAGCTCTCGATAAACCCTTTGCGAGGCACTAAGTGTGAATTGCAGAGTAGTGATGTGGACGTAGATGTAGATGTGATGGATGATGTCTTGCAGTGTAGTATTTGTCGTAAACTCAACTCCTTTTCCTGCAATAGGTTACAAGTCGAGGGCGAACTTCATCTTTATGTTTTTCTGCAGTGCGAAGTACTTTGCGGAGGAATTGCTTGTACCTGCGATGGTCGGGTGAGCAGCATGAGTCCGAGATGGCCTAGCCTATTCTTCCTGACACGTTCGGATGGTGGCGGCGACTGATACTAAAGCACAGTACACCACTTCTGCAACAGTTCCTGTTATCTCTTGACTTTTGGGATCGACATTCACTGGCTGCTTGCTCTTTCTACTCGGACCTACAGATCTGGCTGTCGTAAAATGTTGTATGTCCTCTCTGACGTATGAGAGAGACGAAGTCGTGGCGTTCTTCCACAGCTGCCATGGGGACCACATTGGGGAGATGGTAACACTTCTGCCGTCCGATTCTTCAGTTAAATTTCCTCGATGTGCTGGCATCACCTGACGAATTACTCGCTTGTCGCGATATCCTTTACCAGAAAGCTCATCACATGTCTTCTGTAACCTCTTTCATCAAATTTGAGATGTTGTCGGCTTTTTCCATATTCGGATTCATAATGTTGCAAAGAGCCAGAACATGTCCGCCCCCGGTAGCTGAGTGGTCAGCGCTACAGACTGTCAATCCTCAGGGCCCGGGTTCGATTCCCGGCTGGGTTGGAGATTTTTCTCCGCTCAGGGGCTGGGTGTCGTGTTGTCCTAATCATCATCATTTCATCCCCATCGACGCGCAAGTCGCCGAAGTGGCGTCAAATCGAAAGACTTGCACCAGGCGAGTTGTCTCCCAGACGGGAGGGCCTCGTCACACGCCATTATTATTTTGTATGTGGGTCTGCGTCGTTTTCCAGTGACTTTGAGCGCTGTTCCTCAATAGTTCTTCCTTTAAGTAGACTTGTTACTGACTGTAACGAAAAGCTTTCTTCAGTTAGGCCTACAGTCTGTCTTAACTAACGAAATTCTCTTCGTTGTTTTCGAATCGCTGCTGAGTTATGCCGTCGAAGTAAAATTAGCATTTGCCAAATACATCGTCATGCCATTTGTTGTATTTGGCGACTCAGCCGAATATTTTCGTCTGTTTCGCTGCGTACTGACCAGTGTCTCAGGAAAACAGTGATGGGTGGCTGATGTGCAGCTGACTTACTGCTGGTGTGGACTCCACTGATCTTCTGAATATGTGTATCTTGCGAACGATGGGCACCTGTGTGCAGGTGACGGCTTTTACGTCGCATAATCGAAACCACAGTGATGTAAATGTTTTGAAGCACCCGTCGTCTCCAACAAACAATGTCACGTCGAAGCCACAATATAGCCCAAATCCGAAAGCAGGGTCGTCAATGACGTACAGCACTTCGCTCTTGAAGCACACCAGAATACAGAAACATTACAAACATAAAAACTTCTAGAACCTCCCAATAATGATTAATTATAAATAGGAAATAACTGCTGGTCGTCGGGATGGAAGCGGCGACCCTTAGTACCCTAACCAATGCCGCTCACCCATACACAACATACACGCAGCATGGCGCACGGCAATACTGCCTGATTACTACACGACGTTTTCCCACACTTTTGAAAATGCTGGATTGTACCCACATAATTCTCTTTTTATTTATGTTTTTCTCTGGTATGGGCAGCACTGTTTTCTAAAGAAATGGCGGTCAGTTTTTCTTTAACTAGGCACGCACAGTATGTTTATCGTTTTCCTGTCCACAGTGATGAATAGCTGTCGAAGAACTCCTTACATTTCTACTATTTCTATTTAGATGATTACTGATAATTCTTTTCAATCCAGTAATGGTTTTCACGGTGGAGCTCTGTGATAATAAATTCGCTACGTTCGGCTTTTCTACCGACTCATGAATTTGAATAGCGAGAACCTTAAGTTATAAATCAATGGCGGGAACGCCTGCATCTGTCGCCATCGTGCGCCTGCTGGCGACATCAGCGCTTTTGGAAAGCAGTGCCTGCCTCTTGCTGCGTACCGACGCGGTGGCCGAGATTGTGCTTTCGCTTCAGGAGCGCCTGCACTTCAACTGTGTCTATATTGTACTCTCTCACCAGGAAACAGGTAAAAGTATGTCATAATAGAAAAAATATCTAGGATTCCTTAAGACTAGAGTAGTATTGTTTTGTGTATGTAGTGCCTACATCTACTTCTACATACATACTCCGCAATCCACCATACGGTGCGTGGCGGAGGGTACCTCGTACCACAACTAGCATCTTCTCTCCCTGTTCCACTCCCAAACAGAACGAGGGAAAAATGACAGCCTATATGCCTCTGTACGAGCCCTAATCTCTCTGATCTTATCTTTGTGGTCTTCCCACGAAATATAAGTTGGCGGCAGTAAACTTGTACTGCAGTCAGCCTCAAATGCTGGTTCTCTGAATTTCCTCAGAAGCGATTCACGAAAAGAACGCCTCCTTTCCTCTAGAGACTCCCACCCGAGTTCCTGAAGCATTTCCGTAACACTCGCGTTATGATCAAACCTACCAGTAACAAATCTAGCAGCCCGCCTCTGAATTGCTTCTGTGTCGTCCCTCAATCCGACCTTATAGGGATCCCAAACGCTCGAGCAGTACTCAAGAATAGGTCGTATTAGTGTTTTATAAGCGGTCTCCTTTACAAATGAACCACATCTTCCCAAAACTCTACCAATGAACCGAAAACGACTATCCGCCTTCCCCGCAACTGCCATTACATGCTGATCCCACTTCATATCGCTGTACAATGTTACGCCCAAATATTTAATCAACGTGACTGTGTCAAGCGCTACACTACTAATGGAGTACTCAAACATTATATGATTCTTTTTCCTAGTCATCTGCATTAATTTACATTTATCTATATTTAGAGTTAGCTGCCATTCTTTAGACCAATCACAAATCCTGTCCAAGTCATCTTGTATCCTCCTACAGTCACTCAACGACGACACCTTCCCGTACACCACAGCATCATCAGCAAACAGCCGTACATTGATATCCACCCTATCCAAAAGATCATTTATGTAGATAGAAAACAACAGCGGACCTACCACACTTTCCTGGGGCACTCCAGATGATACCCTCACCTCCGATGAACACTCACCTCCTACCTTTGTCCCAATATACACTCTAAGGAAAAAACAAGAACGACACACCACGAAGAAATTAGAAGAGTAGGACGGAAATCATTAGATGCGATTTCCATGTATAGACAAACAAATTATTACAATTTCAGAAAAATTGGATGATTTATTCAAGAGACAGTGATTCACACACTTAGGATGTAAATAACACGGTGGTCCACCTATAGCCCTTACGCAAGTAGTTATTCGGCTTTGCATTGATTGATAGAGTTGTTGGTAATCCTGAGAGGGATATCGTTCCAAATTCTGTCCGACTGGCACGTTGGATCGTCAACATCCCAAAACCCTTGGAAGGCCCTGGCCACAACGCTCCAAACGTTCTCATTTGGGGAGAGATCCAGTGCTCTTGCTGCTTAAGGCTTGGTTTGGCAAACACGAAGACGTGTAGTAGAAACTCTCATCATGTGCGGGCGGCAATGTGGAAATGTAAGCCCAGAATGGCTTACCATGAAGGGAAACAAAACGTACGTAGAATATCGTCGACGTACCGCCGTCTTCAAGGGTGCCCCTGATGGCAATCAAAGGGGTCCTGCTATGAACACAAGTGGCTCCCCAGATCATCACTCCCGGTTGTCGGGCCATATGGCGGGCGACAGTCAGGTTGGTATCCCATCGCTGGTCGGAGTGTCTCCTGACACGTCTTCGCCGGTTATCGGGGTTCACTTCGAAGCTTGACTCATCATGGAGGCAATTCTACTCCTGTCCTTAATGGTCTTTATGGTCGAATCGGTGATAATGATGAATCAAGGGCTATGAGTGCTTTTCTGGCGATTGCTCAGTTCTGAAGTTCTGTCGTCTCTCTTGGTCGACTGCTTACTTCTTGATGGTGTATTCAGCCATGGTTCACCAATTCCTGCCATGTCGTCGAATAGTGCCATCGCTCCTACTCAAATGACGAGCAATTCGCTGATTACTCCAATCGGCTTCTCTGGGCCCAGCTACACGTCCTCTCTCAAATGCTGACATCTGCATATATTGCTCATGTGCCTGTCTTTTGGGCTTAGTTACTGCCCAACTGATTACACGTATGCCCTGGTATCGACATGTCCCCTTTTACTATGGTGGCCAGCTACGGGCAAAACTGTGCTGCAGCGTCACACGTTCATCCATCGGCCGCCAATATTTACATTGCTGCATTCCGTCAATACCTATTTGAGTACAAGTTTGAGGCCAATTTGCATAATTTCTTAGTCATACGTCTTCTTAGAGTGTATTTACCCAGTGGATCAGTCTTACATGTAAATCTTCACCGAGAAACATACACCGCGACCCATGTCAGTGCGTGGTGGTACTGGGTTCTTGGCATAGTACTACATATCGGTGTTTATTCCCGTTCCAATCGCGTATGGAGCGCGGGAGGAATGACTGCTTAAATTACTTCTTTGCGTGCATGTCTCGGGAGCATAAGCATGCAAAAAGACAGTGGAAATCAGTAAATTAAAGATACACAGTGTGTATCCAAAGGATGTGTTGCGTGTGATCGAAAAAGTGTCGTGATAATCTTTCTATTGGTAAAAGAATCCGGATCAGTCTCACACTCCGATCTTCGGGAGGAGACTGCCGAGAGAAGGTGACTACGAGAAAAAGACAGAATTGCCAACGGAAGGATAACCTACTACAGCTGGGAGCATGGAATATCAGGAGTCTGGACGTAGTCGGAAAGCTAGAAAAGTTGAAAAGGGAAATGCAAAGCTTCAGTCTAGATATAATGGGGGTCAGTGAACTGAAATGGAAAAAAGACAAGACTTTATGGTCAGATGAATACAGGGGAATAACAGCAGCAGAGAATGGTATTATAGTTATAAGACTCTATGAATAGGAACGTAGCGAAGACAGTGAGTTGTGAATCAAGAGTTCTGGGATAGGATTATTCCGGTCAGAACAGACAGGAAACCAATTCCAACAACACTGTGTAGAGATGTGAAGTAGAATGATCACACAGGCTCAGTTATAGGTAAGTATGTGGCAGGCTTGGGTTTATTGGCGGCATACTGGGAAAACGAAATGAGTCTACAAAGGAGACTGCTTGCAAATCACTTGTGCCGCCCACTTTGGAATACTGGTCAAGAGCGTGGGACACATTGTTGCCGGTTCAGGTGTAAATGCCGACGTCACAAGCAGAAGATGAAGAAACAGGAAAAGTATACGAAGATATTGAACGGATACTTCAGTACGTAAAGGTAGATGGGAATCTAATAATGACGTGCGATTGGAGCACGGTAGTAGGGGAAGCAGTAGAACACAGTATTACTGCAGAATATGGGCTTGGTGGAAGAAATGAGGGAGGAGAAACTCTAATCGAGTTCTGCAACACAAAGTGCAGTTATTAATAAGGAATGCATTATTAAAAAAGAACAAGAAGAGGAGGTATACTTGGGAAAGGCCAGGAGACAGGATAGATTCCAAATGGATTACTTTATGGACAGACAAACATTCTGCCATCAGATATTGGATTACAACGCGTTTCCAGTAGTAGATATCAAATCATAATTTAGGAATGATGAAAAGTGGACTGAAATTTAAGCGTAAGAATCAACGTGCAAAGGAATGGAATACTGAATAAATAAGGAACGATAAGACGTGTTTATAGTTCTCTGAGACCATAGGTACAGAGATATGAACATCACAGTAGGTAGTTCAGTTGAAGAGGAATAGATATCTCTAAAAATTACAGAAATTAGACAAACGAACATAGGTACCAGGAAGGCAACAGCGAAGAAAACTTGGATAACGGAATAAATGCTTCAGCTGATCGACGACAGAAGGAAGTACAAAAACGGTCAGTGAAGCTCAGGAATACAAAAATATATCACTTAGGAATGAAATTATAAAGGAAGTGCAGAAAAGCTTATGCGTAATGGCTATAGAAAAAATAAGAAGAAATCGAAAAGGAAATGGACTTTTGAAAGAATGATTCAGCATATGGAATAGTCAAGACAGGCTTCGATGAAATTAAAAGCAAGGGCGGCAACATTAAGACTCAATGAGAATTCCACTGCTAAACGCAGGGGAGAGAGAGGTTAGGTGGAAAGATCACAGTGAAGACGTCTATGGTGGGAAAGGACTTGTATGATGACATCATTGAGGAAGAAATGGGATTCGAAGTGGAAGACTTGTGGGATTCAGTATTCGAATTATTGTGCAAGAGACCTTTGGGAGACGTGTGATAAAATAAGGTAGAATGGGTAAAAAAACATTCCTTCAGAATTTCTAAAATGAGTGGGCGAAATAGCAACCAAAAGACTTTTCAAGCAGGTATGTAAAATCTATAAGGTGGGAGAAATACCGTGAGACTTTCGGAAAAATATCAACTACACACTCCAGAAGACAGCAAGGGCAGATAGGTCCACAGTTATCGTCGCACAATTATCTTAATGGCTCGCGCATCCAAGTTGCTGACAGGAATAATATACAGAAAAATGAGAAAAAATGAGGATCCGTTAGATGACGAACTGTTTGACTTTCGGAAAGGTAAGGGCACCAGAGAGGCGGTCCTGACGTTGCGACTAATAATGGAAGCACAATTAAGAAAAATCAGTACATGGTCAAGTGTGTGTTTAAAATTCAGAGCGAAAGCATATCAATGATAAGAATCGCTGGCGACATTGCTATTCTCACTGAAAATAAAAAAATACAGGGCATATAGAATGGAATGAACAATTTAATGAGTACAGAATATGGACTGGGAGAAAAACCGATGATATCGAAAGCAGTGAGGAGTAGCAGAAATGATATTAGCGATAAATGTAGTAGTAACATTGAGTGCTAGGAAGTAGACGAAATTAAAGAATTGTGCTATCTTTGAAGCAAAATTACTCGTGAAGGACGAAACAATGAGGATACAAAAATCTGATTAGCACAGACAAAGCGAGATTATTTGCAAGAGAAGTCTGTTAGTATCAAATGCCAGCCTTAGTTGAGGAAGAAATGTCTGGGAATGTAAGTTTGGAGCACAGTGCTGTATGGTAGCGAATCATGCACTCTGGATAGTTCGCAAAAGAAGAGAATTGAAGCGTGTGAATTAGTGATAGAGAAGGATGTTGAAAATTAGATGAATTGATGAGATAAGGAATGAAGAGGAATCGGCCAAGAAAGAAATGCGGTTACATGGGAATCACTGACAAGAAAAACGTACTGGGTGGTGGGGTGTGTGTTAACACATCAGGGAATAACTTCCATAATGCTAGAAGGAGCTATAGAGGATAGAAACTGTAGAGGAAGACAGAGTCTGGAATAGTCCTACAGCCAACACATAAGTGAGGAGGATGTAGGATGCAAGTACTACTCTGGGATGAACAGGTTGACAGGAGACAGCAAATTCGTCGTGGGCCGCATCAGTCCAGTCAGAAGACTGATGACGCAAGAAAAGGAAGTAATTAGTAGGAAATCTTTAGAATCTTCACTTAATACTTATTTTTGTTTTCTGGGTCAGTAATACACAACATCACCAACAAGGATCCAGACACACTGACGAGGGGCTCATCAAAAGTTATTTCGACATCTGTGAATGATTCTCCACCCAAGGTAACATATTGCGTCCTCTCCACCAAGAAATTTTCAATCCAGTAACAAATTTCGCCTGATATATCATATGATAGTACTTTAGATAATAAGCATACGTGTGGCACTGAGTCAAATTCTTTCCGGAAGTAGGGAAATACTGCATTCAACTAACTGTCTTGATTCTCGGCTCTTTTAAGAAAAGTGCAAGTTGGATTTCGCGTGAGCTATGTTTTCGAAGTTCGTGTTGGTTGGTACGGAGGAGGTCATTCTATTCGAAATATATGTCAATGAGATTAGACGGTGGTTTTGTGGGCAACTTCTGTTATGCTTCTTGTAGATAGATATCACGTGTGGTTTTTTTCCTGTCGCTGGGCACGGTTTTTTGTTCGAGAGATATACGATACTTTATGGTTAAAAAGGGAGCTAAAGAGCTGTAAATACTGTGTAGAATGTAACTGCTATCCTGTCTGGCACTGGGGGGTTTCTTAATTTTAGATATTTTAGCTGTTTGTCAACGGTATTGTTCAAATGTGTGTGAAATCTTATGGGACTTAACTGCTAAGGTCATCAGTCCCTAAGCTTACACACTACTTAACCTAAATTATTCTAAGGACAAACACATTCAGCCATGCCCGAGGGAGGACTCGAACCTCCGCTGGGATCAGCCGCACAGTTCATGACTGCAGCGCCTTAGACCGCTCGGCTGTCAGCGGTATTACTCACGAAGTATCGACCATGGTACTCGCCCCCAGATGTAACCCAAAAGTTTACAGATAACCTCCTTTCGATAGTATAAACAATCCCCAATCATATTGTCATCAATGGAGGAGACTATACAGCGTGGTCCATTGATAGTGACCGGGCCAAATATCTCACGAAAAAAGCATCAAACGAAAAAACTACAAAGAACGAAACTCGTCTCGCTTGAAGGGGGAAACCAGACGGCGCTATGGTTGGCCCGCTAGATGGCGCTGCCATAGGTCAAACGGACACCAACTGCGTTTTTTTAAATAGGAACCCCCATTTTTATTACATATTCAGGTAGTACGTAAAGAAATATGAATGTTTTAGTTGGACCACTTTTTTCGCTTTGTGATAGATGGCGCTGTAATAGTCACAAACGTATAAGTACGTGGTATCACGTAACATTCCACCAGTGCGGACGGTATTTGCTTCCTGATACATCACCCGTGTTAAAATAGACCGTTTGCCAATTGCGGAGGTTCGAGTCCTCCCTCGGGCATGGCTGAATGTGTTTGTCCTTAGAATAATTTAGGTTAAGTAGTGTGTAAGCTTAGGGACTGATGACCTTAGCAATTAAGTCCCATAAGATTTCACACACATTTGAACATTTCGAACCAATTGCGGAAAAGGTCGACGTCGTGTTGATGTATGGCTATTGTGATAAAAATGCCCAATGGGCGTGTGCTATGTATGCTGCTCGGTGTCCTGGACGACATCATCCAAGTGTCCGGACTGTTGGCCAGATAGTTACGTTATTTAAGGAAACAAGAAGTGTTCAGCCACATGTGAAACGTCAACTACGACCTGCAACAAATGATGATATCCAAGTAGGTGTTTTAGCTGCTGTCGCGGCTAATCCGCACATCAGTAGCAGATAAATTGCGCAAGAATCGGGAATCTCAAAAACGTCGGTGTTGAGAATGCTACATCAACATCGATTGCACCCGTAACGAAAACTATTGGGCAACGGTAAATGCACAATGGCTGCGACCAGTGGAAGATCATTGATCTTGGTGCGTTAATGTATGCTGCGGCATTATGGGGGAAAGAAAAATTGGCCCCCATTTTATCGATGGCAATCTAAATGGTGCAATGTATGCTATTTCCTGCGTAATGTTCTACCGATGTTACTACCAGATGTTTCACTGCGTGAGAGAATGGCGATGTACTTCCAACATGATGGATGTCCGGCACATAGCTCGCGTTTGGTTGAAGCGGTATTGAATAGCATATTTCATGACAGGTCGATTGGTCGTCGAAGCACCATACCATGGCCCTCACGTTCTCCGGATCTGACGTCCCCGGATTTTTTTCTGTGGGGAAAGTTGAAGGATATTTGCTGTCGTGATCCACCGACAACGCCTGACAACATGCGTCAGCACATTGTCAATGCTTGTGCGAACATTACGGAAGGCGAATTACTCGCTGTTGAGAGGAATGTCGTTACACGTATTGCCAAATGCATTGAGGTTGACTGACATCATTTTGAGCATTTATTGCATTAATGTGGTATTTACAGGTAATCATGCTGTAATAGCATGCGTTCTCAGAAATAATAAGTTCACAAAGGTACATGTTGTAACACTTGTGACACTAAATGTAACTGGGGTTTCTCTTTTGATGCTAGTCAGTTGTCAGGATGAGCATTACTGCAAAGGGCATTTGATTCTAAAGCATTACGTCAGGGTGAAAATACTAAATAAATTAATTTTTCTCTCTTAACAACATATGGGCAGGGTGGGTTCTTCCTTGGCTCGGATATGAGGTAGAATGAAACAGCATTTTTACATAAGATAACTTTTATTGAAAGTTTTGTACAACTGTTTCCTTACTGGATGTTCTGGCTCGGAGAGCGGCAGCTGTGTCGTTTGCAAAGCCTTCTGCTGCGGCAGCGGCGGCGTCTGATTACGCGTGGCGGTGTGTATCTCGTGTCGCCGTCTCGCCCAGTTGACTGGAGACGCGCATCGTGCTGTGGCCCGTTTAATTATTGAGAACGAAGTCGTGAATCGGACGGTGATACCTTGGATGTGGCGTCCCAGTGCTTCTCTTCTCTAAGCGGCCGCGTATGTCAGTGTTGGGCGTCGGGCAGAGGAGCGGCGCGGCGGGGGAAGGCCAGTGTCCCGAACTCGAACAACGGACTCCTGCTTGCCAGTCTTCGGCTGTCAGATCTTCATCCCAGCTCACAGGTGACTGCTGGTGTGAGACCGTCTCCTTCCCGTCCTCACGAGGCACCCGGGTACGTAAAAATCAGTCTTCAAATAGCTTTTAACTTCTGTCTTCTGGCGCCGAGGCTGCTGCTTGCTATTCCATTACAGCGGCGGACTTGATGCGTCTGTGAATGATGTAGTCTCTTCTTTCATGACGGTCTTCAGCACCGAAACTGAATGAAAACTACTGCTACTCTCTCTTGTTGGGCCCACTGTGTCTCGCGTATTTATTCACTTCAGTTCACTGGAGGTGAACGACTTCACGGTCATTGCCTCTTCTGTCACGTTGAAAAGCTTCTCGAAGAATCTTCTTGTCGGTCATTGGCTCTTGGAATGTAGGCGAGGGCCTGTGATCACATGTGACAATTGAGAAACATGTGAGCCGGTCGGGCGATGCCCTGACGGCTGAATCGACAGCGTCCGCTTATGTGGGGAGGGCGATGGCTTCTTCTGTCACGTTGAAAAGCTTCTCGGAGAATCTTCTTGACGTGAGCCAGTCGGGCGATGCCCTGACGGCTGAATCGACAGTTTCCGCTTCTCTCCTGAACGTGCTGACTTCAAGCGCCGGCCGTTGCCACTGCTACTTTGCCCGCTGTTTTCCAGTGTGTAATTCTTCTAAACTAAACTAAGTTTTACATTTATTTTATAATTTCTACTTCACTCCACATTGGTTTCACTAATTTATTTACGTATCTTAAGTACCACTCAACAACGTATCACATTGGAACAACTGAAATAAAATATTCAAGCGTACCTACGTTCTGTATTTTAATTTAAGAAACCTACCTGTTACCAACTGTTCGTCTAAAATTGCGAGCCATATGTTTGTGACTATTACAACGCCATCTATCACAAAGTGAAAAAAGTGGTCCAACTAAAACATTCATATTTCTTTACGTACTACACGAATATGTAATAAAAATGGGGGTTCCTATTTAAAAAACGCAGTTGATATCCGTTTGACCTATGGTAGCGCCATCTAGCGGGCCAACCATAGCGCCATCTGGTTTCCCCCTTCAAGCTAGACAAGTTTCGTTGTTTCTAGTTTTTCGTTTGACGCTTATTTCGTGATATATTTGGCCCGGTCACGATCAGTGGATCACCCTGTATATGCAAGAATGTTTACAGGTTGTTTGCAGCTCTTGAGGTTCTTTTTCACAACCACTATCCAAACCTCTCAGTTATTGTATAAATCTTCACCCACAGTCCTTCATTGCATATCACCCTCTACCTGATTCTTCCATTATGCAAGAATCTTATTCTCTTGTGTGGAGGTTGTATGGAGGTTTTTCGGCCTTCGTCCATCGCCTGTTTTCATCACATGCCCAGACCACGCTAAACGCCGTTTTTCCAAATGTTCGTAGATGTACGTGGAAGTTTTCATTTCCCGATTTCCATATGTGAGAACCTTGCGGCGGGGCAGTTGGCCTCTTGGTCGCTAGCACTGAGTGAAGGAAGCTGCAAAATTAATGTCCACCTGCCTCAGTATAGCGTTCGTTCACCGTCCGTTGCTCTTCATTCGTAGGTACTATGCAGAAAATGTTAAAAGCAGTGTTGAAGAAAACCATCGTCCATACTTACGACTGCATGGTCCGGGTAACTCAGGTAACAAAATAAACCTGCAAATCTCTAGTTTTAACGGGCATAAGGGGATGCTTCCTTCCTTCATTGAAAATGTCCGCTTATTGATACTAATATTTTTTATTGTCTTTTTGCTGTGGTGTCAATAAGCCCACATTTACGCCGATAGCACATCCACTACTAGTTCATGCAGCTTATGTCACACGTAAGACAGCCAGAAATGTGCTAAGTCCAACCCGAAATATTACCAGATTAATACAGTCAATACTCTGCTACGAAATGAGTTACACACTCGGTCGTTTTCAGTGGATTCTTCAAATGAAGATGCTCGCCAAAAATGTTCTGTAAATGCATACTGAACACGCCACGCAGTATTCTTTACAAAGGCCGATAGTTTCACACGCGGTTTTCTCTACAACAAACACTCCAAAATCTCCCAAACTTCACAGAACTGTTCGTAACAGCATCTGCTTGCATGGCGATACAAATCAAACGAGGTACAACAGTCTTTTCTTCATTTTACAAATAATTTTTTCTCGGTTACGTCTAACATGACCTTCTTGTCCAGTAGCTAGTCCACGACTGACTGAATGCCGTTGCTTTCAGGGCATATAAATCATCCCAATGCGCGGGAAAGACTTTACTCTCATTCGTTGATCAAAACGAACAGCCAATCAGATTAATCTTTCGTGATCATATTCGTGCTCAAACTGCTTTACTCCAATCAACATTCGCAGGTGCATCTACGTCTTTTCATGCTGCAAGTATTAACAAAATGTTCCTCCAAACCAAACCAAACGAAAACAAAGAGAAAACTATGCTTGAAATATACTTTAGAACTGATTATCCTCTTACTACCTTTCTAGTTGCCTTATTACAAAAGCAAACACTCATAGACAAACGTTATCCGCGAGTTAGGGGGATTCAAAGTTTTTTCATGACCGCCTGGTGGCGTAACACTTGCTAGTTACGTAAGGTGTAATACAATATAGAATTGAAATTTGACGTATGTCAGGGATTTTCTCTGCCTCGTGATGGCTGGGTGTTGTGTGATGTCCTTAGGTTAGTTAGGTTTAAGTAGTTCTAAGTTCTAGGGACTGATGACCATAGATGTTAAGTCCCATAGTGCTCAGAGCCATATGACGTATGTCCCACATACACACTCGCATTAACTCTCATTTACTCTCACCCTAACACAAGATATAAATATTAACTTTTAAACTGTTATTTCCATTACGAATGAAAAATTATCGAAAGTTTAGAACTGAAAATCTTTATAAAATAAATCAGCACACTAAGAGTGCTACTACTGGTTTCAAATAGCAAAAGAAATATAAACTGTTATTATTACTATCTGAATTTATTTTCTTAAGTGTCAGTTAAGTACTTTTTTAATAGGTTTTTTCTATCTCTGAAACTAATATGGGTAGCCGTAACAAATTTCGACACAAAGCTCGTCGGAATAACAAAAGGTCATGTACCAAATTTGGAATAAAACAGCTAATATTTAACGTAATTATTTAGTTTTTTAGGTGAGGTGAATAAGTGATTTTAGTACATGCCACAGTGAGAATTCTCACAGTCCGCTTTAGCGACTGGTGGGGCTATGAAGTATACAGCAGGCCACATGCTGGCCGCCACCGAACGCTAGTATACTGCACGGTTGCAAAACAGCTCGCCATAACGTAACAAACTTACTGCAAAAATCTGCACTCGGGTAATAGCTGCGACGCTACAACCTCTGTAGCAAAAAATCCATTTGCTTGCCTTCTGATGTGTTTTTTGTGTTTCCACGATTCTACTCCAAATAATGAAATGGTACTGATTCATATAACTTTTGTTGTCTCTTTCTTAATTTTATGTGTCTAGAGGATGGAAATCAGCTTACTTATTGCTTGTTTGGCTTGTGTTGTCCTCTGGCTTTCTTGTTTAGTGGAACCCTGATCTGAGATTATAACTCCTAGATATTTATAGTTTTGACGTGCCTCAATAACATTTCCATCTATGAGAGTGCCATAATGTTTACTTCCTATGTAGAGAGATATTTTGTTTTACAATTATCTATTGTTACTCGGGTCTTATTGCATGCTTGTACGATTTTCTTCACCATGTGCTCTGTATCACAGTCTTTTGCAGGCAATGTAAAATATGGCAGTCTTGATATTAATGCGGAAATTGCTGAATTAGTGAAAGACCTTTGTATCGCTAAGTTATATTTCTTGTGTGTCAAAGTCAATTCTGGTATTCAAATTACTAGCAGATACTAGTTATCAGATCTGTTTTTCGAAAAGCACTATATGTGAAAATACTTGGCTAGAAAATGATGATTTTTTAATATCCTCCAGACACGCTAAGGAAGTCAAGAGCTCTAACGGACTTGCTCAGACAAATGGCAACATATCATCAGACGGGAATCCTGCAGCATACGTTCCAAAAAGACTTTATTCACAGTTGTTCAGGAATGCCGTTGTTCATTGTGCCAAACAAAGATTTGCTCTTCAAGGCACCGAACATGACGGTAAGTGAAATATGTTTTTATGTTCAAGCACCTTTCTCTTGCAAAACATTGATGACGAGTTGAAAAATAAATGTTCGAAAGATGTATGTTAACTATCGTCTTAATACATTAATCTGAAAATATTTGCTTCTGCATATATTCACACTTTTTCCCCATTCAGTCTTTTATTCTAACACGCCCAGGTTCTTTGTAACTTCACTAGCTGATTATCCTAATCTTGTACTGGATTAGGAAAGGAACTGAACACGTATGTAGTGTAAAACAAACAAACATTACCCAATTGACTTCTTCTTTTCTTGGTTCGAATCTACCTAAAACATTCTAGAATTTTGAGTCCCATTTGAAGCAAACACATCTTGTTCTCAATTTTCGGAACTAGTTTCGGAGATATACCAACATTTTAGTGGATTTCTTTATTCTAAATCGTGGAAACAACAAGGCATAAAAGTAAAAATGAAAGGTAATCAGAATGGCCACTAAGATTCAACTAAAGAGTCTGGAAACTCACCACATCACATACGGAAAAAAAAGCAGATACGCATATAAGAATAAAATAGCACATAGAACTGCAAATAAAATCAAGAAGCAAGGGATTACAACAACATGCATAACGAATAACACAACACAAAACACTAAGATCAGAAAATAGTACTACAGACAAATTCAGTAATGCAGGAAGATGTCAACTAATATGCAACTCCTATCAATCCAAGTATATAAGAGAAACATGCAGAAATTCCCGAATACGGTACACAGGACGCATGGAAGCTGTAAAGAGTGACATCTCTCATTCCCCTTTCTCAGATCACTTAATATATGAAAACCACCAGCCCACAAACAATGAAACGGATCTACGTATTGTAAGCCATCTACTCTTTTCGAATAATGACCTGAATACATGAAGGTATGTCTTCAGAACAATGCCCTGAAAGTGTTAACCTCCTTGCATCCAGTTTTGTCCCAAAAAATAATTTGTAATGTAACCTGACCTTCATAAATATATCCAAGAATAGGATGTGCTTACCTTGCGCAACGGAAATAAACGGTGGCGCAAATGAATACCTGAGTAAAACCATTCTTACTTCTAGCAGTTTCATAATCTTACTCAAAGATTAATTTAGAAACCAAACCTGAAATATAAAGATGTACCACAACCACATCGAACATTGTCTGATAACGAGCTCAAAAAATGGCTCAAATGGCTCTGAGCACTATGGGACTCAATATCTGAGGTCATCAGTCCCCTAGAACTTAGAACTACTTAAACCTACCTAACCTAAGGACATCACACACATCCATGCCCGAGGCAGGATTCGAACCTGCGACCGTAGCGGTCACACGGTTCCAGATTGAAGCGGCTAGAACCGTGATAACGAGCAAGCTGTCTCACAGTCTCCACATCATCCCTTACCTTGTAAGCTGTAAGGCACGCAAAGAGCAGAAAAAAGGTTTCTGCTCTTTACAGTTTTGAAAAGGCTTATACTGGCTGTAGTTTTGCCTTACATTGCCCAACGTTCCTACTAGAGCTAGAATTTAGATTAAATTTCGTGCTTGAAATTAATTCCAGATTGTAAAATAAATGCAAGGGCACATTAGCAGTTGCATCTTGGGACACGAATTTCGTAAGTGACAGAGGATAGAAAATAAATCGTGGAAGCTTCAGTTAATAATTTATGATCACTGTGACTCAGTCCATAACCACTGATACATGAAACAGTACATACTCTCAGTCGCAGTATTTAGTGCCGTAAGACACCGGCTTTCAGCTTCTCACCTCTCTAAACAATTAATTGTTGAAAAGAAAAATGCAAAAATATGTTAACAGACATAAATACACAAACGAATCTGCTCCACCTAAGGAAGAAATCTGATGAACAACGTTAAGATAGAAGCAGCATACCGCCGCTTGCGCGAAGCCGGTCGGAAACACAGTCAGGAACAGAATAGAATGCCTTGTTCCTCGTTCAAAGAAGCCCACAAAACAGATCAGGGAGCCCACACAGACCCTTGATTGGCTCGCACTTGCAGCCACCGAAGTTCTCTCTAGCAGTCTTGCCTTCACTCGACTAGTAAAAAACTGTGATACCTTAAGTAATAGACTACTTGGCACAAAACATCTTTGGAACACGGTTGTGGATCAGAATTTGCAGAAGGACGAATACATTGAATGTTAGCAGTCTGACAGGCAGATTTCAACATTCCCAACCACACCAATAACATATACTATTAATTAACATTAGAAGACAACTATTATATACGAAAGGTTCTTGTTGAAGGTAAAACTGTAAGAAATGAACATTCAACACATTGCAACAACACATTCCTTAGTGCTTTAAAAGAAACAACACATAACACGGAACGGAAATAACACACACACACATACACACACGCACGCACACACACACAGTATTAATTGCTCCGCTCCACACTGACCAATGTCTAATAAACAGAACTTGTCAGATGTCTTACTGCACCTTTCAAACTCCTCGCGATGTGCTATATCTTTCGCGATACACGTCAACTGCAAGATGGTGTAATATTTGAATTACTGTCAAAGCTAAAGTTTTGGTTTTTCTCGAATTCCTTAAGCCAACGAGAGCTCACGACGGAATGCGCTATAACCCAGTGCCCACCAAAACTGTTCTCACTAGACAGCCGCAGGTTTCATTTTCATAATACAAATATTTTCAAGTTCATATTTTAGATTTTGTTGATGACAACTGCTCATTCCTTTGCAGGTGACGTACTGTATGCCTAAAAACACAACAATCGTAGAAACATGCGATGACTATGAGATAAAAAGGTAGTATAGGACTATTCGTACATGTATCTGGAGTCAAACAGTGCAACATATTGTAACAGTTTTCGTCATCTAATGTAACTGTTAATATTTATGTTCTGGAATAAGAAGACACACTGAAGAAACAAAAAGTGTTAGCCGGCCGGAATGGCCGTGCGGTTCTGGGCGCTACAGTCTGGAGCCGAGTGACCACTACGGTCGCAGGTTCGAATCCTGCTTCGGGCATGGATGTGTGTGATGTCCTTAGGTTAGTTATGTTTAATTAGTTATAAGTTCTAGGCGACTGATGACCTCAGAAGTTAAGTCGCATAGTGCTCAGAGCCAAAAAGTGTTTGCATCAAAGGGACCCACAATCCCATATTGTAAAAATAAATTTAGTTTATTTACTTGCTTTTAACAGTTTTAATACAGTATAGTAAGTAAAAAGTCTTTTAAAAATTCATTGGAATGTTAGTTTAACACAACTATTATTTCCCTTCGTGTTGTGAGAAGAAATAAATTCTTCGACGGACCTATTCTGAGTAAGCTACAGGCACTAATACCAATCATATTCCTTATCTTACCATGCCATCACTCCCACGTCCAGGTGTGCTGGACAAGTCTTATGTCCACTGTCTTTCCAGGCTGTGAATTAAATGTCCAGCATGTTTGATTGCCCGGCACATTACACACTGTGCTTTACGTGTTACCTACACCTTCCCATCCAAACCCTCACAGCTATTCCATTCTGTCACCAGCCATCCTAGAAATCCCAAATACTACCCAGGCAACAGTAAAGTTATGTGTGACTTCAATGGTCAATAATGTGGAAATGCGATCTCAAATTTCAATACGAGCTAGGTCTGCCTAGATCGCAAGTTTAAAATGTGTTATGACCGGTTGTCGATTTTGATGGCAATCATCTTCAGATAATAAAATTCGCTATAGAGTATAGCACTTCACGTTGCACGGTCAAGTACTGATCCATTTAAACTGTTATAATGACTCGGTACATGATATTCATTGTGTGACACGTTAAACTCTGTGACCATTTATTATGATAGGAAGATGATTAGTAGCACAATCTAAACTGGGCATATCATTTTATAAATTCGCAATCCAGACAAATAAAGTTTATATAACACAAATGATATTTGTTTTAAGGGGGCCTGGAACGTCCTATACCTCCAATGTTAAATGTAAAGAACATTTTCTTATGAACTATTAACACCAGAATGATGAAACTTTTACAGTATAATATTACATATATTTAATACCATGTAAGACATGGATTTTAATTTATTGGTGTTTTTTGGTAAGTTATTAATTATTTTGTTACTGAAAATAATTGACACATTTTGGCATAGTATTTTTGAAATAAAATCTGTTATCAATTATGTATCACAAAAAGGCTATGATACAAGGTGTATATTGGCACTGTTTACATTCCTTGAAAATTTTAAGTCTTTAATAGTTTAGCAGAAAAAAGGGAACGTGTGGAAAACGAGTTACAAAGTTTCACTAACATTTTAGTGGAGTCCAGCACCATAAGAGGGGTTTTCACTGTCACTAGACAACTCCCCATCTAGCCTTCTTTTCACACCTTTCATTCTTTGTCTGGCTTGCCTCTCAAACTCCTTTTCTTTCCTTTCAGCATCCCGTTTCCTCTCATTGTCTATCGACATCATTGCACTCACCATGTACTTTCCGGGCATCACGTCCAACTTCTGCAGTACATTGCACTTTATAATGTTACCTTTGTTGTACGTAGCAATGGCATCATATACTCCAAAATGAAGAGTATGAAATTCCACAGACACATTTTTTGGGATTCTTGTCCAAATTACATTATTGACACTCTCATTTTGATTTTGTGTACGTTCATGGAGACATTTCTTCAAAAGTTCAGTTGCAGAAAGATCTCTGAAAATTGGTTTTATAGTCTTCATGACAGTTTCTGGTAAACTGTGATGATGCTTGTGTACACGTTCAGATCCCTGATATTTGTTGTACTTGCACCAGGAATTGGGTCACTGTGGGCATAGTACATGTAGTGGTTCCTTGTCAGTCGATAAGGTGTGGTAGTAAAGTGTCATTACAGCCTTTTCCATTGCATCAACGCTGTGAGTATTTTGTCTTATTGCCGGTCCATATTCTCTCTGCAATCTGTTGATTACCTCGTCTGTCAATCTTTTAGCTCCACCCAAAGGCTTTCCAGCACTGAGTACTTGGCCTTTCATTGTGGTCTTCAGTCGACGCAGCCTTGTTCCCATACGTTTCTGAACATGACCTATGCACTCCTGTTTAGTAATGGTAACATCATTTCCATAAGTTTTCAGCTCAGATACAGCAGCAAAAGACTTCGAATCACCATCACCCAGGAACTGTAGGTATCTGACCTTGTACCACAGAAGAGAGCGACTGAAAATGTCTTTCACACCGGAAACTTCCATGGCCCCACTAGACCCACTGTAATTCCTCCTACAGTTTTCTGCATGCTCATCCTTCACTCTTTTAGGACACCTACAGTGCTTGGATTTAATTACAACATCTATAACTTTTGTAGTATCAGTACTTGTTGCCATTATTACCCCATTATGTGGTTCAGATGGCTCTGAACACTATGGGACTTAACTTCTGAGGTCATCAGTCCCATAGGACTTAGAACTACTTAAACCTAACTAACCTAAGGACATCACACACATCCATGCCCGAGGCAGGATTCGAACCTGCGGTCGTAGCGGTCGTGCGGCTCCAGACTGTAGCTTCTATAACCGCTCGGCCACGCCGGCCGGCCCCCATTATGTGAAGTGTGCCTGCGCTTCTGCCACGTACCATCTAGTGCGACAGTCAGGTCCCGAGGATTCTGAAAATCTGGAATTTCTTCATTCACCGCCACAGCCTCCTCCACTGCTTCTTTCATGGATTCTTAGGCAATATCTTCAACACAGGGTCCAACAACCGAATTATATTTTGAGAATTTCGTTGGTGGTGATGGTAGAATCATTACACCACAAAACATTTGACCAGCAGAGTATCCCTTACCGATTGACCTTAGAGCATAAACACATCTAATATTTACACCATAGTACTTGCTTTTCTCACTATCAGTTTCACATTGGCCTATTTAGACATATTCTGAGTTCCAAAATGAAACACTGTAATTACAACTAGTACAATGAAGACAGATTTCTGAAGTCCTATAAGTCGCTTCACATTTACTGACATACTCAATTTACAACATTCCTTACACAGTACTGAACTCTCAATCACCTTTGAGAGCAATGAAATGTTAATTATTTCGTTCACATTATCCTCACTACACTTCTCCAATAAACTGCAGTATTTTTCAGTTGATCCATGCAGCTTCTTGCTTGTGCTAGAGACAGGAGTAGATCTGACTTCATGAATAACCTCACTATTTTCAGAATCATTTCCCAAGGTCGGAGAAATTGTCACAGTTCCACTAGTGTACCTCGGAGGAGGCTTCTTCCTCTTGTAAACTCTGTTACTAAATCGAGGCGTATTTGATAAGGTCCAGTTACGCAATAGAAATACAACACAAATCGTGCAATAACCACCAAATGCTCAATGTAAACAACAGTATCCAAAGACTACAATATGCAGACAAAACAATTGCCTGTTAGATCGTGTTGCCAACATAATATAAAGTTTTTGACATACCAGAAGTTTTGAAAAACGATGTTTTCAATGAACATGTGTCCATGGAAATTCAATGTCGTTAAATGACCTCTACAGCACATTATTGAAAATAATATTTTCAATACTTGGAGTTGAGCTACAGGTAAGATTAGTTTGTCATTTTAAAGAGGAAGATCTGCAGTATTTTATTTCACAATAAACTGAAAACCCGAAATTTCATAATTTTTAGGTTCCGGGTTCCCTTAAACTATCTAGAAGGCTCTACCTCGCCACCCTCAGCTCCATCACAACCCATCGGTATTAATGTCATCGGAGCTGCCTTCAGTGACCTTGTTGTTGTTGTTGTTGTGGTCTTCAGTCCTGAGACTGGTTTGATGCAGCTCTCGATGCTACTCTATCCTGTGCAAGCTTCTTCATCTCCCAGTACGTACTGCAGCCTACATCATTCTGAATCTGCTTAGTGTATTCATCTCTTGGTCTCCCTCTACGATTTTTACCCTCCACGCTGCCCTCCAATACTAAATTGGTGATCCCTCGATGTCTCAGAACATGTCGTACGAACCGATCCCTTCTTCTAGTCAAGTTGTGCCACAAGCTCCTCTTCTCCCCAATTCCATTCAATACCTCCTCATTAGTTATGTGATCTACCCATCTAATCTTCAGCATTCTTCTGTAGCACCACATTTCGAAAGCTTCTATTCTCTTCTTGTCTAAACTATTTATCGTCCACGTTTCACTTCCATACATGGCCACACTCCATACAGAAACGACTTCCTGACATTTAAATCTATAGTCGATGTTAACAGATTTTTCTTCTTCAGAAACGCTTTCCTTCCCATTGCCAGTCTACATTTTATATCCTCTCTACTTCGACCATCATCAGTTATTTTGCTCCCCAAATAGCAAAACTCTTTTACTACTTTAAGTGTCTCATTTCCTAATCTAATTCCCTCAGCATCACCCGACTTAATTCGATTACATTTCATTATCCTCGTTTTGCTTTTGTTGATGATCATCTTATACCCTCTCTTCAAGACACTGTCCATTCCGTTCAACTGCTCTTCCAAGTCCTTTGCTGTCTCTGACAGAATTACAATGTCATCAACGAACCTCAACGTTTTTATTTCTTCTGCATGGATTTTAATACCTACTCCGAACTTTTCTTTTGTTTCCTTTATTGCTTGCTCAATATACAGATTGAATAACATCGGGGATAGGCTACAACCCTGTCTCACTCCCTTCCCAACGACTGCTTGCCTTTCATACCCCTCGACTCTTATAACTGCCATCTGCGTTCTGTACAAATTGTAAATAGCCTTTCGCTCCCTGTATTTTACCCCTGCCACCTTTAGAATTTGAAAGAGAGTATTCCAATCAACATTGTCAAAAGCTTTCTATAAGTCTACAAATGCTAGAAACGTAGGTTTGTCTTTCCTTAATCTTTCTTCTAAGATAAGTCGTAAGGTCAGTATTCCCTAACGTGTTCCAACATTTCTACGGAATCCAAACTATCTTCCCCGAGGTTGGCTTCTATCAGTTTTTCCATTCGTCTGTAAAGAATTCGCGTTAGTATTTTGCAGCTGTGACTTATTAAACTGATAGTTCGGTAATTGTCACATCTGTCAACACCTGCTTTCTTTGGGATTGGAATTATTATATTCTTCTTGAAGTCTGAGGGTATTTCGCCTGTCTCGTACGTCTTGCTCACCAGATGGTAGCGTTTTGTCAGGACTGGCTCTCCCAAGGCTATCAGTAGTTCCAATGGAATGTTGTCTACTCCTTGTTTCGACTCAGGTCTTTCAGTGCTCTGTCAAACTCTTCACGCAGTATCATATCTCCCATTTCATCTTCATCTACATCCTCTTCCATTTCCATAACATTGTCCTCAAATACATCACCCTCGTATAGACCCTCTGTATACTCCTTCCACCTTTCTGCTTTCCCTTCTTTGCTTAGAACTGGGTTTCCATCAAAGCTCATATTCATGTAAGTGGTTCTCCTTTCTCCAAAGGTCTCTTTAATTTTCCTGTAGGCAGTATCTATCTTACCCCTAGTGAGATAAGCCTCTACATCCTTACATTTGTCCTCTAGCTATGCCTGTTTAGCCATTTTGCACTTCCTGTCGATATCATTTTTGAGACTTTGTATTCCTTTTTGCCTGTTTCATTTACTGCATTTTTATATTTTCTCCTTTCATCAATTAAATTCAATATTTCTTCTGTTACCCAAGGGTTTCTACCAGACCTCATCTTTTTACCCATTTGATCCTCCTCTGCCTTCACTATTTCATCCCTCAATGCTACCCATTCCTCTTCTACTGTATTTCTTTCCCCCATTCCTGTCAATTGTTCCCTTATGCTCTCCCTGAAACTCTGTACAACCTCTGGTTCTTTCAGTTTACCCATGTCCCATCTCCTTAAATTCCCACCTTTTTGCAGTTTCTTCAGTTTTAATCTACAGTTCATAACCAATAGATTGTGGTCAGAGTCCACATCTGCCCCTGGAAATGTTTTACAATTTAAAACCTGGTTCCTAAATCTCTGTCTTACCATTATACAATCAATCTGATACCTTTTAGTATCTGCAGGGTTCTTCCATGTATACAACCTTCTTTCATGATTCTTGAACCAAATGTTAGCTATTATTAAGTTATGCTCTGCATGAAATTCTACCAGGCGGCTTCCTCTTTCATTTCTGTCCCCCAATCCATATTCACCTACTATGTTTCCTTCTCTCCCTTTTCCTACTCTCGAATTCCAGTCACCGATGACTATTAAATTTTCGCCTCCCTTCACTACCTGAATAATTTCTTTTATCTCATCATATATTTCATCAATTTCTTCATCATCTGCAGAGCTAGTTGGCATATAAACTGCACTACTGTAGTAGGCGTGGGCTTCGTGTCTATCTTGGCCACAATAATGCGTTCACTGTGCTGTTTGTAGTAGCTTACCCGTACTCCTATTTTTTTGTTCATTATTAAACCTACTCCTGCATTACCCCTATATGATTTTGTATTTATAACCCTGTATTCACCTGACCAAAAGTCTTGTTCCTCCTGCCATCGAACTTCACTAATTCCCACTATATCTAACTTTAACCTATCCATTTCCCTTTTTAAATTTTCTAACCTACCTGCCCGATTAAGGGATCTGACATTCCACGCTCCGATCCGTAGCACACCAGTTTTCTTTCTCCTGATAACGACGTCCTCTTGAGTAGTCCCCGCCCAGAGATCCGAATGGGGGACTATTTTACCTCCTGAATATTTTACCCAAGAGGACGCCATCATCATTTAATCATACAGTAAAGCTGCATGCCCTCGGGAAAAATTACGGCTGTAGTTTGCCCTTGCTTTCAGCCGTTCGCAGTACCAGAACAGCAAGGCCATTTTGCTTAGTGTTACAAGGCCAGATCAGTCAATCATCCTGCAACTACTGAAAAGGCTGCTGCCGCTCTTCAGGAACCACACGTTTGTCTGGCCTCTCAACAGATACCCCTCCGTTGTGGTTGCACCTACGGTACGGCTATCTGTATCGTTGAGGCACACAAGCCTCCCCACCAACGGCAAGGTCCATGGTTCATGGGGGGAGTCAGTGACCTTAGAGACTTCGAATACTTCGTATTTCACGGTAATGTCAGTACTTCGAATGTCTTTACATACTACTTCTGTTTTGCCCCTGAACCCACTTAATACCTTTGGTGATTTTTATATACTACTGCTATTGCACACCTACGTCCACCCCTACCATCACTGAAGCGTCGCCGGAACTGCCAATCACACTAGCTACTCCGACAATTGTGGATTAGACGCTAGTATCGGTCGCTTTCGATTATTTTTACATGTAACCTCCTTCCAACCTCACCATCGCTTCTAAGTATAATAGAGGTGTCTTAATCGACAGTATTTTCTCCTAGATAGTAATACGGGTATGCGCTAAGAATCGTAGAATTTACTCCAGCCATATCGGAGTGTTGCCCACATGTCAGTCGCTTCTATCCCCTACCTTAAAACATCCCTTGGAATGTTAGGGTTGACTTCGTCACACATAAGAGCGTTAGATAAGTTTGAACGAGCAGAACAAATGAACGGTAACTTGTTAGTCAAAATATATCATTTCACAGCGACGCTACTGTACCAAAAACCGTATAGAGAAATATCTTAGCTCTTTCCTACGGCATATCTAGGCGGGAACTGTATTCTAAGATACCTTCCAGCAGGACTAGGCACTAAAGACGTACGTGGTCAAAGTATGACCATTTTTATAGCAAGAACTTCGAGAACGTTTGCATAATCAAATAGGAATTATGAAAGAGCTCTTCTGAGTCTTGGATCTCATAAACAGGTTTCAAGAACTAATAATAGGCCACATGAATCACGATTTTGGCCATGTTTGCACCTTTTATGTAAAAAAAAGAGGCATCTGCAAGATATCCCGCGTCACATCAACATCAAACTGCCTCCGACGGAGCGGAAATTCTAGGGTAAAAAAGTGGAAGCACTTACGGAGGAAAAGTACCATGCCCATATTTCAATCGAAAGACAGCTCGCTGTGGGGCGACGTCAGAAAAGAAGTATTTCCTGCGGAAGAGAGTCTCCACAAAATGTCTCAGAGCTAGGTCACTTTGCGAACGATGTAACCTGGTAGACATTCCTAACTCGTGGATGAAAAGACCGAATTTTGAACTGGATGAGGAAAAAGACGCGCGTTAATGAACAGAACGTCAGATACCACAATAAGCATCAACCATGCATTACATCTAGAATGGAAGCTATTACCTGACGCAAGAAACAATAATTGTGCCGCGATTATAGAACAATATGTTTATTATACACTAAAGATGAAAACACAATAACGAGAAATTGCATCATGAACCTAGTGTAAGAACACCATGACATTAAAAAAAACACAACATATAAAAGATGGATGAATGAATTCCTGCTAATTGCATTATCAACAGAAAGAAAATGTTTGACTTTTTTAAAATTTTTTCTAAAAAAGGTTTCAGTTTTCACCGTAAAATTATTCATCAACAAAAAACGCCAGAGCCCAAAATTTTTATTTTCAGTGCAGTCTGGAACCGCAAGACCGCTACGGTCACAGGTTCGAATCCTGCCTCGGGCATGGATGTTTGTGATGTCCTTAGGTTAGTTAGGTTTAACTAGTTCTAAGTTCTAGGGGACTTATGACATCAGCAGTTGAGTCCCATAGTGCTCAGAGCCATTTTGAAAGAAGAGTTACCAAATGAGAAGAGGAATTTATTTCAACAGAAGCATTCGTCAGCTCAGCAGAAGTGCTTATATGTCCTCAATTAATAAATTTATTTTTTAAAATTTTTTTTGAGGTTGTCAATTCTCGTGATCTTTTGAGTTTTAGAAATAATGAAGTTTTGTTTAAATTTTTTAGTACAGTGAAGACTCCAATATAAACCTCGAGTGACATTTTAGTGAACGAAGAAATTTTATTTATTTATTTTTCTTCATTACTTTAAGAACACCTTTGAGTTTCCCAAGAGCATTGAGGTTTTATAGCAGACATTACACCTAAGAAATAAAAGGACTTAAGAAATAGCAGAACGGCAGAATCTAACAGATCACGAGTCATTTACGGCATAAAGGTGAGACGATAGAGGCTAGACGACAAACAATGTCGTTAGAGCACTTGTCCAAGAAATGGAAACGTCCTAGGCTCGATTTCTGGTCCGGAACACAGTACTGATCTGCTAAAATTTCCCCATTTAAGGATATCGAAATTAACTAACTTTAAATGACTTCGGTAATAGTATATATTTCTTCGCCACTGAGTATCACGCTGTTACAAGCACAGAGTGGGTCTTTACTCTTGCATACTCGCCTCGTGTAACTCCTTGATATGGTCCTATCGCGTATTGGGTAAATTCATTACTACTGATTTTATTCTTGCGGCGGTCCCGAATTATATTAAGACGCGCTCCCCTCACGCCACACACTGCCCTCAAACGGTCATTAGTCAAAGAATTACTTACGCAATGGCCTTCGTGGTAGCCACTACCTGGCAATAACAGTAGCTCAGTTGTCTGCACAAATCTGTCAGCTCCGGCACGCCACCTCCTAGGGACCCTAGGCTCACATTAGACCCTCACCATCAAACCTGCTTGAGTGAACCGTGCCCAAATACAAGTAAAAGATATAGCACATTGACACTAAAATTAGCTGTCCTGTAACCAAAAATATTACTTTTTCTGTGTGCGTCTACCTAAAATTACAAACTTTGTTACATATTAGACAATATGCTGAATTATATTGTCATCATATCTCTCTTGGATGAACAACAGCTGTGACACATTCAGTAGTAAAAATTGTTGTTGATGACAACAATAAGTGGTGTTACATCTGTGTCAGGACAGTATTGCACACGTCACACATTATGTTGCGCAGTATGTTGACTCGTCAGTATCGACCATAGATGATGCCAATATCCTGCACTTCAGACTATACACTGAGAAAAAAACACGTTTTGAGAAATATGTTACTTAATAAACCCATTTACGTAAGCAACGAAATCAACATTTTTATGGAAGCATTGTTCTGTTAAAAATAATTAATTCATCTCATAAATTCCTTTGATTAGTGATTTTGTTTTTTGCACTCACAGGAACTGTTCGAGAAGCGGCAATCGGAGTTCATATGGCTGTTGGTAATGAATGATAGGGAGCCGGATTTGGTGTTGCACGATCTGCACATTGAATTCAACTCGAATTTCTATGTCGCTGTGCTATCAGTTAAGGGTACACTCAGTATACTGGAAGCTTACCGGGTGGGCAAGGGATATCCGCTGGTTACGAAGAAATACTGCACATGGCACGCCAGCAAACAACTTACTTGTGCAAACGAGACAATCAGTATGCGCCGGAAAGACTTGATGGGATACAACATGAAGCTGGGGGTAGTTGAGGTAAGTCACCTTTCGATGTACTTAAAAATACATCTTGAACTGTATAAAACCGAAAAATAATTGAACTATTTCTGACGCGTAGTACTGGTACAGTATGTGTGATAGAAGTAGATATTTTTAATGGGGGCTGCTGGTACCTATAAGAAACAGCGGTGCAGACTGAAACGCCATCTCCGAAACCGGAAGTAACGAATGAAGCTAAGAAACACTTAAATTTTTTGTGTAATCGAACCGAAATTGCCTGTTATAGTGACGTGTTCAGCAATGATCCTCTTGCTAGAGGTTACGTAGGTGTGGAATGAAATGCAACATGTAACGGCGGCACTTAGTATTACACCCGTTAAGGCTTTCGTACCACGACACTGAAATACAATTTTCTCGGTTTTCTGGACCCTCAGTTCTCACTGACTCATCAATGTTTCGGAATAAAAATACCCCCTTCCACCTTCTGGCGCAATTCCGGTCATACAATTTGTCTCTTTATGTGGTTATCGGCAGCGAAGATTCTGATCACATTCTGATCACTGCAACGGCTCATCCTCAACATTATTTAAGCGGGAATCCCTCACCTGTAGAGGCGATCTTTTGGGTGGAATTTTAAAAAACCGTATTAACGCTCACTGAACCAGATGCGTAAGCGAAACGTCCATGAAATGCCAACACGGGAAGTATTTTCCAGGTGAAATTCTCGATCGCTTACATTACGTTTGTAAATAATCTCTTCTGTTTATCTGTCTTCATCCCGTATCTACGCAGGGTCGGCCCGTCAAACGGGAAATTTGATGTTAGTGTGTCGTATGTTGTTGCTTGCCAACCCCCCGTCCTCCCATCCCATTTTCCCCATTCCCGCCTCCTCTCTATCCCCCATCCCTCCCGTTCCACTCTTGGACGGAAATTGTATACTACGTCTGTTTGTGTCTGGAGTTAGCCGTGCGAAAGTGTGAGAATCATGCAGCTGAGGTGGGGCATGGGTATCACCCTGGCATTCAGCTATTCAGCTGTGGGAAACCTCCTAAAAGCCACATCCAGGATAGTCAGCACACCAGCTCCCGTCGTTAATCCGCCGGGTGGATTCCATTTCCATCTGGGACCAGAGCACTTGCCAGAACGCAGAAAGCGGCGTAATAATGAGCGCGGCTATTCGGACGGGTCAACATTTATAAACACGTCGGATGCACCACAGCTGTCGACAGGGACAACTACCTACCGTTTCTGGATGTTCGCTTGTAGCAGAAATCTGTTGGTGCTCGGAGATGCGGGGTACACAGTAAACATACTCATACAGACTTGTATCTGCCAGCAACGAGCTGCTCTTATCCAGAACAGCGATTTTCGTGTCTGGTGACCCTAGTGCAGGGCAAGAGGAGTATGTGTGACGATAAAAACGATGTATCTGGAACGTCCCAAAATGACTTTTTATTTGATCGGCTACAGGATCGGCTACCGAATTACAGGTAAGAGCAAAGAAAGAGACCGAAGAGTGTCCTCCTTAACGTCTGCAAGAATCGGCAGAGACCCAAATGAGAAAGACATCATATTCTGACGATGGTCAAAAAATGAGATATCCTTGGGCTTTCTGCATCTGGAGTGTATCGCACTCCTAGCGAATGCGCCAGGCCTTACGTCGGAAAGACACAGTGGTGATTAACTGTACGTTGCACTGAATATACACTAATGTAAGACTTGGCCAAAAAAGTAAATCGGGCATTCGATCTCGAGAAGACATCTGTTACTTGTCCACGAGTGGTTACTGGGACAGTACAGCGTTATTAATAAGTACCTCCGAGGTTTCGGGGAATGACTCAATGAAAACGGCAACAAATCCAGAAAACAGACAAGTATCAGTGCTCTTGCTCTTCTTAAATTCACACTGCAAGTGCTCAGTATAGGCACCGACTGCGATGCAGCAAGCGGCAATACTGTAAGTAAACTCTTTGCGTACAAGTAACACTTCATGATCTGTATCAGCGACTGCACTGATTCTCCTTCCTTGGGCAAATGCTCCACGTGAAGTGACCATGGAGGTAGGGACACATGATCTTTGACATAACCCTGTGAGAAGAAACACAAAGAAAGGAGAGTGTGGGGGTTACAAAAGGTAAGGGGAGTCATGAATGGAGGCACGTCCAATCTAGTGCTGAGGCAGTTCGGCATAGAATAATCACGAACATCTGAAAGATAGAGTGGTTAGGCTCTGTCTTGCTGCTAACTGAAGTCTCCAGTGTCTTACTGTAATAGTGGCATAAGCCATTACTGCAGAATTCCCAGGTACACGAAATGACTTACAGATTTCTCTGGGAAGAAAAATCCATATCCTTTTGAAAAGGACATGGCACAAAATACGTTAGCTTCTGGTGAAATAAGGATGTGACCTACAATCTGCTGTGGACGTTCTGTAACCCAAACATGCACATTGAGACTGTTCACTGTCGGGACGCAAGAAACGTGGCTTCGTTGCTGAAATCAACTTCTGTGAAAAATCGTCTTCCTGCAGTAGTGGCTGCAAGTCATGGCAAAAGTCAGAACAAAGCTCATGCTCCATAATAGTCAGCTCGTCTAACAACTGCAGCCGATATGGTTTTACATGCAGTCTGTTGCGTAGAATGCTCCAGACAGTTGAGTGCGGGTTCTGTAGTTGTCTGTTGGGACGCGTCGTCAGTTTCTTGAGGCTCCTGACGAATGACTCCTGTACACGCTCTACCTTCCCTGCTGATGGTCTCAACCGCTCTTCCCTCTTCACACGTGATAGGTATTGAGATTTATGGAATGTGTTGTGCCACCTGTGGTGTCACCGCCAGACACCACACTTGCTAGGTGGTAGTGTCGTCACTGTGTGATCGCAGACCGAGCGCCACCACAAGGCAGGTCTCGAGATACGGACTAGCACTCGCCCCAGTTGTACGGACGACTTTGCTAGCGACTACACTGACGAAGCCTCGCTCCTTTGTCGAGCAGACAGAATAGCCTTCAGCTAAGTCAATGGCTACGACCTAGCAAGGCGCCATTAGTAACATTGCATGTATCTAAAGAGTCTCACTTGTATCGCCACAATCTCCAGATGTACCAAGGATGGATTAAAGTTAAGTATTACAGAAGCTACGTACTTTTCTTTATAGCCTTCATTACGTATCCTGTTTCAGACCTCACGCCATCCTGCTTTAGCTTAGCGCGTGCCTTTCGGCTTCCTCTCATTGTGTCTAGGCTGTCTTGTCTAGACACAACACCACCCATGGATTGTTTTGTCTGTTGGAGTTTTTACCGTATATTTAGTACGAAATCGGCACTGTGCCGTCACAGCTGACTCACAATTAGCGAAATCAACGACAAAAAATGCACATGTTGCTCTATTATACATCATACGCAGAAACCCCTACCCCCTGCAATTACTCCACAGCGCATACATATTACGAATCTGGATTTAGAGAAATGTTCTGTCCATTGCCACATGCCATTTTTCCTTATGGCTTGTAGTTTTCGCGGACTTTTCCTGTGAAACCCCAGAGGTACTTATGAATAACCCTTTTTCTTTAAGGAGACTTTATAAATTCGATCCCATGTCTCCTACTTAGTAAGAAGATGCGCTGACCACTATGGCATGTGGACAGAGTGGTCACTGCAAATGCACCGACTACCCTAGCACACCTTCTGTGAGACCCAAACACTCAACTTACACTACACATTACTGGTGTAGTGCTCCTGCTCAGTAACCTCGTAATAGAAATGTCCAAGAGAATAGACAACACATGTATAATTAAGGCGATGACGGCCAATGATTCCTTCAGAGCAGATACACACCAAGCTCAAACTCTTACTGGAATCAGCGAGATTCTTCTAGTAATGAGGCTAATAAGCAGGAGCACTACATCAGTACTGTGTGGCGTAAGTTGAGAGTTTGTGTCTAATGGGACGCGTGCTAGGATAGTCCATGAGGTTGTGGTGACCACTTTGTTTGGATGGCTTAGTGGTCTGCTTCTTTTCCTAGTAAACAGTAGGCCCAGGTTCGATTTCAAGTGTGGCACAAATTTTTTGTGTGCCCTAGCGATATAAATCAATTACCATTGATAGATAAGTTTTAAACATGGCTGCGTGGTCAGCGACGGTTTACAAAGTAAAATTAAAGCAATGACAGACCTCTGTCGCAAAAATTAAGTCTTTTGACCTGGTTTCGGCACTACTATGAGTACCTTCATCAGACGTAAAACATTCAAACAAGCACGTCACGTATAAAATAAATTTCAAGCGATAAAGCTTTAGTCTACTGCCACAATTTTGTGACTAAAGCTTTATCACTTGATATTTATTTTAAGCATGGCATGCCACTTTGAATGTTTTACTTCTGATGAAGGCACTCATAGTAGTGCCGAAACCAGGTCAAAAGACTTAATTTTGCAACCGAGGGCTGTTATTGCTTTAATTTTACTGACAAATAATGTCTTAATTCCTTTGTGTCTTGATGCGTTGTAGCTGCTGCAGCAAAATGGCGTCTGTTCTTTTCGACATGTCTGAAAGAACAGACACTACATACGTAATAATAATAATAATAATAATAACAATAATAATGATAATAATATCAATAACGATATTGACAGACGTAAAAAGAATTATAGGCTTACAAAATAGATATTTTCTGGTGTAGCGACTTCCTGGGAAAGGAAATTTTAGAAGACTACTCCAGCTAAGGATACTGGGAAATGATGGAGATCTGGTTCGAAAGAAGAAGGTATAAGGGTGATAAGTGCATACAGGAGCAATGCGAATCAGTATTGTTGATTTATTAGATATGACTTCTGAACCTGAATATGTTATTCAGTTCTCTAAAATAATGCTAGAATTATTGCAGACTCGTGTTCATGCTACTGAGAAGGGCTTCAAGAAAGTGGTTGAACAATGTAATGGGACAGAAATGACTTTACTCTGATGGGAATGGGTGTTTCTGCCATGTTATTCAGACAAGAGCGTTACGGTCGAGGAGCGATGTGAGGGACAAAGCACGCTGAGAAGACAGCAGGAAAGACAGAGGGTAAGGAGATCTCTGTGCTTGTCTGTACACAGCCAGGATAGCTGTGCATGTGATCGTGAAATATGATATAACGGACACAGGCATTCATAATCAGTTCTATTCTCTGTGAGCTTTCCTGAGGAAGCCCTTGCAGAAGTTTCTTTTTCAGGTCAAGAAGGAAGAGATTTTTATATTTTTGTAAGACGTGAAGAGATGTTGATGCCTTCTCGCACCTTGCAGTTATGTGCTTAGCCCAATTTTGGATTTTCATCTATTATTACTCCTACACTCTTTGCTAAGGAAGAAAAGTCGGTATTTGTCAGATATAGAGTCAAGGATGGTAGTTCAATCCAGATATTTCGAGCTAATGGGCTTAGAGTGACCAACCAGCTCCACTTTGGTTTTGGATAGGTTGAGCTTTGACGCTATATCTTGCAGCCATTTTGATTGTGCACACAGGTCAGTGTTGAGATTCTCGATAGCTGTCTTCGGGTTTATTAGGCTGGCACTTAGATACAACTGGAGGTCATCGGTGTACATGTGATATTTCCATTAGGACAAAACTGATGACACATCATTGACGAAAAATGTATCAGGCAGCAAGATCCCGCCTTAAATTCCGCAAAAGTTTCCTTGCTAGGACCGCGCCACTGGAGGAGCACCAGAGGCAATTCTTGAAACATGGAAGAGCTCACTGCCCGTAGACGTCTCACCAAAAGAAGAGCTAGCTCCTGGCGCAAACCTACTATAACCCTGTGTGGAGGTCCCTCAACCGCCTAATAGTGAGCCTCCTCCGATGCAAGTCCAACCTGAAGAAATGGGGGAATACTCCCAGCGAGCGCAGACACTTCTTGCGACTGCGGGGCTGAGGAAGATTCAAGCCACCTACTTGTATGCCCCCTCTTGGACAACCCGTGCACAGTACAAGATATTTACGAAGGAAATGACAAAGCTATCGCAGCTGCTATTTTTTGGAAATGCTGACCAGACAAGGAAATGAATGATTTCAATGCCCGCTAAAATACTTAGCTGTGACTGAATGTTTCATTTTGATAGTGCACTGCGATTGGCTGAAGAGGGAAGGGGAATGAGAGAGGGGGAGTGATGGGAAGGGGAAGGGGGAGAGGACGGGGTGTGAGATGAGAAAGGAAGTGGGTATATCGACATAAAAGTTTCCTGGGTTTGGTACCGCGTCATAATGTAAAAACTACTGCTGCTGGAGAAAAACCAACGTTTCGGCCACGATTGCAGCGTTCTTCTGGGTCTAATGTGGGTATAATTTCGCCTACCTTCTGATTTTTCCGATGCCATATTTAAAACTTTTTGACTAGGTGGCCCAGGATTGCCATAGCTGGACAACTTTTGTCTGTATATAAGAGGTAGTGTATTGAGTATTTATTGAGCATAAATTTATGATCAACTGAAAATTTCATTCCATTTTGAAGTGCTCGAGTAGCTTACACCATGCAAAAGCTGATTCAAAAGAAATTGTATTTTATCCGTCGTGTCTTCTTGTGAATTTCACGTAACTGATATGTGGGACTAAAGTATTTATGTAGAGTCTACCAAAAGTATTCAGAGACAAAATTTATCAATTGCGTGTCCGCTAATAATTGGGGATAATATCGTTTTCGAATTTCATTGCTAAAAGTTAATAGGTTGATGTTATTTCGTCATAGTTTTCCTCTTATCTACTACTACCTTATTACACGCCCTTTTGACTAAAAGAAACGTGTCAAAGGTTGTTCAGCCACTATGACTAGCCTTACAATGTAGTCTTTCAATTGGATTCTACATTTTTGATGAAGGTACTGATTGTACCACAGTCAATAATTTACAGATAGTTCGGTGTGCTGTTACTATTACGCATAGCATGAACAATCAAGAGATTTTTGTTGCATCTACAAAGTCCCATGTCACATGCGTAAGATTTTTATCTAAGGCAGATTCTTAATGTAAAGGTGGAGTATGTGTTATTGTTATGACTTAATGCAATGCTGTATCGTCCTTTGGAGTACTGTGTGCACAACTCACAGATAAACACACATGTCATGCAATATGATCTGCTAAAGTGGGTATACATGGGTAAAATCTGGATATAAACATCAATTTTTTCCTCGTTTTCCCGGGCAAAATAACTATTTCAGATGGGTCCCGATAATGGACGATCGTCTGGCTACGGACCAAGTCGAGCAGAACTGAGTCTCCATTTTTGAAACAAAAAATATGAACTGTTCACTTAATTAATAGTGACACGATATCCTAAGTATAGTAATGGCATGACTGATCAGAATCTTTATGGAAAATGCAGAGGTCCCCGTCCTAATTCGAGATGAACTACCACGACGCATGGCGACCAGTTATATTCGTTCAGTGGTCAGGTCGCCGTGCAAAATATTCAAGATTAAGAATGATTCCGAAGAACACGGGTTACATCTAGACTCATACTAACGACCACACTGTGACAGGAAAAACTTGATTTGTTTTCCAATATCTGAGATGGATCCTATCTACTTAACAGAATAAATGGACACCATCTTCCCCAGCTAGGAACGTTGAAAGATAAACATGCTGTGGCGCTTGTTAGAAGAGGATGAGGCAGTCGTGAGCAGCGTCAAGATTTAGGTGACGTTGTCGTGGCATTCTCCAAGATCAAACTTGCTGTGAAACACCAGTGGAGTGGATTGGTTTTGAATCCACCAGCGAATATCACGTTCACCTACTCGTGATTATCGTCTTCCGCAAAGAATAATGCTGGTTCCATTGCTAAAATTGTTCGCAAATTACTGGAACACACAATTGAAGACTAAGAGTTATTCTCAGTTTGCACTTCTGTGTATTTTAGCCCAAATGAAAATCAGTACGATATACTTGATCGTCTTGTTCACTGTTGTTTAGACTCTTTAACTTCCTTCTAATGGCGTTTGCGGATTACACTACACCAGACCATAGATGTAAATAGGATATAACTACTTCAGTTATTACTCTCACATGAAACAAACAGTATACATAGCTTCATTCGCTGGTCTATAGCCTCGTCGTCTAGCTGACCTGAAAATGAGCGCATGCCTGAACTGTATTGATCAGACACTATTTCTCTGTGGTTTATGTTGAAACTTTCTCATTTTACATGTGTGCATATGAAGACCTCACCGTGGTCAAAAAAAAAAAAAAAAAAAAAAAAGGGGGGTAGCGTCTTTGATTCATAATCAAAACGTATTTGGTCCCGGGTTCGATTCCCGCCACTGCCTAAATTTTGATAAATAATCAGCATTGGCGGCCGAAGACTTCCGGCATAAGAAGTCAGCCTCATTCTGCCAATGGCCTTGTCAAAGAGGGCGGAGGAGCGGATAGAGGTGCAGGGCACTCTCTTGTCCTAGGGGTGGGATATTGTCCCTAAAGGCGGAAGAATCAGCAATGATCAACGACATGAGGATGCAGAAGGCAATGGAAACCACTGCATTAAAGACACGTAACGTGTATCCACAGGACATGTGGCCTGTAATTGAAGAAGTATCATGATGATCTCTCCATTGGCAAAAGATTCCGGAATAGTCCCCCATTCGGATCTCCGGGAGAGGACTGCCAAGGGGGAGGTTACCATGAGAAAAAGATTGAATAATCAACGAAAGGATAACGTTCTACGAGTCGGGGCGTGGAATGTCAGAAGCTTGAACGTGGTAGGGAAACTAGAAAATCTGAAAAGGGAAATGCAAAGGCTCAATCTAGATATAGTAGGGGTCAGTGAAGTGAAGTGGAAGGAAGACAAGGATTTCTGGTCAGATGAGTATCGGGTAATATCAACAGCAGCAAAAATGGTATAACAGGTGTAGGATTCGTTATGAATAGGAAGGTAGGCCAGAGGGTGTGTTACTGTGAACAGTTCAGTGACCGGGTTGTTCTAATCAGAATCGACAGCAGACCAACACCGACAACGATAGTTCAGGTATACATGCCGACGTCGCAAGCTGAAGATGAACAGATAGAGAAAGTGTATGAGGATATTGAAAGGGTAATGCAGTATGTAAAGGGGGACGAAAATCTAATAGTCATGGGCGACTGGAATGCAGTTGTACGGGAAGGAGTAGAAGAAAAGGTTACAGGAGAATATGGGCTTGGGACTAGGAATGAAAGAGGAGAAAGACTAATTGAGTTCTGTAACAAGTTTCAGCTAGTAATAGCGAATACCCTGTTCAAGAATCACAAGAGGAGGAGGTATACTTGGAAAAGGCCGGGAGACATGGGAAGATTTCAATTAGATTACATCATGGTCAGACAAAGATTCCGAAATCAGATACTGGATTTTAAGGCGTACCCAGGAGCAGATATAGACTCAGATCACAATATAGTAGTGATGAAGAGTAGGCTGAAGTTCAAGACATTAGTCAGGAAGAATCAAAAAGCAAAGAAGTGGCATACGAAAGTACTAAGGAATGACGAGATACGTTTGAAGTTCTCTAACGCTATAGATACAGCAATAAGGAATAGCGCAGTAGGCAGTACAGTTGAAGAGGAATGGACATCTCTAAAAAGGGCCATCACAGAAGTTGGGAAGGAAAACATAGGTACAAAACCATGGGTAACAGAAGACATACTTCAGTTGATTGATGAAAGGAGGAAGTACAAACATGTTCCGGGAAAATCAGGAATACAGAAATACAGGTCGCTGAGGAATGAAATAAATAGGAAGTACAGGGAAGCTAAGACGAAATGGCTGCAGGAAAAATGTGAAGACATCGAAAAAGATATTATTGTCGGAAGGACAGACTCAGCATACAGGAAAGTCAAAACAACCTTTGGTGACATTAAAAGCAACGGTGGTAACATTAAGAGTGCAACGGGAATTCCACTGTTAAATGCAGTGGAGAGAGCAGATAGGTGGAAAGAATAGATTGAAAGCCTCTATGAGGGTGAACATTTGTCTGATGTGGTAGAAGAAGAAACAGGAATCGATTTAGAAGAGATAGGGGATCCAGTATTAGAATCGGAATTTAAAAGAGCTTTGGAGGACTTACGGTCAGACCGAGCGAGGTGGCGCAGTGGTTAGCACACTTGACTCGCATTCGGGAGGACGACGGTTCAATCCCGTCTCCAGCCATCCTGATTTAGGTTTTCCGTGATTTCCCTAAATCGTTTCAGGCAAATGCCGGGATGGTTCCTTTGAAAGGGCACGGCCGATTTCCTTCCCAATCCTTCCCTAACCCGAGCTTGCGCTCCGTCTCTAATGACCTCGTTGTCGACGGGACGTTAAACGCTAACCACCACCACCACCACTTACGGTCAAATAAGGCAGAAGGGATAGATAACATTCCATCAGAATTTCTAAAATCATTGGGGGAATTGGCAACAAAATGACTATTCACGTTGGTTTGTAGAATATATGAGTCTGGCGACATACCATCTGACTTTCGGAAAAGCATCATCCACACAATTCCGAAGACGTCAAGAGCTGACAAGTGCGAGAATTATCGCTCAATCAGCTTAACAGCTCATGCATCGAAGCTGCTTACAAGAATAATATACAGAAGAATGGAAAAGAAAATTGAGAATGCGCTAGGTGACGATCAGTTTGGCTTTAGGAAAAGTAAAGGGACGAGAGAGACAATTCTGACGTTACGGCTAATAATGGAAGCAAGGCTAAAGAAAAATCAAGACACTTTCACAGGATTTGTCGACCTGGAAAAAGCGTTCGACAATATAAAATGGTGCAAGCTGTTCGAGATTCTGAAAAAGTAGGGGTAAGCTATAGGGAGAGACGGGTCATATACAATATGTACAACAACCAAGAGGGAATAATAAGAGTGGACGATCAAGAACGAAGTGCTCGTATTAAGACGGGTGTAAGACAAGGCTGTAGCCTTTCGCTTCTACTCTTCAATCTGTACATCGAGGAAGCAATGATGGAAATAATAGAAAGGTTCAGGAGTGGAATTAAAATACAAGGTGAAAGGATATCAATGATACGATTCGCTGATGACATTGCTATCCTGAGTGAAAGTGAAGAAGAATTAAATGATCTGCTGAACGGAATATACAGTCTAATGAGTACACAGTATGGTTTGAGACTAAATCGGAGAAAGACGAAGGTAATGAGAAATAGCAGAAATGAGAACAGCGAGAAATTTAACATCAGGATTGATGGTCACGAAGTCAATGAAGTTAAGGAATTCTGCTACCTAGGCAGTAAAATAAACAAGGACGGAGCAAGGAGGACATCAAAAGCAGACTCGCTATGGCACAAAAGGCATTTCTGGCCAAGAGAAGTCTACTAATATCAAATAGCGGCCTTAATTTGAGGAAGAAATTTCTGAGGATGTACGCCTGGAGTACAGCATTGTATGGTAATGAAACATGGACTGTGGAAAAACCGGAACAGAAGAGAATCGAAGCATTTGAGATGTGGTGCTACAGACGAATGATGAAAATTAGGTGGACTAATAAGGTAAGGAATGAGGAGGTTCTATGCAGAATCGGAGAGGAAAGGAATATGTGGAAAACACTGATAAGGAGAAGGGACAGGATGATAGGACATCTGCTAAGACATGAGGGAATGACTTCCATGGTACTAGAGGGAGCTGTAGAGGGCAAAAACTGTAGAGGAAGACAGAGATTGGAATACGTCAAGCAAATAATTGAGGACGTAGGTTGCAAGTGCTACTCTGAGATGAAGAGGTTAGCACGTATATACACGGGGACGAAATATATGGCCAACTACATAAACGAGGTTGTATGTGGTGTTTCCGTCTGGTCTGATAATGTTTGACGGACTCTTCGACACTCTTGTTAAGAACCTGACATACAGCTCTTTGCCACAGGTGTGTTCTTTCCATACATTTAATTCCCTGTTGGGTTGTTTCAGGACTGGCCAGATGTGACTTTCTTCAACAAGACACACTGCGGAGGTTATGTGTGCGAAGTGTGGGAAGTTCTGTCGCAGAGAATTAATGTCACGTGAGTGCAATTTTGCTTACATAAAGTACATAGTGTCTGGGGAAGAAAGGGCAATATTTCACAAAATTAAACGGACTTATAAAGTAAAAACGATCCGATACGCATATCTTCTAAATCAAACACTTCTGCAGACAAATCCCTCTAATTACTTTTTATGTTTATAAAACTGTGTTTATGTGTTAAATACTATTTTTTAAGTTTACAAGTATAAAATGACGTACATATGGGTTTTGACAAATTTTGAATTAATATCACTACCGAGTACTTTAATCGTTGAGGAAATTGACCATTCCTAAACGAAAAATAGCAAATGTGGCTAAGCACTAGGCTAACATACACATCACAGTGCTTTACTTTCCTGCTAGATATCAAATCACATCAATGTGAGTAAGTCTTCATCTAATTATTGACTCAGTTTCCCCTTATCAGTATCACAGGAGTTTATTTCAGACAGCAGTCTTGGAAAGCCATTTCCTAAGAAAATGATATGATCTCTGTAGGATGTAAATTTTTATTTAATTCACATAATGCACTCAGAAAACGCTACATATCGGTGAGTTGTCGGTAACAAAAACATTTTTACTGCGTATTGACTTCATATCCTAGATCCTGTGCTGTTGGCCGGACATATCCTTCAAGACTAACCATATGGTTTTAATTTTATCCAGAGACGTCAACAAAACCCGACGTTGTAACTTCTCAGAATGGGCATATAATTAGTGAAACTGAACAGTCCCAGTTTCTAGGTGTTCAGATAGATGGCAAACTGACGTGGAAAGCCCACGTTCAGAATGTTGTTCAAAGACTTAATGCTGCCATTTTTACTACTCGAACGGTATCTGAAATAAGAGATCGTTCGACACGAAAATTAGTCTACATTCCTTTTCATTCACTTATGTCGTTTGGTATTGTATTTTGAGGTATCTCTTCCAATTCTAAAAGGATATTTTTGGCTCAGAAATGGGCAGTTCGGGCAATAAATGGTGTAAGTTTGCGAACCTCTTGTGGACCCGTGTTCACTAGTCTGGGTATTTTGAACTTGCCCTCTCAATAAATATATTCTTTACAGTCGTTTCTTGTTAACAATATCAGCATATTCCCAAGAATTAGCAGCTTTCACTCAGTTAATACGCGGCAGAAATCCAATCTGCATTTGGATCGCACTTCCTTAACTCTTGCGCATAAAGGTGTGCAGTATACTGCTACATCCATTATCAATAAGTTACCACAAGAATTCAAAAATCTTAGCAGTAATACATACGCTTTCAAATCGAAACTGAAGAGTTTCCTCAGGGGTCACCCCTTCTATTCTGCTGAGGATTGCTTTTACATAACCTGGGGCTTGACTTTTTTCGGCTTCATAAACGTTTTACTTTATCTGTTATTACTTTTACGTTGTAATTTCATATAATGACACATTCCATGACCTTTGAGATTTGCTCCTCAATTTGGTCCTACGGAACTAGACATGTAAATAAATAAATAAATAATTAGCTATTCTGTTTGCATATTACACTCTTTTTCCTTATTATTGACATTTTAAGTAGTTTACAGTACTGTTTGTAATGACTACGTAGCTCGATTTTGGCTATTTCTAATTTTTTGACATAGCTCCCATTTTGTTGTATATGATATCCTTATAACATTAGTCAGCCACCGATGTGGAAAATTTTCTCCGCCCAGGGACTGGGTGTTGGGCTGTCATTATCATCATCCTATCATCCTCAGCGACTGCAGGTCGCCGAAGTGGCGTCAAATTGAAAGACCAGCACCCGGTCTGCCAGACGGGGGGCCCTTAGCCATACGATTAAATAAACAAATAAGCGCTATTGAATGATTTTAATAGCAAATCGGAATACCAACTTGAATGTGGATGAATGGTATACTTTTATGTTGCTTTCACTACTAGTTTAAGAATTTAACTCTATCAGCTTCAGAGGATACAAACTGTACACGATTAGCGCTCATATTCAAGCTATACAAAGCACACTTACAGAAAGCATTTGATTGCAACTGAAGTCATCATTTAATTTCGTCTTAGCTGATGGCATTCCAAACTTATTTTACTTCAGTGAAATTATGAGACAGCGAAGTATCCAAAGCAATCTATAGAAGTATGAATGTTCATAAGTAAACTGCAGAAGTAGAAGGTTTAAATAGCTAAACGTATTCCAACAGTAGTGAGAAATATAGAAATAAACAAACTACTCTCTAATAAATGAATATATATGCATTCACTCATTTGCTTAGGAACTTGTTCTCTCTCTTAGACCTGCCTTCCCTCTCTCTTTCCTCCCCAGTTCCTCCCCATTTTCCCATTTTCCTCCTCCTCCCTCTGCTTCTTTCGCTCACCAACACAAAACTGTCAAAGAAGAGAATGTAATACCGAGCCAAATTTTTGGTGCTGATTGAGAGCTACTCGAATTATTTTGTAGATTGCGGTGTGATATAGTCCAGGATGTAAGCAGTGACGTGAATCATCGTCAGTGAAGAAAGTTGGAGGATCGTATATGAGATTAGCGTTGAACTTTACATCAAGATACGGGATCACGGTCTAGATGAGGTGATGGAATTGTGTGTCTTGGAAGCAAATTTGTGCGTGAAGGACAAAGCAAGGTGGACGTGGCGTAAGAAGCAGACTATCACAGGCTAGTAAGAAACTAGGGCTCAATGTGAGGATGAAATTTCTGAGTATGTGCTTGCGGATCACAGTATTGTGTGCAAGTGATTTATTCAAAGAGGAAAAACCGAAAGAGAAGGGAAGAAGGGAACCAAAGCATTTTAGATGTGATGCTGTAGAAATATGTTGAAAATCAAGGGGACTTGTAAAGAGATAGCGAAGTTGTCCACAGAATCGGGGAAGAGAGGACTGGAAAACATTAACAACAAGAAGGGACTGCATGATAGCATGCGTAATGAGACATCAGAGAATGAGGTCTGTGGTACTAGAGAGAGCTACAGAAAACGAAAAATACAAGAGAAGAGAAGTATTTGTTCGACTGACGAACACGAATAGCTATCCGTTGGGCAGACGGCATCGAGCTTTAGACTGAGCTTATAAACACAGTCAAAGCCTCGACTGTGTTGTACAGGCCTTTCTAAAAAAACTCTACACCATACCAGTCCTATGAAAATTCATTTCCTTCGTAGAATTCCCACAGTGCTGTAATTTAGAACTTAGTATAATCTGTCAAAGAGCGGTTATAATAAAGTAGCGAGAACGTTAGTGTTTGTGATTATTTTGTAATTTGACGCCGTTTTTTAGTTCGAATCCAACAATAAACATAAATTGTTAAAAACAGGTCTTTTGTTCTGTGATACAAAACATATTAATTTCCAGAATGTCCTACTCTTGCTGGCAACGAGAAAAGGCTGGGAGCGACGAATGATATTATTTAAGTGAAAAGATTAGGTTCAAGGCTATAAAGAGACACTCGCATTTGCTTCGCTTATTCAGAAAGCACACTGGAACTAAATACGACTGTCTATTTATCTATAATGTGAAGTTCCGTACATATCAGATAAGTTAGTCTGCAGCATGGCTCACAATAAAATGACATATGCTGGCCAATACTAAAATGTTCTTATCATTACTTTTATGGATTAAAAATGTATACCTTCAGTGAAGTTACTGAATCGACAAAATAGAGTATTTAAATACGTTTAGTAACAGGGGAAAATATTCGTTAATTGGCATAACAATGTGCCGAACTGACAGTGAATATAAGAAATATGGTACCGTCAGTCCTTAGCGTATAGTAGCTTACAGGTGACACTAATTCATGAACGTGGGATTTGAACAAATGAATCACTAGAATTTGGCCAGAGATAATGGTCACATATTTGCTGATTGATCTTTATATGAAACCCCCCTAGGTGGACAAGGGGTTGCATCGCTGATCGAAAAAAACGGTGGCCGGGCGTCCTAGTCACGAGTGTGGTTTTTAAATATACCTTTACTGAATAGGTCTGTCATAGTGGCAGAAAGTAATGACAAACAAAAGACAGTTAAAGGAAATATATGCAAAACATGAACTGACTGAGCCAAAAACGATAAAAATTTGTTTACTCGAAAACATATTAAATGATTAATGCATAATTTCTGGATATCAAACATTTATTGATGTATATTTCACAATTGGTGCATACTTGAGTGTTTCCCACATTTAATTTTCGGCCTTCTTTGGCACTCATATCGTCAAAGACATGTGTTTGTTTCAGCAATATCACACTTGTTATTATTTGCAGGATTCCTTTCAAACGAAGCATATTCATTTGTGCTTCCAAATACAGGCATCAAAAAAGTTTTGCATCACCTCGGTTCCGAGAGTTCCGGAACCTGTATAGAAAAATGGAATAGCGATCAACAACAACATCATTTCCGCCATTTTTATTGCTCATGAAAACCACACATTGCATCTTGTACCACCAAACAGCGAGACATTCAGACGTGGTGGTCCAGACTGCTGTACACACCGGTACCTCTAATACCCTGTAGCACGTTCTCTTCCATTGATGCATGCCTGTATTCGTTGTTGCGTACTATCCACAAGTTCATCATGTCACTGTTGCTACAGATTATCCCACTCCTCAACGGCGATTAGGCGTAGACCCCTCAGAGTGGTTGGTGGGTCACGTCCTCCATAAACAGCCCTTGTCAATCAATCCCAGGCATTTTCTATAGGGTTCATGTCTGGAGAACATTCTGGCCACTCTAGTCGAGTGATTTTGTTATCCTGAAGGAAGTCATTCACAAGATGTGCACGATGGGGACGTCATTTATCGTCCATGAAGACGAAAGCCTCGCCAATATGCTGCCGATATGGTTGCACTATCGGTCGGAGGATGGCATTTACGTATCGTACAGCCGTTGCGGCGCCTTCCATGATCACCAGCGGCGTACGTCGGCCCCACATAATGCCCCCCGCCCCCAAAACAACAGGAAACCTCCACCTTGCTGCACCCGCTGAACAATGTGTCTAAGGCGATAAACCTGACTGGGTTGCCTCCAAACGCGTCTCCGACGATTGTCTGGTTGAAGGTATATGCGACCTCATCGGTGAAGAGAACCTGATGCCAATCCTGAGCGGTCCATGCGGCATGTTGTGGGACCCATCTGTACCCCGCTGCATGGTGTCGTGGTTGCAACGATGGATCCCGCCATGGATGTCGGGAGTGAAGCTGCGCATCGTGCAGCCAAATGCGCACAGTGTGAGTCGTCCTGTGGCTGCACAAAAAGCATCATTCAACATGGTGGCGTTGCTTACAGGGTTCTTCCGAGCCATAACCCGTAGGAATCGGTCATCCACTGCAGTAGTATCCCTTGGGCGGCCTGAGCGAGGCATGTCATCGACAGTACCTGTCTCTCTGTATCTCCTACATGTCCGAACAACATCGCTTTGGTTCACTCCGAGACGCCTGGACGCTTCCCTTGTTGAGAGCCCTTCCTGGCACAAAGTAACAATGCGAACACGATCGAACCGCGGTATCGACCGTCTAGGCATGGTCGAACTACAGACAACACTAGCTGTGTACCTCCTTCCTTGTGGAATGACTGGAACTGATTCGGCTGTCGGACCTTCTCCGTCTAATAGGCGCTGCTGATGCATGGTTGTGTACATCTTTGGGTGGGTTTAATGTCATCTCTGAACCGTCAGAGGGACTGTGTCTACGATACAATACCCATAGTCAACGTCTATCTTCATGAGTTCTGGGAACTGGGGTGATGCAAGACTTTTTTTTGATGTGTGTTTTTGAGCAGACTGTTGGGGATGATTGCTTCAAACCCACCACACGTTTGTAACTCATCAAGAATAACACCTCTGTCTATCACTTCAAATGTTTACAGATAATTTTTTGAAACTGTTATTGACATTCATTCAGTGTACTTCCCATGAGATCCATTATAAAAGAATTTCAAACATGCTATTATACGTCTTGAGATTACGAGGGCGATTCTATTAGTCATGGCAACTATGATATATTGTGCGAACGTGTAACACCACTGAAATCGCAGTAAATTTTATGGCTGCCCGGGCGTGGCAACCATAATTTGGATATGGAGTAGGACGTGACCAGGTTGTGACTAAAATCTGGTGGCAGGAAAACGATTAGTGACAAATAAGCGCCAGCTAGTGTAAAACAGTTACTTAGCTTTATTGACAGCGATGAGTGTACCTTAGATACAATTCCAATTAGTGTCCAGAGAATATTCCTGATTCGTGGCCTAAGTCGTTATACAATACTGAATCACACAGCGAGTTAGCTAAGCAGACAACGAACGACGGCCCTGACGACTGCAACGAGCTGTCTGCAAGACCCCCTGACTCGAGGCCAGCGCTCCTGTTATATCGTGTAGCCAGAGGGCGCTGTAGGCCCCAGCTCAGTAATGGCGCGACGTCTTCGGTCGGCGGCAACGCCATGCGCCGCCGACGGTCGCGACGGGAAACAGTGGCAAGCGATGCGACGGCAGGGCGCGAGCGCTATTCGGTTGGGTCTGCAGATACAACAGTAAATACATTCTAAACAAACACGACAAACATTACCGAAATCAGCTAAGAGATCGCGACCGCATGTGGGGATGGCTTGGTAAGAGCGCCTGAAACATTCAATGTGAGGTAGGCCGTGCTACAACATGGAACCCCCTCCCCCCCTACCCACCCAACTCACCAGACCTCAGTCCACGCGATTTCGACCCAACTCCATAACTGAGAAACCATTGCGAGGAAGAAGCTTTGCAAACAGGGAAGATGTGCTTACAGTATTTCGGCGACAGGTGTCCCACAGTTATGACAATGTCACTGGCATTCAGCGCCTTCCTCATCGTTGGAAACGCTGTTTGTTTGTTCGCACTGGGGAACTATTTTGAAGCACAGTAGTTGATTCTGATTTGTTTTTGTTTCTTTTGTACTCGTGCACAATAAATTTACACAAGCTTCAATGCGTGTGCTTCATTTCAACCCCTACCATGACCTCTTGCACTGGTACCATATTTAATGTTAGCATTCAGGGTACACACTACCATACTGGTTCAGTACACGCCGTGGAATTCTTATGTTGTCGCATTTTCTCAAGATATATCATAGTTGCCATGACATATGAAGTGACCCTCGTAGAGTCTTCGACCAGAGCTATAGTTACCTTATCTGTGAATCCATTCATCAGGTTGTTGCTTTGGCGCTTTGAACTGACAAATCTTGATTTGATTACGTAGAACTTCCCAGCGTAATGACTGATGATACTCTTCTCGGGCATGAGTCAAATAATAATTTCAAAGAGGGGATCCCGGGTTCGAGTCCTGGTCGAGGCCCACATTTTCAGCTGTCCCCATCGAGGTATATCAACAACACCTGTCGGCAGCTGAGGGTTTCATTTAATTATCATTTATTCTAGAGAAGCTGCACGGTCATCAATGGTATCTGTTTTTTCGAGAACAGTTACTATCTTCATATATAATGTATTCATCTTGACACAATATTTCAACGGACCAGCTGGACACTATCTTCAGGTGAGTATGCCGATGCACAGTATCGCTGAAACAGAGTTTCCCACAGTATCGGTGGCTCTTTTATACACCGTAGCCAGAACACCGTGCCCGCGCGAGCAGCAGCGTTGCTGTCCCGATGCACAAGTGAACCAATAGTGCACCTGTGGAAGAAATAGGCAAAACGATGTATCGTTAGCACAATACTAATTAAAAGAATCCACTGGTTGAAATGAAGACCCTTGCTTAATATCAGATGAAATCGGATCCCATGTCTTACTCAAAGGAAAACCGTTAGCCCTGTTAATTATATTATCAGTTAATCTAAATACAATAGACTCCCTTAGAACACATTCCCAATAGCATGAAGATGAAGCGATAATTTGCGTCTCATTATACAACATCTTATGTCGCTCAATAAGACAGTGTTCTGCCACTGCAGATTTTTCTGGCTGGAGAAAACGAGTGTGACGATGGTGTTCTATACTTTGGTTATGAGTAATACTGATAGTTGGGCCCATATAAGCCACCACATTATGACAAGGAATTTTGCATACTCTGGGTTTCCTCAGTCCAAAGCCATCCTTTACTGATCCAAGAAGGGCTCTAATCTTTGCAGGTGGCATAAATACACTTTTGGTGTAGTATCTTTTTAAAATTCTTGAAATTTTAGGGGATATACACCCAGCAAAAGGTAAGAAAGGAACAGATTTACAAGTATCCTCCGATGGTTTCCCCAGCAGTCTGAATTGAAGAACACCACATATTTGTTGCTCAGTGTAAACATTCTACATAAAAACAACTTCAACATGGTATAATTTCATTACCATAATTTCTGCATCGGAAATCGTATAGGCTCTCTTCATCAAAGTCTGCAAGATCTCCGTGCGAGCCGGCTGGAGTGGCCGAGCGGTTCTAGGCGCTTCAGTCTGGAACCGCGCGACCGCTACGGTCGCAGGCTCGAATCCTGCCTCGGGCATGGATGTGTGTGCTGTCCTTAGGTTAGTTAGATTTAAGTAGTTCTAAGTTCTAGGGGACTGATGACCTCAACTGTTAAGTCCCATAGTGCTCAGAGCCATTTGAACCATTTGAACCATCTCCGTGCGTTGGAGTGGTGGATGACGGTTGCATGAAGATAATTACCAGTACGCGTAAGTTTACAACATACATTATGATCCAAAGTCCTATCGCCATTTGTGTGAACTAAAACATCTGCTCGCGTACATGCAGTGGATTAGACGTAGTGTATAAAGGATCTGTCGATCCTGTTGGAAACTCAGTTCCAGCGAGATTATACGTCAGTACATTCACCTGAAAACGCCAGCCACTTTGTCCATTGAAATATTTTGTCAAGATGACTATATTATCTGGCTGCCTACCCGAGAAAGTATCACTGGCACATTTTGATGCATCATTATGTATCTTGTGTTGTATAATCCTCTTGGACTTGTAATGTTCCTGGTGTATTAAGTCCTGGAGAAATTTGTAGCATTTCTTCGTCACTACTTGTGACGAGATTAATAAATGAAAAGATAGTGTACAGTTATTACATACAACACCTTTGATTAAAATGGAAATACCTGAAACTTTGCTACTCCTTCTTGCAATTTTACAGGCCAGTTATGGCATACCTGCAAAAATTATGAGTCTCCTTCACCGGAACTAGCAACCTACAGTAGATGTTTGAACTGTGGCTTATTGGAGTTTCTTGGAGGCTACAGAAGAATGGCAAAGGTGTTGCAATTTAATTCAAAAGCCGTGATTGAAGTCAAATACCAGGGAAATGGTGAGGCAGTCTGCAAAATAGGGGGATGCCTATTAATTCTCAATCCTGAGTTCCTATTCATACAAAGAGGCTATCTATTGGGAAAGGAACACATAAAAAAAGAAGAAAATAACAATGGGGATCGTTCCAGCCGTTAAGGAAAGCTATGAGATGCATCGAAAGAATGGACTAATAGCAAGGAAGTAATCATGCCGTCACTGAGCCTTGAGAGTGATAGCCATGAGAATGAGGGTGCAGGTGCATGAGCGCATTGCTTGCCTCAAGAGAGCGCATATGTCGACTTTTGCACTGTTGTACATTAGAGACCAGAAACGCAGCGACTGCGAATTTAATGTTGCAGGATGCATACTTTACACGTCAGGGCGCAACCGTTATATGGGTGCTAATACGCCTCCTTCGTTCCGCGAGTATGACGTGTTTGAGAAGTGTGGCGCTGCAGTCGCCTGACACTCGTCGTCTTGTTCTCTCTTACTGAAGCATGCAGGAGTGAGTGTAAGGCGAGTCGTGACTAACTTGTTAGTTCAGCCCGCCCTGTTAGCCGTGCGTGAGGCGTGCCGGTCCTCGGCCCGAATCCGCCCGGCTTGTAGCTAAGCCCATCATTCGATTCTGTAAATGTTTCGAAGACTGTTATAAATTTATTCTAATAATTAACCCCCAATTAGAGATTGCACTTCATCCTCATGTCATTTTTTCTGACACTACTTTTACAGCTCAGTAACGCCTCGGAAGTGCGCGTGTGTCAACGTAGTTGTTAAACACTCTCAGAATAGATATTAAATATTAAGGCGGGTCGGACATTTTGTGACATTTCAGCTTAGAATGGATATGAAGCCGAAATTATGATTGCGTGAAGAAAATGAAATTTACAGACCAATGAAAAAATTTCTTTCTCTTTGGTTGCATATGTAGTGGGGACGCCGCGACTCTGCGTTTATACCTGCAAACTCGTGCAGTCGCCCTCGTTTTTGAGTGAGTCGAGCCTACATGTAGCCAACAACAGACATAAGTGATAAGTGGGCAACGGCCGAGACTCATTAGTCGAGGCTACGAGCTCATGGAGACGGTGAGTTCGGAGATAACATCATAACACTCACTGGCGAGTTTAAAGCGTGAATACGAATCCCATTTCTGATATCTACGGTGCAGTCGTCAATTTAAAGTGCCGAGGCAGATTGTCCATCCTACGTCCAGAGGTCGCTGGAGCATTACATACAGCACAAAGAATAATGTTAAACTCATAGAGGCCATCAGGAGTTACTCTAAGTGATCAAAGTATCCGGACACCCCCAAAAACAAACATTTTCATTTTAGGTGCATTGTGCTGCCAGCTAGTGCCAGGAACTCCACATCAGCGACCTCAGTCCGCCCCCGCTAGCTGAGTGGTCGGCGCGACAATGCTAAGGGCCCGGGTTCGATTCCCGGCTGGGTCGGAGATTTTCTCCACTCAGGGACTGGGTGTTGTGTTGTCCTAATCATCATCATCTCATCCCCATCGACGCGCAAGTCGCCGAAGTGGCGTCAAATCGAAAGACTTGCACCAGACGAACGGTCTGCCCGACGGGAGGCCCTCGTCACACGACATTATTATTTTAGTAGTCATTAGAAATCGTGGGAGAGCAGTATGGGGCGTTCCGCGAAACCCACGGACTTGGTCAGGTGATTGGGGATCACTTGAGTCATACGTCTGTTCGCGAGATTTCCACACTCCTAAATATCCCTAGGTCCATTGTTTCCGATGTGGTAGCGAAATGGAAACGTGAAGGGACACGTACGGCACAAAAGCGTACGGGCCGACCTCGTCTGTTGACTGACAGAGACCGCCCACAGTTGAAGAGGGTCGTAATGTGTAATAGTCATACATCTATCCAGAACATCACACAGCAATTCCAAACTGCATCAGCATACACTGCAAGTACTTTAACAGCTAGGAGGGAGGCGACAAAACTTGCATTTCATGGTCGAGCGGCTATTCATAAGCCACACATCACACCGGTAAATGCCAAACGACGCCTCGCTTGGTCTAGGGAGCGTAAATATTGGACGATTGAACAGTGGACAAACGTTGTGTGGAGTGACGAATCACGGTACAGAATGTGGCGATCCAATGGCAGGGTGTGGACATGGCGAATGCCCGGTGAACGTCATCTCCCAGCGTGTGTAGCCCCAAAAGTAAAATTCGGAGGCTGTGGTGTTATGGCGTGGTCGTGTTTTTCATGGAGGGGGCTTGCACCCCTTATTGTTTTTCGTGGCACTATCACAGCACAGGCCTACATTGATGTTTTAAGCACCTTCTTGCTTCCCACTGTTGAAGAGCAATTCGGGGATGGCGACTGCATCTTTTAACACGATCGAGCACCTGTTCATAATACATGGCCTCCGGAGGAGTGGTTACACGACAATAACATCACTGTAATGGACTGGCCTGCACAGAGTTTTGACCTAAATCCTATAGAACACCGTTGGGATGTTTTGGAACGCCGACTTCGTGTCAGGTCTCACCGACCGACATCGATGCCCCTCCTTAGTGCAGCACTCCGTGAAGAATGGGCTACTATTCCACAAGAAACCTTCCAGCACCTGATTGAACGTATGCTTGCGAGAGTGGAAGCTATCATCAAGGCTAAGGGTGGGCCAACACCATTGGATTCCAACATTATCGATAGGGTATTCTAAGCAGTAATTTAGCTACGATTTTTCATCTTTCCTTTGCATTAAACATCAGGTCCAAGTGCCTATTTACGCGTTCCTTAAAGCACGCAAGAAACAGCTCGCTAAAGCGACTAGAAAAAGGTCGTGTGTGCTTAGGCGTGCCTCTAAGCACACAAAAACAGTGCACACACTGGCAGCTAGCAGTCATGACGTCGAGTGTTAAAGGAAAAATATCAAGGAGAGAAAGAATATTCGTTTCTATTTTTATTGAGAATAGGTGATAATAATTACTGACTTGCACTTGATCTTGTGCTGCAAAAATTGATGAAGAAGAATACAGATGAGAAATAAAATTACTTCTTCCTTGAAGTTACCAGTTATGCTATGGTTCTACGCCTCTGGTGTATCAAAAGTTTGTAAAAATCTGTATTTCTGGTACATGAAGGTCCTTTCTACCAGTGCCACTTCTCTTCGAGATATCATTGGCACCTACCTCGGCAGTGCTGCGAATATAATGTTTTCATTTTATTTTTAATTTCCTCTGACGTTGTCTGTGGCGCACAATCTTTCGGGGAATGGACTGCAGCGATGGTGTTGGGTGGAGTCAAAAAGAACATCTCTGGCTAAGAAAGTCTAATGACGGATAGCAGAGGCAGCCCTGACTGCTGACCTCCTTCTGTCGCTACAGTGGAAGACACACCGCGACACAGAGAGTCGAACGATGGGCTGTGGCATGGCTGGAGACGATGGTGTGTGCCCTCTATGGGCGATGAACAGCAACAAAGTAGGCTCACCTCGGACAGCAGACAGTACAGTGCAGCTGCCAGTTCGATGCCACAGGTTTGAAGCTACAGTCCACGAGCAAGATGGCAGTTAGGAGAAGGTGGTCATCCTTTTGGTGACTTGACAGTGGAAAGGCGCCTAGTTGACAGCATAAAGATTTATCTCAGGCACAGCTTGAAAAATACTGGCAGCAAAGTTTGTCAGTGGTGACTGTCTGCTTAATCTCACACTGCAAGCAGTCTTCTTTATGTCGTTATTGACTCACATCGACTGTATAATTGCGCATACTAGGCACAACTGAACATCACTGAGACTATGCCTATCAGAAACACAGTGATGGAAGCAGTGTTATAAGGGGTGGAGGGGGGGGGGGGGGGCGTCACTGGGCTCGGTCACGTATTAAGCCATGTTGAAAACGGCGTGCCAGCATCAGCAGTCGTCAGCCAAGAAGGTGGTGCATGGCGATGGTGGTTGGCAGCATGGTGCTGGAGACAGCTCAGTGTTAGAGCACAGGCACAGGGTAGTGGCACCTACCAGCGACTGACAGCACACGCAGCTCTGACCAGTGGGCTGCTTCTGTATCAGTGGCAGAAGCAGCATTGGTTCAGGTGGGGTCTAACTGTGGCCTCCATTATGGCTGAAGACGATGATGTGTGTCCACTCTGTATGATAGCAATAATTTGGCCCATCGAAGGCAATGGACAGTGATAGTGCATCTTGGTAGCTAGATGGCCCAGGTTCTATCCTGCTACCTAACAGGGAGGTGGCCAACACCTGTTGCACAGCAAGTGACCCAAAGGGGCGAAGACACCTAGTTGACTTCACACAGGTTTAGGCAACGGACCGAAACTACTGGCAGCAAAATCTGTTAGCGGTGGCTGGCTGCTTCATCTCGCACAGCAAGTGCTCTTCTTCATGTGATTTTTGGATGGCATTCACTGTGTCACTGGGCATACTGTGCAAAACTGAAAGCTTGAGGGGACTAAATTAGGTGGCACATATAGGAGCCAAGCTGGCTAGTGTTTGCACAGTGGCAGCACTCCTTGTGTGTAAGTCACAATAGGTTGGAGCAGCCGGGTGTAATCTTTGATCAACTATGATTTCATACACCCTGGTTTTCCTGTCTCGTCAGCTCCTTAAGAAGCCCTGTTGATACTGGAAGATCAGAGACGATGGCTGGCGTCTTCCACACCGCCAGTGTACCGATGGTTCAAATGGCTCTGAGCACTATGGGACTTAACTTCTTTCGTCATCAGTCCCCTAGAACTTAGAACTACTTAAACCTAACTAACCTAAGGGCATCACACACATCCATGCCCGAGGCAGGATTCGAACCTGCGACGGTAGCGGTCGCGCGGTTCCAGACTGTAGCGCCTAGAACCGCTCGGCCACTCCGGCCGGCGCCAGTGTTTCTATGTAACGAATATTCACTCTTGTGCCATGGTACCAAGTTATCGAGCTGGTAGGTGCTTCTCCCCTTAATGACGTCATTCTGTCGAATCGAAACAGGAGTAATTTGTTACACTGGGCTAGGCTGTGGTACAACACCGATGTGATAACCTTTACTTCTTATGTCAAAAACCAATGACTTCTGTGCATGCTGTCAAGTCAAGCACTCCCGTGCTCTTTACACTTTTGCTGTATCCTACCTTCTTTCTGGCTGAAACCATTTGTAAGTGATCCACAAGAGCTATGGAGTGCACAGCCTCAGACGTCCTCACCACTAGAAGGAACACCTCTGAGTAAACTCTTCGCCTTATATCGACATTCGTGCAACACTAAATGAGCTTTCAGGCACGGATGCAGACTGGTGTTTGGTTCCGTACAGCATGCAGCAGCAGGGTGGGGCCTAGCGCCTTAGCTAGTCTGCTCAACTTGGCGTACTCGTGTTGTGCACTTAAACGAACGTGTAAAGAGGCACTGAGTGTTTACTGTTGAGCGAGTGTGTCTGCTGCTGACAGGTACAGTTTCGAAGGCAGCGCGATCTACGGCAGCCGTCCTGTGAACGGCACTTGGGAAGGCCTTATGGGGCAGCTGCAGCAGGGCCGCCTGGACATCGGGTTGGCGCCCTTGATGGTGACGGCGGAGCGCCGGAGTGCCGTGGACTTCTCGCTGCCTCTCGTCTCCTCACGGTAAGCCTTCGCTGGCAAAGTTATGGCATCTTAACTGTCATCCAGCCAAATTATTATAAAATTCTTGTTTTTAAATGAGGTATAACTGCATAAACCTTTATTTGAACGTTTGTTGTTGTTTAAATAGCGGAAAAAGATATCTAACTAAAACGAGACAGCCGGCCGGAGCGGTTGTAGGTGCTTCAGTCTGGAACCGCGCGACCGCTACCGTCGCAGGTTCGAATCCTGCCTCGGGCATGGATGTGTGTGATGTCCTTAGGTTAGTTAGGTTTAAGTAGTTCTAAGTTCTAGGGGACTGATGACCTCAGATGTTAAGTCCCATAGTACTAAGAGCCATTTGAACCAAAACGAGACACAGTAAGAAAAGATTTCCAAGGACCTGCAATTCGAGATATTAATAAAACATAGATCTATTTAAAAAAAGTGTTTTTGTGTTTGACAAACATATGCAATCTGTTTGTACAGGGTGATTCTTATTAACGTCTACAGGCCTCTGAAGCAACGTGGATGACGCCAAGAAACATGGGGCCGCAGATGTCGGGAAATACCTCAAAAGAGGCGTAACATTCTGTCAAACCAGATCATCCCAACACTAGCCAAGTATTCACGTCAGTGTGGCTTCAGGCCACGTGCGTGACTTCAACACGTGGGGCTCAGGAGTTCAAACTTGCGTCGTTTGGCTGGCAGTATTTTTTCATTGAGTTAGACGGCTATTTGTTTACATTGTGATAAGATTTATTATTTTGTTTACCGGTGTTGCGATACAACAAAATGGCTCAAATGGCTCTGAGCACTATGGGACTTAACTTCTGAGGTCATCAGTCCCCTAGAGGTTAGAACTACTTAAACCTAACTAACCTAAGGACATTACACAATCCATGCCCGAGGCAGGATTCGAACCTGCGACCGCAGCGATCGCGCGGTTCCAGACTGTAGCGCCTAGAACCGCTCGGCCACACAGGCCGGCACACACAGCAACAGAACTACCAGCGTGACTTCAAACATTTTGTTACAGGAAATGTTCAAAATGTCCTCCTTTAGCGAGGATACATGCATCCACCCACCGTCGCATGGAATCCCTGATGCGCTGATGGAGCCCTGGAGAGTGGCGTATTGTATCACAGCCGTCCACAATACGAGCACGAAGAGTCTCTAGATTTGGTACCGGGGTTGCCTGGACAAGAGCTTTCAAATGTCCCCATAAATGAAAGTCAAGAGGGTTGAGGTCAGGAGAGCGTGGAGGTCATGCAGTTGGTTCGCCTCTACCAATCCATCGGTCACTGAATCTGTTGCTGAGAAGCGTACGAACACTTCGACCGAAATGTGCAGGAGCTCCATCGTGCATGAACCACATGTTGTGACGTACTTGTAAAGGCACATGTTCTAGCAGCACAGGTAGAGTATCCCGCATGAAATCATGATAACGTACTCCATTGAGCGTAGGGGGAAGAACATGGGGCCCAATCAAGACATCACCAACAACGCCTGCCCAAACGTTCACAGAAAATCTGTGTTGATGACGTGATTGCACAATTGCGTGCGGATTCTCGTCAGCCCACACATGTTAATTGTGAAAATTTACAATTTGATCACGTTGGAATGAAGCCTCATCCGTGAAGAGAACATTTGCACTGAAATGAGGATTGACACATTGTTGGATGAACCATTCGCAGAAGTGAACCCGTGGAGGCCAATCGGCTGCTGATAGTGCCTGCACACACTGTGCATGGTACGGAAACAACTGGTTCTCCCGCAGCACTCTCCATACAGTGACGTGGTCAACGTTACCTTGTACAGCAGCAACTTCTCTGACGCTAACATTAGGGTTATCGTCAACTGCACGAAGAATTGCCTCGTCCATTGCAGGTGTCCTCGTCGTTCTAGGTCTTCCCCAGTCGCGAGTCATAGGCTGGAATGTTCCGTGCTCCCTAAAAGGCTGATCAATTGCTTCGAACGTCTTCCTGTCTGGACAGAAACCTGCTTGACTGAGTGTGATTTCATTATTCCAAAAGAATCTACAATAGGCTACTTAAATGTTAATACTAATGTGATGATATTACTTCTTAGCCTCAACTATATAAACCAATGCTGAAAACTACACCGTTCATCAACTTCTACGCTCAAAAACAAATAAAATTTATTTGTGACAGAAACTCAACAGCTACATCACTCAAGTTCTATCACATGTCGAAGTGATTCTGCGCTTTCTTCGACACACTGCGTGAATTTGGTGCCTATGGCCAAATCTGAGAAGCACCAAGTGATCCATGCTTGCCGCTAGCCCATCCTAACTGCCATTACCCCATTAATACGGAGCGATGACGTATGCACTGGCCTACTTTGTATTGCTAGGAACGTCAGAGTAAAGGCAATTTCAGTTAATGAAGATCCACAAAACTAAAACGAAATGTAAAACCAATTAACGGTATGTTTCATTAAAGTTTCAATTGCAATATGAAATAATTTGTCCAGGGCAGAGTGATAGGACTCTAAGAAATAGTTTTGCTATAGAGTGACGTTGTAGATCGTACAGAGCATACTGCTGAGTCGCTCTGATTCATGTGTGGAACTGATATATCGGTATGATCTGTACGCAGCGACGAGCGCGTTTTCGCCACAGAATGTGTCCACTGTACTGAGTAATCGTAACTTAGCTAGCACAGCCAGAATGGACACTGCAGCGTCTTTATCAGTGTTTTACAAATTTGGCTGCATTGCCATCATTTTGTGATATTGGTATTTTCACAACTGTCTTCAGTAAATAGACTGAAAATAAATAAATTATCTCAGAAATAATACTTCATCGTATAGTTTAAATGAGATCAGTTGATGGAATTAGATGAACTGATATTATGACTTTCATTTTCCTGCTGTAGCTTGGTCCTACTCCTTCGGGAGCCAAAGGAGGAGCTGATGTGGGATGAATTTTTGCGACCCTTTGATAGATACCTCTGGCTCGGCACCATCACGGTCATAGTCCTCACTTGGGTCGTCCTCAGAGTTCAGAAGAGATACAGGGGAGGTCTGAGGTATCATAACGATTACAGCCAGACTTACAGTGATGCTTTACACGTCGCAGGAATATTCTTCATGCAAGGTACAGATAATTTCCTTTGTATTTTTCAAAATTTATAGCTAGAGTTAGATCGGATGTAAGGAATAAACTGTATTAGTTTATGACTCTAAACATATCAATATTTGAATAAAATAAACAAAATGTATGATAAATAAATAGATGAACAAAAATTTAGAAGAAAATATGTTAAGTGATAAAATCGATTAGGATTAATACAATTTAATAATTAATTGTAATAAATTGTATCTGCTTACAAAATTAAAAATCAGTATACATAATTTAGCGTAGAACTTTATAACAGAAAACACACACACACACACACACACACACACACACACACACACACACACACACACACATACATACACAGAAAAAAAACTAAAGCACAAACATGAAACCACATAGCACAAACAGAAGACGAAAGATAAACACACAGCGACAGTTGGCAACACTAGACGCTGTAAGCACACACACGTTCAACATACAATGAAAGCTGCAAGTATATTGTAATAAATGTGAGTGAAAAACGCAGAAAATCAGGCATCTGGAGTATGGGGATCGAGGAAACTCATCTCCAGGACCACACGCATGGACTAGCAACACTGGAAATCATAAGTAACACCAAACGATAATTTAACCTCACGAAGCTTGTTTATAATTTGAAAAACAAGAGCACAGCATGAGAAAACGTAACATAGTAACATAATTGTAATTACTATGGAATGCACTTTAGATAAACGAACATGTATTAAAGACCACTAAAGATTCTTCATAAATAAAAGAAGCGAAATACATATAGCAAAAAACAAAGCATCTTCCGTTTAGTTTCAAAGATGGAACGTATCTCCATGAACTTAGAAGCAATTCAAGAACGGCGGAAAACGGAAAAAACGACGATTTTAAACAATACTTTTCAATATATAAATTGGTCATGTAGTTAAACTTGGAATTAATAATAAATTTTAAATTTGTAATTCTAATGTTACTGGTACAAAATACAGGAAAAACCTAAATTATCTTTCAGATTGAGACCTGATATTTATGTTTAGATACTTGATGAAGATATTTGAAGAAAGGTAAATGTAAAATCTCTATTTATGAATTTAAAGTAATGAAAAATCAGTAATCCAACATAAAGATTATTTGTTTATCAAGTATGTGAATATTGAGGAAATGAGGGATAGTAGTATGTGCGATATCAAACGATATTAAAAAATATATAAATAGTAGAAAATTACATAAAAATTTTCATAAAAATATTTTAACCCATAAATGTATAGGGAAATGAATGTTGTTCTGTTTAGTTAAATGTCTTTACAAAAGAATTTAGCAACGAGAATTTTACGAAAAAACAGCTATTAAGAAAAAGTTATCTCAGAAAGTGCTCTTTTCTTAAAATTAATTTTTGTAGTACAGATTTTTCCTTTAGAATATGTCATACATTTCCCTGATGATAAAGACTTAAAATTCGGTTTCTTGACTACTTCTTGTTTTTTTCTTACAGCTCTGTGGCAGGTCATGTTACCAAAGTCACTTTCTCAAGAGTCGAGGTTACTCATATATTTTACCAACAACACCTTTTGAGTAACATCATTTTGTTGGTTATTTTGTAATAGGACATCTTCCCATTTACAACTTTATATATACAGGGTGTTTCAAAAAAGCACCGACAACTTTTAGTATGTTGTGCGGGAAGGCAAACTGGTGTGTTTTCAAGAAAAAACCCACATTCCGGAAACGCACGGCTCGGGAGCTGAAGAGAGTCGAAGTCTGAGTTGGGTATGCTTTCCAATTAACGTCAGTAGGCCCAACATGAGCAGCACATTGCGCTGTCTACAGTACAAACAAGCTTTGAACTGCATATCTCTTACGTCAATTCACAGCCTACGTCGGTGGTACTGAGCCTAACTCACATGAGCCAGCACCTGCGGTTGTCTTTGAAGTATTTCAGTCCATCCGTGGACTCGAGGAAAAAGATCCTCTGCTATCGTTACAGGGGTGCCACATACCACACTATCCCACAGAAAATAGTCGAGACGTGTCAGATATGGCGACTGTGTTGGCCATAGAACTGGTTCACCTGTACAAAATACTCTAATGTGTGTGAATTTCTAAGGGACCAAACTGCTCAGGTCATCGGTTCCTAAACTTGCACACTACTTAACCTAACTTGTTCTAAGAACAATACACACACGCATGTCCGAGGGAGGACTCGAACCTCCTGCGGGAGGGGCCGCGCAGTCCGCGACAGGACGCCTCAAAACGCGCGGCCACTCCGAGCGGCTCACCTGTACGCATCCATCGACTAGGATATGCGTCGTTGAGGTGACTCCACACGTCGACATCAAAGTGTGCTGGAGCTCCGTCATGTTGCAGCCACATGTCCATCCGAACATTTAGTGGCACTACATCCAACAAAGTAGGCAAAACATCTCTAATAAATGTGAGGCACATCGGTGGCGTTAGACTATTTGGCAACAGATATGGCCCAACAATACGTTCATCAATTATACCGGCACAACTGTTAATACTGAACCTGTCTTGATGATTTTGTATCGCCTGTGCAAGCGGACTTTCGTCCTTCCAGACATGCTTGTTCCACAAGTTCAATATGCCATCTCTAGTAAACGTACATTCGTCCGTGAGTAACACCAAGCTAGGGAATTGTGTCTGGAATATGCGCTGTTGTAAATAGCACTGCGCAGACTGGGCATACTATTTGCAAGTACCAAGCACTGGACTTTCTGGGTAGGGTGGGTTGATGTGGGGGAGGAGACAAGACAGCGAGGTCATCGGTCTCATCGCATTAGGGAAGGACGGGGAAGGAAGTCGGCTGTGCCCTTTGAAAGGAACCATCCCGGCATTTGCCTGGAGCGATTTAGGGAAATCACGGAAAACTTAAATCAGGATGGCCGGAGGGGCAATTGAACCGTCGCGCTCCAGAATGCGAGTCCAGTGTACTAACCACTACGCTACCTCGCTCGATGTGGACTTCCTGCAGATCGCATGGATGGAGCCGGTGTTCACGGAACACTCGCCACACGGCACTTTTAACCGTGTGCAGCTCCCGTGCTTGCCGCTGAGTGCTGGTGGTTGGGTTTTCTCTGAACATCGTCATCACGTTCTCCTCCAACTGCAGTGTTCCGCCGAGACTGGACGACCCGGATCACGTTTCGTCAGACACCAGACAACAAACAGCAGACTGGGCATAGTATTTGCAAGTACCGAGGACAAAGTGCTCTTATTTTACTTTACAATGGGCGCGTGTCAGGCATAAAATCCCTACGTACAACTTTCAGGTCCCTCTCAGGCGTCTCTCGATGGCCGCGAACGTTTGTAAAACGTTCCGCATACAGTCTTGCAAGAGCTCTCCCACTGCAGTCGCTTTGCTGTGTGCAAGCACCATGTCGGTCATTTCCGCAGCTGTCTGCTGGTACATGACGCACAGAGGTCCGCAGTAGGATGCGCACAGGGGCTATGTGGAGGAATACAGCGCATCCGCGGGAATGTTACTAGGCTCATGTCGTCAATCAGCCGTTATCACATGGATAAAGAGTTGCATGCATTCCGTATTCAGACACCAAAACGAATCAGAACAACCGTTCGTTCTCAGACTTCGACGTCCTCCAGCGCCCAAGCTGTGTGTTTCCAGATGTGGATTCCTTCTTGGAAACCGATCAGTTTGCCTTCCCGCACAACATGCTAAGCGTTGTCGGCGGTTTTTCGGAACCCTCTGTATATAAATACTTTATTCCTATTTGCCTTACATGAAGGTAAAGGAGTCTCATATTGGGTATACGACATAGCGACTTCTAGTGGTCCAGTGCCAAGCATAGGCATTTCTGTACGACATCAAAAACTCATGAAGCAGTGACTGTGTGCTTGTATGCTGCTACCGCATTTGCTCTGTTACAATGAAACTGTAAATGCTACAGCCGTCTGATGAGTCTAATAAAAAGGAACTGAATATAATAAAATAAAGAAAAAATATGCTGTGAGAAGACCAGTCGCTAGATGCCCACAACAAGTGTGCAAGTAGCACGTCAGTCGCAAGCATAAAAGGATGACATGGTGAATCAAACTTACAATCAAGTGGAAAATTCGAAAAAAGATTTTCGCTCCTATCTCTAAATGCATCTTTCAATAGCATATACAAATTGAAATGAACGGAGAGAAAAATTAAATCAGCAATAAACGATATCAGAGTTGACGGTAAACTCTGGTCGTATCTAGTGGACTATATACTGGGCTGTAAAACCTAAATACGAAGGAAATTCTTGAAAAAGTGTGAAGTAAATGAAGAGTCTGAAAAAATGAGTAACAAATTTCAACTGCTGGAACAATGAAGAGTTATACGGAAAAAATTTACATACAGATGTTTCAGGACATGTAGCCCTCCAGGACAGGAATCAGTTAAAGTTTGCTAAACATAATGGAAAAAAATATGAGGAACGATTAGAATTAGAATCATCATATTAAACTGAAACTTACTCCGTTTTGTAGTAGAGAAACAAACTAGTGATTTGACAGCGCTAGACTATTACGGCATCAGTTCAGTGATTGTAAATTCCTTGGTATTTATCTCGTTAGCAGATGTTCTCATTTGTCACACCCTCCTATCCCTTGGTTGGGTTTCTCCGTCAGGTGCTGCCATTACCGAACAACTCGTTCACATTACTTGCGTACTGCATACAGCAGATTCCACTGACGTTAAGGAAAATCTAATGGTTGTTAGACCAGCACATAGACTCTTTAATGAAGCTTCCGCGCCGGCCGCGGTGGTCTTGCGGTTCTAGGCGCTGCAGTCCGGAACGGCGGGACTGCTACGGTCGCAGGTTCGAATCCTGCCTCGGGCATGGATGTGTGTGATGTCTTTAGGTTAGTTAGGTTTAAGTAGTTCTAAGTTCTAGGGGACTTATGACCTAAGATATTAAGTCCCATAGTGCTCAGAGCCATTTGAACCATTTGAAGCTCCCGCGAGTTTTGGACGTTTTCCAGGAATGCAGATCTACTCAGCTTAGGAAAGATTACAAATTAGTTATACACCTTGTGACAAACGCTGTCTCTCAGTGAAGTGACTAAACTGAACCTCTCACTGGCAAGGTACAGAAATGTCTGCCGCCGTTTCATTGTAATGGTTCAAATGGCTCTGAGCACTATGGGACTTAACATCTATGGTCATCAGTCCCCTAGAACTTAGAACTACTTAAACCTAACTAACCTAAGGACATCACACAACACCCAGTCATCACGAGGCAGAGAAAATCCCTGACCCCGCCGGGAATCGAACCCGGGAACCCGGGCGTGGGGAGCGAGAACGCTACCGCACGGCCACGAGCTGCGGACCGTTTCATTGACGAATGACACAATTAGCGCTGTGACCTCTCGCTCCATCTTTAGTGTATGAAATGAACCAAGAGATAGATATACAGGGTGGCAATTATTGAAATATATGAAATAAAATAGTCATAACTTCTGAACGGTTTGCGTTAGGACGTTAAAACTGCACAATTGGCCTCGGGGCATGATGGGAAGTATGCGCATGCATGGTTTGTTTAACAACGAAGCCCACTTTCATTTGGATGGGTTCGTCAATTAGCAAAATTGGCGCATTTGGGGGACTGACAATCCGCATTTCGATATCGAGAAGTCTCTTCACCCTCAACGAGTGACTGTGTCGTGTGCAGTGTCCTGTCACGGAATAATCGGTGCGATATTCCTTGATAGCACGGTGACTTCCGAAAGGTACGTGAAGGTTTCGGAAGATGATTTCATCCCCATTATGCCTGATTTCATGCAAGTATCCAAAAAGGCGGAGCAACTGGCGAGAGTAACTATGACTCTCTTAAGGTAGCAAACAGGCGGACCAACTGGCAGGAATATCTATGACTTACTTAAGGTAGCAAACACGGGGGAGTGTTTGATGTCCTGGAGGAGCACTTTGGGAACCGGATTCTGGCTCTGGGTCTCCATTGGTCGCCATATTCTCCGGATCTGAACATATGCGACTCCTTTTTGTGGGACTGTATTAAATACATAGTGTACATCAATAAACGCAAAACCATAGTTGAGCTGAAAACAGTCACTGAAGAGGTCATCGACAGCATTCATGTTCCTATACCTCAGCGGGTCGTGCAGACTTTCGTTATTCGTCTGCGCCACATGATCACCAAAATGATGGCAGGCTTATTGAAGATGTCATGACGTGAATTCGAATATCTGTAGTGATATTTACATGTTGAATAAAGCGTGTGCACGCCGTAATTTGTTACTAATTTACGTTTGTTTTTCATGTAGTTCACTAATTGTCACCATGTATATGAAAGAATATCTCATGACAACCCAATTGTTTCTCATACTAATTTGATGTTACTCTCTATATTTTGGTACTAAAAGCACATAGTAATACGGTTACTGAATAAACTGTTGCACTGGACAGCAAGACTCACAAGACAGATTATCCTAGTGTATCTTGCAAAAATTCCCAAATAAATAACAAATTTGTAAACTATACTACTTACGGATGCCAATGGGGTCGACAGGTTGTGGTGAGGGAGGAGACACAAAGTCGCGCTGCAGCGTGCGGTCGTCTCTGCTGGTGGCGTCGATGTCTGCAATGGTGGTGTACACCGCCTACTGCGGCGCCCTCACCGCCTCATTGGCCGCCCATCGGCTGAGGATGCCCTTCACAGACCTGAAGGGCCTACTGCGGGACGGCTCCTACAAGCTGCTGCTGCTGTACGCCTCTGGAGAGATGGCTATGTTCGATGTTAGTATGGTCCCAATATATGTTATCCTCAATCATCTTCGTATGGCCTAAGCTACACTAATGTTTATCAGAACTGAAGCACCAAGACGACAAACATGTGGTTGAAAGGAACTATATAACACGGAATACCTACATGGCAATACACAAATGATTAAGTCCACATAAATGAAAAAGACTGGAATACACACGTTGAAATTATGAAGGTAGCAGGAATAAAATAAAAGGAAACCTGACTGAAGTTATAAGAATCTAAGGAAACGAGAGGGAAGGTGTAGTCGAGAAGGAAGTCACAGAAGGTTGTGGCTGGTTCGCCCTGCTACACTACTGGCGATAAAAATTGCTACACCAAGAAGAAATGCAGATGATAAACGGGTATTCATTGGACAAATATATGATACTAGAACTAACATGTGATTACATTTTCACGCAATTTGGGTGCATAGATCCTGAGAAATCAGTACCCAAAATAACCACCTGTGGCCGTAATAACGGCCTTGATACGCCTGGGCATTGAGTCAAACACAGCTTGGATGGCGTGTACAGGTACAGCTGCCCATGCAGCTTCAACACGATACCACAGTTCATCAAGAGTAGTGACAGGCGTATTGTGACGAGCCAGTTGCTCAGCCACCATTGACCAGACGTTTTCAATTGGTGAGAGATCTGAAGAATGTCCTGGCCAGGGCAGCATCGAACATTTTCTGTATCCAGAAAGGCCCGTACAGTACCTGCAGCAAGCGTCGAGCATTATCGTGCTGAAATGTAGGGTTTCGGAGCGATCGAATGAAGGGTAGAGCCACGGGTCGTAACACATCTGAAATGTAACGTCCACTGTTCAAAGTGGCGTCAGTGCGAACAAGAGGTGACCGAGGCATGTAACCAATGGCACCCCATACCATCACGCCGGGTGATACGCCAGTATGGCGATAACGAATACACGCCTCCAACGTGCGTTCACCGCGATGTCGCCAAACACGGATGCGACCATCATGATGCTGTAAACAGAACCTGGATTCATCCGAAAAATGACGTTTTGCCATTCGTGCACCCAGGTTCGTCGTTGAGTACACTATCGCAGGCACTCCTGTCTGTGATGCAGCGTCAAGGGTAACCGCAGCAATGGTATCCGAGCTGATAGTCCATGCTGCTGCAAACGTCGTCGAACTGTTCGTGCAGATGATTGTTGTCTTGCAAACGGCCCCATCTGTTGACTCAAGGATCGATACGTGGCTGCACGATCCGTTACAACCATGCGGATAAGATGCCTGTCATCTCGACTGCTAGTGATACGAGGCCGTTGGGATCCAGCACGGCGTTCCGTATTACCCTCCTGAACCCACCGATTACATACTCTGCTAACAGTCATTGGATATCGATCAACGCGAGCAGCAATGTCGCGATACGATAAACCGCAATCGCGATAGGCTACAATCCGACCTTTACCAAAGTCGGAAACGTGATGGTACGCATTTCTCCTCCTTACACGAGGCATCACCATAGCGTTTCATCAGGTAACGCCGGTCAACTGCTGTTTGTGTATGACAAATCGGTTGGAAACATTCCTCATGTCAGCACGTTGTATGTGTCGCCACCGGCGCCAACCTTGTGTGAATGCTAATCATTTGCATATCACAGCATCATCTTCCTGTCGGTTAAATTTAGTGTCTTTAGCACGTCATATTCGTGGTGTAGCAATTTTAATGGCCAGTCTTGTATTCTATCTGTACATTGAGCAAACAGTAAAGGTAACCAACGAGAAATATCGAAGGTGAATTGAATTTTTTAGGCCCGTCGATCATATTTTAAATGTGTCAAAGATGGGAAAAGACATGGATGACAAATTTAACCGAATGAGTAGTGTTGTAAAAAGGGTTTATGAGATGAACATCAACAAACTGAAGTAGCAGAGAGCTGATTGTGAGTGGGTAAGGTTCTGGGGGATTGAACTCTATTTCCATTATTGACAATTTATTATCTTTAAAGAAAAGAATCACTTAATAACAAAGGATAAAAATTAAGCTGGATCGGTCAACGGCCTTTAAGCAAAAATTCAACTGAAAACTGTTAGTTACAGTTTCCAAAATTTTATAAGTGCGTAAGAACTGCATAAGTATGGCGACGGCTAAAATATAACACAAGACGAGTCAAGGCAACGCTAGCAATCTGCGATCAAGAGCTTCAGGTCAAGCAATAACAATAATAATAATGTTGATAATAATCTAGAACAATTAAATTAGCAGCCTAGGCCCAATCAGCTTGTTGCAAAGTAATTCCCTAGAACATAAAAAGACCCATCAAAAAGTGTCTATAATGTTAATTCAAATATGTCATTGTTGGCGGAGACGCAACAATGTTTTTTGAACACAATTAAATTCCCTGCCCACGGCCAATGAAATATTTGTAATAAGTGAGGCCTCTCAAAACGTCGAACATACAGAGATTACTGAACTTAGGTGTAGGTGAGGCCCACTGTGAACGCGAAAATGATTTTAGATTTTAAAACACTTTGTCGCCGGCAAATACAATAACGTACCAACAGTCGCCTCTCGATGGCGCAATCAGAGATTTTCACAAATAGTATTGGTTAAAAACAGTCTTGGTTGCAATTTTAAATTTTTTTTATTTTTTCAATTACGCGTTTTGCCTTATTTAGGCAGCTTCAGGTTGATCTTACTTTGGTATTTCTCAAATCGATCCTTTAGACAGTGTAGCCAAAGGGCATCGTCGAATACATCAGCAACATCGCCTTCGTTAAACTCAGTAAAAACTTTTCTAGATGGACGCGAGTGATTCCAAGAGCTGCATAACACGTTCCCGTTCACAGGAGCGAGTAACAGAATAAGATGGGGCTCAGGTAGTAAGCATTGTGGAGTATCTTGTGGAGGGAGTAGCGGCGGTGTGGCGTACTACGAATTACTTCGCTGTGATGTTGCCATCACTGCTGACTTTTATTGTCAACAACTGAAACGTGTTGCAGTCGTACTCCAAGATTAACGACTAGACAGACTCCGTGGAGTGATGTTATTCCACGATAACACCCGCCCACATTCTGATAGACTGACAAAAAACGCCATAAAGTAGTTGGGATGGGAATTCATTCCACATTCACCTTATTCACATGATTTCGCGCCTTCAGGTTTTCACCTTTTACGTTATCTATTGAACAACCTTCATAGAACATACTTTCCGGATGAAAATGCTCTGTGAACATGGCTCGACGAGTTCTTCGCTCCAAAAACAACGTGTTTCTACAGTCGCGAAATCGAGAAGTTAGCCATCATTGATCGACAGCTGTAAACAGTGAAGGGTGGCGGAAGTCTCTGTTATGTGTGTCTGTTGCTTCTAAGCTTATGGAAAAACCTTACGAACTTACGCAGCAACCCAATAGCTTTCTCAAAAGGATTTTTTATCAACGTTCATAATAATTAAGCTTAGTCCAGTAATTCAGACTATTAAGAAAGTTATAAAATGAACTGTGAGCACTACAAGATGCTATAGCAGCTCACCAGCCAGCACAGCACAGAAATTAAAACAAGACAGCCTTGAGGCAACAAAATTAAGTGAAATGCTCAGTTAGAGGAATTAACAGTTAAAGCAGTTAATGGCTTTCTACAACCATTAATATGTACACTAAATACATCAGGTTAAAGCTACTGGGGAAACAGACGGAGACAAACAGATATGCAATGTGATAGTAGCACAAGAGGCGAGCACACCCAACAGTAAACAACATGTAGTGAAGTTCATGCATGAAATTAGCCGTCCAGCTGCTTCACAAAGACATAAGATACCTCTGTCTAACCGTGCTTACAGTGTTAAACAGAACACCAAGGTACCTCTTCTTTGCCGGCCGCTGTAGCCAAGCGGTTCTAGGCGCTTCAGTCCGGAACCGCGCTGCTGCTACGGTCGCAGGTTCGCATCCTGCCTCCGGCATGGATGTGTGTGATGTCCTTAGGTTAGTTAGGTTTAAGTAGTTCTAAGTTCTAGAGGACTGATGACCTCAGATGTTAAGTCCCATAGTGCTTAGAGTCATTTGATACATTTTTTAACCTCTTCTTTCCTTTCTTTTTTCCCAATAGTATACTTGGAAAAGGCCGGGAGATACGGGAAGATTTCAATTAGATTACATCATGGTCAGACAGAGATTTTATTGAAGTGTTTGTTCAAAAATGGTTCAAATGGCTCTGAGCACTATGGGACTTAACTTCGGAGGTCATCAGTTCCCTAGAGCTTAGAACTACTTATACCTGACTAAGCTAAGGACGTCACACATATCCATGCCCGAGGCAGGATTCGAACCTGCGACCGTAGCGGTCGCGCGGTTCCAGACTGAAGCACCTAGAACCGCTCGGCCACTCCGGCCGGCGAAGTGTTTGTCTAGAGTGTAACTTTGTATGGTCTTGAAACATGTACAATAACTATTTCAGGCTAGAAGAGAATAAAAGCATTTGAAATGTGGGGCTACTGAATAATATCAAAGGTTAGACGTTTAGTAACCTTACTATCGAAGAGATACTGAACTGATCTTGTGAAGAGAAAGAAATTTATGACAGACCATGACTAAAAGAAGGGATCGGTTGATATGACACATTCTCAGGGATTAAGGAATCGTCAGTTTAGTATTGGAGGGAAGCGTGAGTGGTGAAAATTATGAGGGAGACTAATGCTTGAGTACAGTAAGCAGGTTCAAATAGATGTAGATTGTGGTAGTTATGCAGAGACCAAGAGCCTTGCACAGGGTAAATTAGAGCGGAAAGCACCATGAACCCAGTGTTCAAACTCAGGAGCACAGCGATAACAACAATAACAATTCAAAATGTTCACTGAGTTTAAGCTTTCAATTTTGACTGAAATATGCATATGTTGTAATCAGAGCTCCTATACCCGGAAAAAAATATGTGTTTGTGGAGGTTGTACTCTGTGTGGTTTGTGAGCAGTCACAAAAGAACCAGCAGTGGATGCTGGGGGAGTGTGAGGCTCAATTTGTCAATCAACCAAATCCCAAATATGTAGGATAAAGTTATGTGAGGCAACTGTCTAGATTAGGAAAGCAGTGGTACCCACCATCCTTCGAAAAATGTTTAATCATCCCTCTCAACGTGAGGACTTGCCTTAAGCTGCTGAAGCAGTGCACGGATGGTTGCATGGAGAAGTCTCTTACTCCTCCCTGAAGCAGACTTTTTTTTTGTCACAAGCTTTTGAAGTTTAAGAGTTGTCCACCTTTCTTCAGATCAAGTACGATGCAAAGATGAATTTTGTTCACTCACGGAATTACATCCTACTCAAAGAGCTACATTGGTGGGAGCTCACACCAGAGACAGGTTACAATAATCACTGCCTTTAGGCACGGGGCACATTCAGAGTTCCCCGTGCCACTACCGATTGAACATCCATTCGCCTGCATCTGTCGGGCATCTTGTGAACTAAAATGAAACCTGTGTGGTACTTCCAACCTTTTACATGTTATTCCCCTTGGCACGTAAACCGACTTCCATGAAAAATCTGACACTGCATAATTTTAGCACTTCCTTCTTCAGTTGTTCGTAGAAGGCCTAGGCGTGACGACTCCAATGCCAAAGATTGTTTTTTCCAATACACCGTAAGAAAGGAATGAAATGATACCAAGAGTAAATCTGCTGTTTGGCAAAAGGCCTTGACTGATCTGCATGGAATAACAAAGCGCAGACTGTAGACTATACAGTCAAGTACGAAGGATACTGGAACACCATCTAAAGACAAGAGGCAACTTTTCAAAAAGAGAGATGCAACCGTTATTAACAATATAGGCGCATTTAAGGGAAGAGAGAGTCGCTATGGCAAGACAAAGGCAGAGAGAGATTTCACCACCCAGAAGAAATATTAATAAAAAATGTCATGAGTTGAGTAAAAAAAAAGTACCCTGAAATTCCTGTATTATATGAGACACAGCGGAAAATATTTAACAGCAAATTCAACTTATCGTTTGGATACTCACATAATGATGCCTGCTCAGCATGTGACAAATTTCAAACAGAGTTAAAAGGTCTGAATGCAAAAGCTTTCACAAAACGTCTCTCTAAAAGAATAGTTAGAAATTACAAGTAAAATTAAAATACTTATTACGGAAGACTGTGTTCACAAGATAACAGCTGTTGCTTTGTACTCAAGAAACCGAAGAAAGTAAAAAGATAGCGGTAAAAAACTACTCTTGTCAAATATCAGCACTAATGAAGGTTATGACAAGCGTCAATAATCGTTTTGCGCTTTTAACATTCATCAAATGTCCAACAGTGATGCAATATTTTATACTTATACTGAAGATGTAGGGCAAAAAAGAAGCGAATGAAGTTATTAGTTTTTTGCATAATTATATGAGTGAAATCCTTGATCCAAAAGTAATGGTTCTTGAAATATTCTGAGATTGGTGCTCAGGACATAAGAAGAACTATGCATGGTCTTGTACGTTCACTGTGTCGTTCATACCATTAAGTGGTCAGTGTAAGAATAATGTTTCAGATAAGTTGACGCTCTTGTGTAGAATGTGGTAAAATATTTTGTTTGACAAAAAAGAGTTATAAAAGGACTGGGGAATGCTTTTAAAACCGCAATAGTGAATAGACGGCCTTACAAAGTCATACCAGTTCAACGAGGAATTATATGAGACTGGACAAGCTCTTTAGAACCATTTACAAACCGAAGTGTTCTTTCAAGACACGACCACTCAGAGAAGATCTGGTTGTGAAGGAAGATAAGCTGTTCCAATACAGTATTACTTAAATTGAGCCTTGTTTACAAGTAGATGTCGAGCCTGAATATCAAGCTCAGGGACCTGACGATTTCTTATGGCCTCATCGATCATATAATGGTGTTTTGTAACATGAAACTTTTTGTACGGTAAATCAAGATTATTTTGCAAATAACTGATTGTAGGGATATAATTTTAGAACTACTGCCACAATCTCATAAAGAAATATCCAGATTTTCAAGAACTTTAACAGTTTTGTGACCAAGACTCAAGAAATTTCTGTTCCAATCTACCACATGACGAACCGATATCCAAGACCAACAAAATGAATGTTCCAAAGTTAAACAACACAAAGAAGGGACGAAAACGTATCACGAAGTGATGGACTTACCACTTTCTTTTCGTATCAAAGGTGTACTTTCTTTGTGTGTTTGTCTTTATTATTACATAATTTCAATTATTATTTTTTCTAATGTGCTTCCTCTACAATTATTAATTTTGGCATTATAATTATTTTCCTTACGCTCGTTTGGAATGTTTTAAGTACTTCTTTGGAAACCTGAAAGTTTAATTTTCCTGTCCCGCAAAAATGTACAAAACATGGCCTACCCCGTTTTTTTCGTGTGCTCTTCATTTTTGATAAATCGGAAATTTGCTCTGTGTCATAGTTCGAGATACGGTATTTTTTCGGAAACGTTTTCGCTTTGGTGTACGGTGAAGATAACTCGCAGTGCCGCCATAACATTATTTATTAAAACAGCTACTCTGCCATATAGTCAAATATACTACGGAACCTAAAAAAATAGTTGTGGGTATTCCTTCTTCTCTTATATCAAAACAATTTGGAACATCTGAACTGTGACACTCATTGCAAACAAGCGAAGTACTTTTGCATTTATCCGTTGCAAGCTTTAAGCAAAGTTCACCCCAGATATAGAATTTATTTATTTAACGTATGGCTAGGGCCCACCGTCGGGCAGACCGTTCACCGGGTGCCGGTCTTTCAATCTGTCGCACCTTCGGCGACCCGCAGTCGATGAGGATGATGATAACAGCACAACATCCAGTCCCTGGGCGGAGAAAATTCCCCAACCCAGCCGGGAATCGAACACGGGCCCAGATGATTGACAATCCGTCACGCTGACCATTCAGCTACCGGGGGCGGACAGATATAGAATGTAAGTCATTGAGAAGCCGATGACAGGCATGTTAACAATACGTGGTACTTGCGGGTGGTATTTATCTATACTAGTAATCTAATTACATTAAAAATCTGCATGGTGTTAGTGAAATGACGAACAGTGCCGCAAGATCAAACAAGAGGAGTTCCTATGATGTGAGACCGCAGATGCTGACTCCCAGATTTAACTCTGGCTTGAATAACCTTCAAAATTTACTTTGACGGTCCAATTTCTTGACGATAGTAAAGAATCTACTAATCTCAGTTAGAAAATTACTTCAACACCAATAGGGCTCCGATTACCGATAGGACTGTAAAATTTAACAAGTTTAGAAACCGCAGACGCTAATGTCTTTCATACATCTTGTCGATTTATTCAAAGACGTAAAAGAACCTAACGATTAATATACTCTTGCGTTCTTCCAAAATTTCTATATCACAAATATGTTACCACTTTACTCTGATCCCAGTCTGTAATTTTAATTAAGACGTCACATAACTTTTACTCGCTTTTGTAGTTAATTCATCCAGTTTGAATACTTGATTTCACTTCTGAACACTGTCAAAATAACTCTTGTGAGTAACTACATGTCAGTATCAATTAGGCAATTCCTGGTAAGGAGGTTCTCTTCCGCAATAGATGCTAAATTAATTTTCTCTTCCTTCATACAGTAACTTTGGCCTTCACTTTGCTTTCTGTTTCATACACTTATTCAAAGCTAACGACAAATATTTTGTGTTACTGTTTACAATAAAGTTACTACTTCAAACACAAAATTACAATAAAGCTTTAAATTTTGAAAATATAGTATGGAAAGAAAACATTAATATCGTTTTTCTAATATTCGTTACATTTTGTCTGCTGTTCCATCAGCTGTCAGATCCAGATATATCAGCTCCAAGCAGTCCGCTTTTTCTGCTTATAAGAAATTTCCATATATTAATTTCAACCTCTCACAGATCCTCCACAGCCGGTGGGCCTTCCAACCAGTGACGAATTTGTTAGAGTAGGGGTCAATAGCGACTTTCTTATCTTCTGAAACTGTAAGTTAAATTTATGCAGTTCACTTTTGTTGTTCACATTTTTTAATTTATTTCAATACAGAATACCAGCGACCCAGTTCTCTCGTCGATTTACGAGAAGCACGTCGAGAAAGAAAACGTTCCAATGCGCAGCAAGGAAATATTAGAGAGAATATGCAATTCACATAAAATTGCAGGAATGATACCTGCCGATATCTACAGAGCATGCAAGAGGCTTACAAAATGCCCAATAGTACGTGCTCAGGAGTCTATAAATATGCAGACGGCTATAGCCTTCAGGAAGAGAAGCCCTTATCGTGAACTGATTAACTGCCAGTAAGTATCCTTTAAAATACTTCACAGTCAACAAGACACTTTCATTTTACGTGTAATTTCAATAATGTTTGCTCTTTTTCATAGTATATTTCTTTAAATATGATTTTGAATTTGTAAAGAGAAAAAATAAGAGGAGATATATCTGAAGAGGCGTATTGTGCGAACTTTCTGCTGTATACGGGGAAGTTGAAAAGTTCCAAGCCTGATAATAAAAAAGATTTATTTTTCGAACATATTTTTACTTCATATCTCCACAACGGCTTCCCCGTTCAAAATCCCTTCGTGTAACGGTGCAATACACAATTTCAATGCAACCCACTTCATGGCCATTGGCTTTCACTCACTGGTGTGATACCAGTTTCTTTTCGGAAGAAAAGAAGTAACTCACTTCTCGTCCACAATAAAAAATCGTAATAAGATGGATTCTTCTTAAAACGGTCCACATATCGCCAGGTAATTCATGCTCGTATTTAGTTTTCATGGATGTGGTACCCTACTTGCATAAAACTCTACTGTAGTGTAAAATATGCCGAACACATTGCTATATGGCACAAAGCTCTCTCGTAATGTAAAATATGGCGAACACGTTCCTATATGACTAAGGCGTTAGCTATTTCGCACAGCTATAATCATTAATCGTACCGCTGTGACGGCGCACTGCTGCTTGTGACGTGACGTATTATAAAGAGATCTGAGGTAAGTGGCAACACTAGAGCTGGACAATCGGGCATTTGGGTCCGTGTCAAAAACAAACGACGAAGTCAATGGTATTTCTGAAGTGGGTCGGACTAAAGTAAGTTTCGGCGTCTCTAAGTTTAAGTACTAGTGAGCGGGAAGGGGAACCTGTGGCTCAGAAATGGGGCTCAGGTACACAGAATCTTCTGTGCACTGACGAAATTACCACTGTACAGCAGACTGCTGCAGTGAACTAATTAATCTAATTACAGACAGTAAGTAGCACATTGGAGAGCCATCCTAGAAATCCCAAATACTATCCAGGCAACAGTAACATTATGTACGGCTTCAATGGTCAAGAACGTGGAAACGCGATCTCAAATTTCAATATGAGCTTTGTCTGCCAGATTCTAAGTTTAAAATGTGCTATGACCGGTTGACGATTGTGATAGCAATCATATTCAGGTAATAAATTTCACTATAGAGTGCAGTACTTCACGTTGCACGCTCAAGTACTGAATTATTCACACAGTTACAATGACTCGGTACATGATTTTCATTGTGTGACATATTAAACTCTGTTACGATAAATTATGATAGAAAGATGATTAGTAGCACACTCGAAACCGGGAAGATCATTTTATAAACTCGCAATCCAGACAAATGAAGTTTATATAACAGAAACTTTATTTCTTTTAAAATAAAGTTTACATAACAGAAACGTTATCTGTTTTAAGTTACCTGTAAGGCTCTACCTCGCCACTCTCAGCCCCATCACAACCCGTGGGTATTAGATGTCATCGGAACTGCCTTCAGTGACCTTAGGGACTTCGAATACTTTACATTTCACGGTGATGTCAGTATTTCGAATGTTTTTACATGCAACTTCTGTTCAGCCTCCAAACCCATGTAATATCTTTCGTGATTTTTATATGCTACTGCTTTACCTTTAGGGCTGAAGCGCCATCGGAACTGCCAATCGTACTAGCAACTCCGGAAATTATGGATTAGGCGCTAGTGTTGGTCGCTTTCGATTATTTTTACATGTAGCCTCCTTTCAAACCCCACCATTGCTTCTAAGTATAAAAGGGATGTTTTAATCGACAATATTTTCTCATAGATAGTAATCTGGCTATGTGCTAAGATTCGTAGAATTTACTCCAGCCATATCGGAGTGTTGCTCACATTCCAGTCGCTTCTCTCCCCCACCCTAATACATCCCTAGGAATTTTAGGGGTGACTTAGTCACACATAAGAGTGTTCGATAAGTTTCAACGAGCAGAACAAATTAGCGATAACTTGTTAGTCAAAATATATCATTTCATAGCGCCGCCACTGTACCAAAAACATATAACCAAATATCTTAGCTCTTTCTCACGGCATATCTAGACGGGAATTATATTCTAAGATTCCTTACAGGTGGACTAGGCATTAAAGACGTACGTGGTCAGAGTGCGGCAATTTTTATAGCAAAAACTTCGTTACCGTTTGCTTAATCAAATGGGAATTATGAAAGAGCTGTTCCGAGTCTTGGATCTTACAAACAGGTTTTAAGAAATAATCATAGGCCACATAAATCACGATTTTGGTCATGTTTTCACCTGTTATGTAAAAAAGGTATCTGCAAGATATCCCGCGCCCCGTCAACATGAAAATTGTAATATCACCAAACAACAATGTTACTGCCTCCAAAGGAACGGAAATTCTAGTATAAAAAAGTGGAAGCACATGTGGAGAAAAAGTGTCATGCCCATATTTCAGTGGAAAGACAGCTCGCTGTGGTGCGACGTCAGCAAAGAAGTATTTCCTACAGGAGAGAGCTGCACAAAATGTCTCAGAGCTAGGTCACTTTGCGAAATACGTAACCTGATGGACACCTTAGCACATTCTTAATTTGTGGATGGCAAGACCGAATTCAGAATTGGACGAGGAAAAAAACTCCGGTTGATGAACAGAACGTCAGATGATATAATAAGTATCAACCACACACATCTAAGGAAAGGGCCATCAAATCCAATGTGATCTCATTCCCAGGTTTCTACAGAGGCAGGTTAGGAGAAGAAGATAGCTCATGGAGCCGACAGCTGCTCTGCTCACCTGATACTGTTGTGAACAAGTGCCTCTGTGTCTTTGGATGGCCTAACAAAGTAAACATGCTGCTGGGAAAGCTTCATCATGCTTGTCATTCTCTGATGGCTCTGTTGCAATAGTGCCAAAACTTCTGGTCTCAGGGTTAAGGGAATGATTTTTGGTGCTGCTCGTTGTAGACACTCAATGCGAGGATGTCATCCACTAATGATAACAGATACCATAGCGGAGGAAAATATACGTAAGTGACAAGAAATTTTGCCTCTATTTCATGGTTCACAATAAACACCTTTTATCTTTGTGGACGACTGGGTATAGATCCACTGGCAGACTTCGCAGGGCATAGAAGCTAACATGCTTCGTGGTCAACTTGTAGTAAAATGTCATATGGATACAAGGTTGAAGGCCAGTTGCTGCAGCCCCTCTCCTGTTTTTTGTTAAAGATGTTCGACTGTTGTCCAGAGAGACTACCAGTAGCTTGTGGTATGTTATCAGATGAAGCTTAGCACCATAGAAGTAGACGTACAACATAATATGATCGTGCTCGTTTCTCCATTTAGGACAGCGTTTTAGATGCGTAGGCGACTGGTAGCTCTGAATTAGCTGAGGTCCTGTGCGGTCAATACAGTCAGTATTGTGATGCGTCGATAGCCACTCCACTACCAGTTTTTACCTCAATTGCTTATAGATAGGCCAGGTAAAGATTGCCACTTATATTTTAATGCACGATAGGCCTGCTCGAATTCCTCAGTTCAGTAGGAAAAGGCGTTTTTTTGTGGAAAATTGGAAAATTTGTGGTAATTTCTTATGGGACCAAACTGCTGAGGTCATCGGTCCCTAAGCCTAAACACTATTTAATCTAACTTATATTAATTTATGATATGGACAACACACACACTCATGCCGGAGGGAGGACTCGAACCTCCGACGTGGGGAACTGCACGAACCGTGACAAGACGCCTGAGACCGCGCGGCTACCCCGCGCGGCTCGTCTTTTTGTGGTAAGGTGTTCAATGAGGGCACGACCTCCTGCGTGAGGTATAAACTTGACATCGTAGAAAATGAAGAAATAGCTTCTTTTATACAACTTCAGTAACTTTATATGAATTTCTATTGCCGATGAACTGTCCAAAACATGAAATTTCATGGTAGCGCAGTATTCAGTTCATCTGTTTGTATCAAATACACGTTCCACAGTTATTTCAAACTGCCGTGTAAACAAATATAAAACAAATTGACATATATTGTGAAACGCGTTCTAACAAAATAAAAATTCTATCATATTAATTAGTTTCTCGTCAGTTGCATAATGGCGGAATATTTAAATGCACACGTATGCTGTAACCTCTACTAGTGTGTAAAATATAAGATGTTTCGAATGACTACAAGAATTATATTAAATAAGTACCCTATTTATGCATTTTCTGGTGAGTGAACTATTCACTATCCTAAACTGTAATATCTAAAGATTGTAGCTCGTTTTAGTTGAACTTCGTCTTTTAGTTATTGAAAACCTACGTGACTCCAATACTGACAACGTGAATATGAAAATTTGCTTCTTTGTGATGTTTAAAAGTCTGTTTCTTCGGTGTAGGAAAACATTTCGGAAAATTTTTAAAGATATGAGATTTCGTTTCAGAAACTGCAAAAGTAATAGAACCATTCTAACAGAACGTTCCGACGTTGTTATAAAGCTTCGGGAATACTTGAGAGCAATCAGAAATGATCAAAAGAGGCCAAATTAGAGGAGTGGTACACGCATCTTGAAAAAGTGCTGGCAGCATGTAAAAGTTCAGGGTGTAATGACTAATAGTTGTGCTGGCCAAAAGTGCTATTGGTGTCCACGCTGGAGGAGCAATGGGTTTCGTCGGAGGAGCAGAGATAATTTATGATACGAAATCTAAGACCCAAGATTATCACGCTGATGTGAATGGGGATAGTTATCAAGTATGGTTAGAAGGCCAACTGATTCCTAACATCCCTGCTGCTAGAATTGTTGTTCTTGACAAGGCCCCTCATCATATTGTGCAGACAAATAGAGCCCGCGATAGTGAAGGTCGGAAAAGGACATAACGGAATGGATCACTCATAACAAAATCAGTTTTTAGCCGAGCCTTACATGACATGAGCGTTTACAAACTATGCATTACAATATGTAGAACATGTTTTTAACGCAAATACTCATTATGACTGGCTGCACTAATCTTGATGCTTACCTGCAATATTGCCGCCTCCAAAATTCTTATTCTTCTGTTCCCTCTTTGGATGGTTCTGCAGATGAAGATAGGTAGGCTGGACAGATGTAAAAATGCCTAGCATGGCATCTGAATCAAGCTTCGATTTTGAAAGTGGAGCAGTTATGTTTTCTCAGTCTGTGGTTATTATTTCCCAAATAATGTGGCTGTCCTTGAAATACTTGTGAACCTCCCGAAAAAATGAACAGTAAAGTACATTAATCGTAATACATTCAAGCCAAGTGATAATAATAATATATCATAATTGTTTCGCTTTCTTTCTTTCGCAACCGCCTTTATCCCGCATTGTGCGCAGGGTCGGCAGGGTTAAGTACGTATGTGACATGGTTAATTGTAAGGGGTTGCCGACTAATAATAATATACCATAATCTAAATCATTAATTACTAAACTACATTAAAAAGAACTAACCTCTGAATAATTATTAAGTGCGAGATCTTGCCTAGGTATTGAGTAGAGCTTTCTCTGTCTCATTATATAATATTCAGGAAACTTGAAAACATGAACCTTGTTTCTTGCTGTGTAATTTCCATTAGCTTTTGGCATGTAACGTTTCATATTCGTAATGAAACTGAAAGTGCATGACATATTATGTTGCGTTTAACTCACACAGGGGCATTTTGGTAACTCACAATACGGCTATTGTGTATTTAAAGAGCAATTTCGTAACAATTACGTAGCACAACGAGTTCTTGCGCCCAACACGTTGTTGACACTACACAAGACAGCTGTTGACTTTTGCCGCTTCTCGCCGACGTCATAAGTTCGATGTCCGCGTTGTTCGACCTATCCATTTAGGTGCTGTTGATTACGCTACGGTTCTAGTTCGTCACCGGAAGCAACAAGATTATTTTTGTTCACTCGTTCGCCATGACTATGCGTCCGCTACTACAGGAATGAATATGAAAGTGGCGGCGTCTTGATATTACTATAAAGACAAAAATAATCTATTTGAGTGCAAGTGCATGCTCACAATAATTTTATGAACAAAGGAAAATAAAAACACTAAGGTAAGCTGAAAACCTATTCTGTATTTTCTCTGTGTTTTATTCAAAAGGATTTTATGTTCTCACGACTATATTCACAGAACACAAACAAAGTATATGTTGTTATGCTGTTCCAAGCCACAAGTCAGAACCGACACGGTACATAGCTGTATTGTCACATCGTAACTACACTCAGTTCCAAATCCAAAGGATAGGTCATCGATGAAAGACAATAATTATCATTGAAAGCAAGTTTGTTACAGACATCAACGTGCAGAAATACCTCCGCGACGTTGAGTGATGCTATTTTTAGAAACATCCTACATTCCAGAATATCCAAACATCGCAAACAAAGAACTTTCGAGAAAGTTTTAAACAATTATAAATAGTAAATAAGAAGTTATTGTTGATGATGCATTTGAACTGGCGATCCATAGCAACCCGCCGAATAGTGCTAATCACTACTTTACATTCCACAGAACTTAGCAGACTATCTCTGTCCTTCCGAAACAGCAACCCCCTGTCTCAGAAGTTCTCTTTGGAGCCGATTGCAGCATTCCAACGTCCAGATCCTGTCAGAAGCACTCTGTATGGTAGCGCTGACTATTCTCAAGTTCTGGTCGTGTTGTTGCATCCACTTCGTTATGACAAGGTGGCCCCACCCATTGAAGATTTGCGATCACTGAGCGGGCCTTCAGCTGTCTCGAAAGAGAAGTTGCCATCGTCAATCTGCACTTCAGGAATTTAGTACAGCTTCGTACAGAGGACATGGATGACTTGTCTGCACCTTTAACTTGTTGTTAAGTCTGACGCCCGACATGCGGATAAAGATACGATATAGCCCAAAGTACCGTTTTAATACTTTTGTCCACAGTTCCACTTTCTGTACAGGTGAAAAAATACATGTCCGGTCTCCCAGGCTGTATCTGATTGCTGGTGATAGGGGTTACAGAGCTCTCAGTCCTCCACCTGGGCACCCACAGGCAATTTGCCAGCCAGCTGTGTTGCTTCTCCAGTTCTGATGATTAGGTGTTTCATGCAATCGTCATACCGACCGCTAGAAATGGAAACAGTGTATCCACTGTTGTTTTGGATAAGCGACCGTGGAGCAGAAAGAATAGTGTGTAGCCTGAAGTGTCTTGCTTCATTGTGTAGTGTGTATATATTGCGATGGGCAGTATTGCATCCCAGTCTCCCTGTTCAACATCAGAATACATCGAGAGCATTTCCGCCAACGTCTTATTAAGCGTTCTGTGAGGTCATTTGTATGAGGGTAACAGGCAATTGTCATACTATGAATGATGTCACAATGTGAAATTACGTCTGATACCAGTGTCGAAAGGAAGGCTTTATCACAATCAGAGATCATCACACAGGGTGTTGTGTGCTTTAAAATGTTGTTCCCGACAAGGAACCCTACAATTTTCGGAGCTTCGGCAGTTGGCACAGCTTTGGTGAGAGGATAGCCGGTGAGGTAGTCTTTGCAGCCTATTATCCACCAATTCCCATTTGGCGACTTCGGGAACCTCTGTAAGAGGTTGACAGCAATCCGTGGAATGGTGCTGCTGCAGACGAGATTGGTATCGGTCGTCCTAGAAGTAACCGCTGCTTGTGCTTCCATTGATGACATTCCTTGTAGTAACTCACAAACCGGGTGAATGGATGTTGGAACATCGTCAAAATACTTCATCATAGATGGCTGTACATGAGCTGTGATGATGAGCAGTCATTTCCAAACCACTGGGTAATAGTAAAATGTTCCATTTATTAATTCGAATTTTCCTTTGGTCGGGTTTTCCTTCTTCAAGGCTTCAATGGTTTTCTACAGCACTGGATCATCCGTTCAGAAGAATGTCTTTTAGTGCAGTGACAACTGAGATTTCAGTCACACTGGTGAGTTGTGCCAAACGATTCCCTGAAAGGCAATTGGCGCCCTTGTGTTTGTAATTGATTGTGTATACCACTGTGACTTTGTACTCCTGAAGTTTCAGTGTCCATCTCGCCAGTCAACCCCATGGATCCCTCAGCCATAACTGAGAACTCTGCTCTGTCACAGTGGCGAATTTTTTGCAAAATAAATTTGGGCAGAACTTGTTGATGATTTGAACAATTGCAAAGAAACTCTTTCTCTGTTGTACAACACTTCATTTCAGACTTGGAGAGTACTTTCGGAGCATGAGGTATCACCTTTTCAACACCATCCTAATTTGCAGTAGGACTGCACCTATCCAATAACCGCTAGCGTCAGCGTGAAGCTCTGCCTCGGCATTCTCGTCACGTAAAGCTAGGATTGAAGAAATTGTTAGCTAAGCCTTATGGACAAGGAAAGATCTTTCTTCCACCTCTCTCCAGGAAAATTTGGTGCCTCCCGGAAGAAATTCTCGCAAGGAATATACCGTGGTACAGAAGTCCTTTTGTGAATTTCCAGTACTACCAGATCATTCCAAGGAAACTTGTTACATCACAAATGTGGTGAGAAGTCTCAAAATCTGTGACTGCTCTTGTTTTTTCTGGGTCAGGTCGGACTCCATCAGCATCAACAAGGTGCCCCAAGACTTCATATCTTCAGTGACAAAAAGGCACTTCTTCGGATTAAGGTGGGAGCCTGCTGCCTGAATGGTCGGAACACACTTCAGTATGGTTATCAGGTGGTTTACAAATTCTTCAAATGTCTTCAAAGAAATGGAAATATCATTCAGACATTAAACACACATCATCCATTTAATTTGTCGAAGCATGTTGCCCACCATACATAAGCATGTTGCCCACCATACATTCGAAGGTTCCTGGAGCTTCATCTTGTCAGATAGCACAATTTAGAACCATTTTCCCAGACAACCTCATCAATTTGCCAATACCTTGTTGCACGCGCATGGTTGAGAAACATTTTGCTCTTTTCATGTGCTCTAGAGTGTCATCAGTGTGTAGTAATAAGTAGGCATATGTTTTCATGTTTTTCTTAATTCGTCAGCAGCCAACGCAAAAACTCCATGAACTGTTCTTCTTTTTTTATGAAAACCACAGGAGAAGACCAAAGACTCTCTGAGAATTCAATAGTGCCATCTCTCCACTTCTTCCTGATTTATGTGTTGTTCAGCAGGTGATGCGCTGCTCCAGTGCGAACTAAATAATGGATAATCCCCATTGATGGTATGGTGTTTTACCAAGGACCAGTTGGCATGTCTTTTCTCCACTCCAGATTTGAAAGCATCTGAAATTGGTCACAGCGTTCGATAACAGCTTCCTCCACTATGATGTCTGCAGTGACAGCAGAGCACGATTCTTATTCGATGGCATGGAGCTGCCCACCCTGGATTGGTTTAGCTGTTCCTATTGATACACTTTTAGGGATGAGTTGTGGCTGCTCATGACAATAAGTGATCCAAATTTCTCTTTGACCATCAGTAATTCTTGTGATCTGCTCTGGAACATAGATTTTTTATGTGTGCCTGAGTTGCTATTTGCAATCAAGAAAAGCTTCAAAGTTTAACTAGGTGTCTAAATTCATGACTGAATCTTGTCTCGTTGATGATGGTGGGATAACAGCCTCTTTGATTGCAAACAACCACCCACAGCTGTCTTTGTCCTGTGTCACCTAAATGATAGAAACATTTTAACCACCATAGGCTGTCAGTTTAACTCCATTAACGCACCATGCATATAAACTACATTACTGGCCAGTTTCTGCATTAGGCCATTATCAAAATGTTCAAATGTGTGTGAATTCCTAAGGGGCCAAACTGCGGAGGTCATCGGTCCCTAGACTTACACACTACTTAAACTAACGTAAACTAACTTATGTTAAGAACAATACACACACCTACACTCGAGGGAGGACTCGAACCTCCGGTGGGAGCGGCCACGCAATCCATGACATAGCGCCTCAAACCGCGCGGCCACTCCGAGCGACAGGCCATTATCAAATATGTGATGTTGGTTATGTAGCTGTAGAATTTGAAAAAATTATTTCGTGTTATGTTGGAACAGACACATTCGCACACATACACATGCTGAATGTTATAGATACGGTGTTCCACATACCAATTAATTTACAAGAACAACTTTCATGTTGGCAAAAACGTTACTAACAGGTACCTTACAAGCCACTGCACATTGGTTTATCAGCATGTCACATACTGTTCCGCACTCATATATACATATAACACAGCGACTGAGTTCACTGAACTGCTCTTTGGTTGAATGGTTGTAGTCAGATGCTGAGCAAGGGTAGCAGTGTAATATAAATACATCACACAGGTAGAGTCTACATATAACCTCAAACATAAAACTGTCTGCCTGCAATCCACATTCCACTCGCCTTCGATCACAAAGCAACATATCCATGCCGCACAGAGCCAGGAACCAGAGAAGAGTGATCTGAACAGCTACTACATCACGTGCTAGTGTACCGGCTAAATGTCCATTGGATGATGCACCCATAAGATGCTCGACCAGGCTCCTGAACAGTATAAAGATCGTGACCACCCGTGGTCTACATTGATGCAATATCACCTTTGCTTAGTCCGCTCCTGGTAGCTGAGTGGTCAGCGCGAAGGAATGTCATACCCAACAGCCCGGTTTGATTCCCGGGTGGGTCGGAGATTTTTTCCGCTCAGGGACTGGGTGTTGTATAGTCCTTATCATCCTCATTTCATCCCTATCGACAAGCAAGTCGGCGAAGTGGCGTCAACTCGAAAGACTTGCACCAGGCGAACAGTCTGCCCTACGGGAGGCCATAGCCACACGGCATTTACATTTTAACTTTTTCATAGCTTCTGGAAAGACTACTGTAGTTCATAAAATAAACTGAAAATGTAACTGAAAACTGGAAGTAACTATTCAATAGGCAACTTTCAATGTCGAATGATAGATTGTGGTTCTCATGTAAGTGCAATTATCTGTTGCCTCAGAATAGTTTCGACAAGGAATAATTTAATTTTTGTCTGCTTTGAAGTTAGAGGAAGGTTGACTGGAAGAGGATATTGACCGTGTAGATGAGAGGAAAGAATTTCTCTAATATGTGATACATGCATATATACAATCTGTGCTGCTCAGAGGTATATACGTGATGTTAATTGACGGCAGCATATGTGGAAGAAGTGAATTATTGTCGTTATTCGTGTACTGCACATACAATCTTTTATCTCATGTAATGGAAAAAAACGGATCAACAGTTACTTTAGAATTTGAATTATTGCGATTTTCATTTATGCAATCTATGGTCTCACAGTCTCTCAATAAAATGTAACATCATAATACAGCATCACTACAACCTCTTCAACTTCTTTACATATGGGTGTGTAATTCATGATTGCTATCTCTTGTGTGCTCGATCTAGCATTTCTGGACTCGCATTCTGGATGACTACTGTTCAATCCCGCGTCCGACCATCCTGATTTAGGTTTTCCGTGATTTCCCTAAATTGCTCCAGTCAAGTGCCGTGATGGTTCCTTTGAAAGGACACGGCCGACTTCCTTACCCGACCTTCCCTAATCCGAAAAGACCGATGGCCTCGCTGTTTGGTCTCTTTCCCCCTCAACAACCCAACTCTAACATTTCTGGCGATCATAAAGTGTCGTATCTCCTCTCTTACTACCTCTCGTATGTGAAAGGCGAGGTCATGTTGGTTTCCACAGCTCCTATAGGGGCCACATTCGGAAGCGGGTCATATGCGTTCCGTTCGACATTTTTGTGTTCAGTTTCTTTGATGACCTTGCTCCACTTGATGATTTCCCCTCTCATTGTGACATCCCTTACCAGAGGAGCTTTTTACGCCACAATCGGTTTCACATTGCAGCATAAGGCCAAAATGTTATTTATGTAAGACTATGTTGTTTCCCTATTACTTTGAGTCCAATTCTTCAGTGCTGTTGTTCCGATAAAAGGGCTTGAAGCTGATTATCACCACATGTTTCCTTGAGTTAGATCTGAGGTCTGTCCCAGCTATCGAGCTTCCCTTCGTTTTTCTTCAACCACTGCTGGGCTGTGCCGTTGAAGTAAAAGTATACACTTCCCAAACAGATCATGCCGTCCCACTTGTTGTGCACTGCATGGCAAAATAAGTGAAGTACGCAGAAAGGGAGGAGGAAACGAAATTAAACTTCGCAGGTTGAGAGGGTATATGATGTTTTTTCAGTGATTACAGTATCGAGACAAATTTACAAGGAACTCGGTAGAATGAACCCACTTATAAGTACGGTGTTGCACTTCTACTGCACAGATCCATGCACTGAATCCGTTGCGAAGGACGTTATAAAGCCGTGGTATTTTCTCCTGACCCAACGTGGCCTACAACTATTGCACTGGTCCTTGACATCTTCGATAGTGATTAGGAGTTGACTAGTTGATGTTGGATCTGATCCTACATATGTTCTATTGGGGACAGATCTGGGGATCTTGGTGTCTTGTTGAAAAATGGCACCATGATACTATCACATGAGAGGTAAGACTTGAGGATATAGGATATCCATGGAGTACTGTTGTGCTGTTAGGCTCCCCTAATTCACTACTACCTTTAAACGGGTGTAACACCCAATGGCTCTTTGCTCACTGACGCTAGAAGTAGAGCTACTGTGATTATCGAGAACGCTTGAAGAATGGGATCTGTTAATGCTCTTCTGAACTACATTGATATCGTGAATATACGGAGCTTGGGAACGATATACGTCTTAGATAAGGTTCCTGCCTACGTAGGAAACGGTTATTACGTTGCATGATTGCAGTCATGGTGGTGTTGATATTTTGAAGTTCCCTAATTCTTCACCAAAAAATGTCACGTCGTAATCACAATCGAGTCTACATCCAAAAGACAACACTTATCACTGAAAGCATGTTCATTATGGACACCAAAGCCGGCCGAAGTGGCCGTGCGGTTCTAGGCGCTGCAGTGTGGAACCGCGAGACCGCTATGGTCGCAGGTTCGAATCCTGGCTCGGGCATGGATGTGTGTGATGTCCTTAGGTTAGTTAGGTTTAAGTGGTTCTAAGTTCTAGGGGACTAATGACCTGAGAAGTTGAGTCCTATAGTGCTCAGAGCCATTTGAACCATTTGGACACCAAACTGCAGCCATAAAAGAACTGCCTCCAGGATGTAGAGTGCAGCTATTTATACAACCATAGAATGTTATACAATTTGCAAACAATACAAACATAAGAAATTTCGAGAAGGTTCTCGAAATGATAAATACTTTGCTGGTAGTTGGATTTCAGCTAGCGATGTGCACCAGCCAGTGACACTGAGCGCTGATCCATTCTGCATGAGGCACTGCTCACGGCAATATAATTTTGACGTGACAAATAAAATATAAAATTCTAGCTTGGCGCCTGCTGCTTCGTTGCGTAGATTTTATGGTCTGCACAGATTTTTTTGGGTATTCTTTAACCGAATTTTTATGTTCACTAACTGCGACATCCTCTAAATTTAAATGCTAATTAACGCAATAGACGGATGGTCTTTTCCAAATGTACTTCTGACCAAAAAGCGTTTCTGGTAGCTGGAGTCCAAAGTTTTCGTTACTTACGCCTTTTGCGTCTTGTGGAATAATTCCATAGAAATTTTCATCCCCTAATCATACAATGTAGGCTTTCACGGCCGGTGTTTCATCTCCTAAGTCATACTTCTTTATCTCTAACCGAGAAGTGAAGTACCAGTTTTCATAGATCTAGCTTTAATATTTTTTTGACATAACGAAATATTTTCTTAAAACCCTTCATCCTCTATTTCACCCCCATAGGGATTGGATTTCCAAAAATAGTGTAACACATATTTTTTAATTTCTCAGAAAGATGCCAGATATAAATATTCATAGATTTAACTTTGAAAATGCTTTCATAATGGAATAATTTCATGAAACTTTTCATCCTTTATTTTAACCCTTTAGAGAGTTGAATTTCAAAAAACGATGGAACACGTATTTTTCCATTTTTAACTGAGAAGCGAAATACCAATTTTCATAGATTTAGCTTTAAAAATACTTTCACAATGCAGTTCTTTCATAAGACATTTCATCTCTAATTTCACTCCCTCAGAGGGCTGAATTTCCAAAATCGATGAAACACATGTGTTTTTCATTTCTAACTGAGAAGCCAAATATCAATTTTCAAAGTTTTAACTTCAAAAACGCTTTCACAATGAAAAATTTCATAAAACATTTCACCTCCTTAGGGGTTGAAGTTTGAAAAACAGTGAAATGCATATTTTTTAATTTCCGAAGCCAAATACAAATTCCTGTAGATTTAGCTTCAAAAATGCTTGCATAATGAAATATTTCCACAAAACATTTCATTGCTTGTTTCACTCTATATGGGTTGAATTGACAAAAGCAGCGAGACAAATGTTTTCTTATTTGCTACTGGGAAGTCAAATACCAATTTTCAAAGATGTTTTAAAAACACTTCAGTAGTTCTTAGAAATTATTTATGTAAAAAAATTTTCACCCAGTATTTCATCCACAGTAGGGGTCAAATTTTCAAAAATGATGAAACATATTTCTTTATTTCTGAATGAGTAGCTGTATACCAGTTTTTGTAGGACTATCTTTAAAATATTCAAATTACTTTTCATCCCCTATGTCATCCCCTGTGGACTGCAATTTTGAAAAATACCTTCTTAAACAACACCTTAGTGTAAAATCAACAACCTTTTAAATGCTGGGTGGACCATTTTAATCCATAGTGGGAAATAAGTTTGGATGGAGATGGAACACAGCAAATTTTTTTAGATAAAAGTTGTAGGTGGCAATGATGGTCATGAATCGCTACTTATGACCATGACCTCGAACGCTATTTTCAAGCTGATTTGGAGGCTGAAGTGATTTTTTTAAAGTTGGAACCCTAATACTTGATTTAAGATTTGAGAAGAGCAAAAAAATCTATAAAACGATTCTTTATTCAAGCTCATAGCAAGATTCAATGAAGGCAAAATAAGGAAATACAGTTTTTAGTTCTAGTAGGGGTTAACTCGTAGTAGAGGAGGGATACAGCAAAGTATAATATTAGATACAAATTGGAAGGGGCATCGCGAGAAATGAGAGGTGAGGGGACTTTCCAACGACTTATAAATCAATGATAAACTTTTTATTTGCATTTGTTCTATCTTGAAATTGTCAAAGTCACATTTAAACATTGTGATGTATTTATTTTTGCCAAGAAACATGTCACAAATAGGGGTTTCCATGACACAGAACCCAATCTTCGAATGATCTTCGCTAACTACCTTTAAGATAAAGTTACGAGTAATGGCATGTGACCCCTTAGGCTCCTTCTAATTTGCATTTTACTTTGTGTTTAGCTGTATCCCTCTTCTATTCCGAGTTAATCCTACTAGAAATAAAAAAATTCGGCTTATTTGAACTTCATTGAACCTTGCCATGACCTTCAATAATGCATCATTTTATATGCAAAATTGTCCTCTCCTTTCAAATCTTAAATCAGTTATTAGCATTCCCTTTTAAGACCTTGATTTAATCTCCAACTCACCTTGAGAATAACGTTCAAGGTCACGTCTATTATCAGAAATGCATGACCTTCTTTACCACCTACAACTTTTATTTTGAACGTTTTACTGTATCTGAATTCTATTGCAACTTACTCCCCACTATGGATAAAATGGACCACCGTGCATACAGGTTATGATCAATTCAGGCAAAATACTTATAATTTCAAAAGAGTAGAAAGAGAAAATTAAAGCTACCATACAATGTTGATTACACTGCTGTCTCTCACCGCGATAAGCAGAAATGAAATATGAACAGTGAATCGCATACACACCAACGTACATATCAGGAATTCTGTTCCACACTAAAATTCATCCAGAAAAATTTAATAAATGCTAATCGTAAATTGTAATTAGAGTGTATAATAAGCCATCATTATTACTGCAAGACAGCCAAAAGAATAACGATGTTGATGTTGGTCAATAAACAGACATTAAAATAAATTCAGATGGATTGTATTAATCCTGGACATTATAATGCCATGAACTTACCGTTGGTAAATGTAATTCTATTCATTTTACAACTATCTGTGTTAAAAGAATCTAGTATCACCGCTGTGAGCTGCGAAAATAATTACGTCTCTTAAAGTAACTCCATTACTGTAGGGGTCCAGCCTTCTATAATTTTAACTGGTATCGATGTAATAGTAGAGTTTATCTCTCACCCAGTATTACTAGAATAATTTCATTTCCCTCCCCTAACAGTTGGATGTAAATGCAGAACTCATGATCACTATGTCCTATCCATTCATTCGTAAACTATTGTACTGAATGGCTAAAACAGTGCACAGTATAAATTTAGGAAAATAGGTTGCCTATCTGATGGCTTCAGAGGGCAACGAAAGTTTGATATAATTGTTTCCTATAAATACTGATAGAATTGAATAATTTCGAAAGGTATCATAATCCACTCATTAACAGGTGTGATCTTATGTTAAATGTTCAGTGCAATAAGACAAGTATTAAAGTTATAAATGGTGCTTATATGTTGAGACAGTGTAAATCATGGTGCCAAAATTACCCAAATTTACATCATACAGTGTTCGAGAATGAGAGCACTTTGCGAATTCTAATATACTGTACACATATTTTCAATACATTTCGAAAATTTTCTCGCTGACACTTCATACAAAGTAATGAGAGGAGGAAAGGTTCTTCGCTAACGACATTTTCGCATTTTATTCAGTAAAATTTCAGCACTGAACGTGATGTTTCAATTTGTTAATTCTTTTGCATTAACTCTATTCTCAACACCTTTCCCAGACAGTATACACATATACCACTGAATGTACATGTAGAATTATATCATTGTACGGGAGAAAGTTTGGGAGATATGACATTTTGTACATGGAAGATCAATTCTTTAAAGAGGGGGAGTGAGGTGAATTACTGTTCATAACCGAAACTTTGCTCCTATTTAACACTTCTCACATAAAACATGATTGGGAATGAAACATAGTTTTTGATTTTCACAGTGCATTCAAACATCAAAGTACTCTCATGATATAAACAAATACAAAGTTCGACACAGTTACTGACTTTCACAATAGGTGGCTGCTATTTATCTCCATGTATTTGCAGTAGACAGACAGCACATTGACATGTGACACAAACAGTGGAAGAGAAAAAATTAAATTTAATTAGTTTAACAAGTTCGACCCTGTTATTCGCTTTTCCTGTAGATGACAGGTTACTTTCCACCATGTATGTGCACTGTACAGACACCACATCGACATAGTCCACAAAATGCGCACCATGGATGTGCACACCTTTTTGACATGCATCACTAATAAAGAAACACCAAAATCTAAGTACAAAACCTAATCCCTTTAACACAATTACTCAGTTTTGCAATAGGTGGCACATTAGTTTAGATAGTCAGTATGCACCATATAAGCACCACATTGAAATGTGACACAATTTTCAGAAGAAAAAACATCAAATTTCAGAACCGATTTCCGCTGTTGTGTTTAAATTTTAGGTTTGACTTAAATTTTTCCATATTATATGGAGCTTCAGGAGTTGCATTTATTGCACATTATTTTAATCTGACTTTTGATGTGGCACATTTGCTGGGTGCATCAGTGAGGTCACATTACGAAATATGACCATGTATGGAAAGATATGTTTATTTTAGTCTGTGCCTTAAGGGAATTGCATCTTCTAATTCATTTCATTAGTGTATTTACTTACACTTTTGCTGGAAATTTGTCTGGCTCCCTGAGCACAATGACAAACACATAATCACCTGACACTTCCACATTCACATGTTTACATGATTCCAGAGGCTCTTAACTGATAAGATAAATTAACTTCTATTGCTATGATAACACAAACAATGAGTATGAACTCATTTCTGTATAAGAATATTTTAGTTGGCACGTATTAAACAGTTTGATTATTTGGTATTTCTTAGTAATTTAAGGCGTTTTTAATAAAACAAGCATTTTACACTGAAGAAATTATTTATGAAATTTGTATTGATTGTTTCTAGCTTGTCTTTCAGAAACCTGTTACCCCATTCTACGAATTTGATATTTCTGTTCTGTTCATTGAGTGTATGGCGTATTCTGTTAAAATGTTTGTTTCTGTCTACCAAGATTCACTGCTGAAAACGAAAACAATTCGAGCACCCACTTCCTGGACCTGAATATCAGCAATGAAAACATTTTACATTCATTCAAAGTATACAGAAAACAAAAACAGACACCACCATATATAGCTCGTCTTGCCACTCTATTGCTGTTACTGTTACTTTCTAGCTTATCATTTACAAACTTGTTGCCATGTACTCTTCCATCTCTAATAGTTTATGCAAGCCCATTTGGTGTGTCTTGTCCATTTGATATAATGTATGAACATCAGTCATAATACCATGGAAACAATGGCCAGTGTTCTTTATGCGAGTAGCTATTGCTGGTTTAGTATAGCTACCTATATTGTAGGCATTTACGTTGCCTCAAAAATTCTCCAATGTGGTGTGCTTATTTTATTAAAAAAGAATTAAAATTATTGTATAATCAATAAATACCAAATAATCATGATATTTGCTATGTGTCATAACATAAATACGCTTTTATAGTAAAAGTTTCATGTTCTTTGCTTGTATTGTCTTAGCAATGGTACTTAGATTATCATAGCAGTTAACAGTCTTTAGCATGATGTAAATAACTGAAAGTGACAATGTAAAGCGATGATGCATTTTATGGTGCTTCCTGTGTCAGGCAAACAATTTTCCAACAAAAATGTAAGTAAATATCCTCCTGAATTGATTTAAACATACAAGCACATTAGGTAGACGCTAAAATAAATGTGTCTTTTTATACAAGGTTACATTTCATTGAATAACATCACTGTCGCACCAAGCAAATGAATTTCAAATGAATGTAATGCACTTGTGACTATAATGCACCTGATGATCGTAAAATGTCATTGAAATCTATTGAGCTAATAAATGTTAGTGAAAAGCGAGGGAAGCAGTAGAAATTATTTCATAAAGTTTATATGATTTTACAGGTCAGATCAAATGTCATTTTCTGAATGCCAGTTGTATTACATGATTGGTGATTGTAATACAGATGTTCTGATTCCATTAGCATAATGAAATGCGTTATAAGTAGCGATATGTTTCGTTAACCTTATGTCGTCAATATTGGACTGTTGTAAGGAACTGTGACTCTTTATGACAGTAAAAGTTCACATATAACAATTATCTGCGTAAGTCGCTCTTTTAAAATTTGTAATCTTAGTGCCATATTAAGTTAACAAGTGCCCGCTATATCTTTTCATAGCTAAATGAAACCACAACAAACAACTAGCTGCATGCAACTACCAAAAATATAACGCAATATCGTTGCTCTACCTGAGGACGAGACTGTAAATTCTCGAACCTGGTCGTGGGATGAAATAAATGGAGTGACTGATGCAGACAATTGTTTTATGTGAACTTTTATTACCGGTATGTTTGTTATGTTTTTCATAAAGAAAAAGTAAAGTACCATTCTTATCAGTAAATTAGAAAGGAGAAGGAAGTTGTTCACGATTGTACCCATTAAAAATTGTGGTCATGGAATTTAAGACAAGCGACATCTATCTAGATAGCATGTGGAAAAGATGTGAAGTGATCAGTTACGGAACAATTCTGTACTTCAACATTGTGGGAGAGTCAGAACGCACAGGCAACTTACAGACGAGGAAAATAAATTGCTGTTTCTGTAAACGACTTAGTGAACATTTATCACAAGCTATATATTGTGCGTGAGCGATTTCGTCTTCAATGTTTGTTGTGATGGTTTACAAATTGGACAGTTGTGAAAAATATGGTATTGTTTGCAGTGAATTTTTGGAAATTAAGTAAATATCATTTATTCACCATTACTGATTTAATAATTATAAAATAGTTTCCTCATCAGTTAAATAAAGTGTGTGAGTAGCTTACAGCTCATTCCAGTATTCCTTCTTTTATTTCATTTCGTGCAATACTATCCCAAAAAGAAAGTAGCTTACCTGGCAACCCAGCCACTATTTCAAGGTGTCCCTGACACTCATGTGGGCGAACATCAATTGTGGTAGTTAAATTTCGTAATCTGTTGCTGCATTTCTAATATCGATATTTGGATGCTTATATGACCTAGGGTGAAAGCATACTGGGATATCTGTTAATGGAAAACTGCATTTTGGATCCCACGAAAACAAATTAAGTGTCAGGTCCTGTACTATTCACTAAACTACATAAAATGCTTTGAGTTTGTTGACAGTTTTTGTCTACATATAGTGGCTTTACGTTTCAAACGTGTAAGAGTATGGAATTACGTTTTTCAGAGAAGTCGTCCGTTCTGTTTCTAATGTGAAGTAATGCTATGTGATGGTTCGCAGCCTGCTGCAGATGCGGAGTGAAGGACTGACTCACCGCCTCTACTGGAAGCACTGGCCAGAGGAGGACGTCCAGAAGAAGCGGGAGTCTCTAAAGCCAGTGGCCATCCAGAATGTAATTCCCGCACTCGCTGTCTTGGCGGCCGCAGCGCAGCTGTCGATGTGCTTACTTCTGCTTGAGAGAAAGTTCTGCAAGACGCCCAGTGTGAGGAATGTTGCCACAAGCACTGACTAGCACAGCACATGAAATGTGGTCTAGGGAAGTCTTTGCAGTCTAACGTTCTGTTGTGGCACTCATAACTATGAAAGTTCCCACTCTCTGGCAATTGCAGAGACTACTGTTCCTAGCATCGATAAAGCCAGGTGTACTTAACCTTTCATGCTTGACAGGACACATATGTACACAATTCTGGAAGTTGGCATAGCTATATCCTATATTTGAGTAGCGATTCTTTTTGAACTTAGAGGAAAATACCACAGTCCATGGTATGGATGCATAGAAAGCTGAATGTGATGAAATGGAGCGCGATTTGTTTATAGGTGGCACAATACAGTGTTTCACCAAAATCAGATCAAATCATCAACTTCCAAGAATGTGTCGGCTAACTAATTATGTTTTCTTATGTATTATAAAAAATGTTTTTATAGGTTACTAGAATGTGGTGGTTTGCACATAATTTGTATTTAGTGGGATGTATATACCCCATAAAACATCGTAGAATGTAGAAACGATTGGTATGTGGTATGCTGAAGGCATGTTGAAATGTTATATTGAAAATTTCTCTGCTATATTTCATGACTTTAACTGTCACTCAAATAAATGGCATTGGTACTCTTGTATGGCATTAGTTCAATGATAATCTGTTACTTCAGGAGAGTTACTCTGCCACAGCAGTTAATATTTAATCTAGACAGATTTCAACGAGCCATCGCGGCTCGCTTGCGTTTAGCAAATGCAAAGTTGTTACCTTTTGTCCTGTGTCGTTGCATGAGAGGAGCACACAAACCACTGTTACTTTCAGTTATTTGCATATATAGCTCTGCCTCTTTTGCAACATATATAAAAGCAACCACTATGAATAACACATTATTTCATACCACAAAAGATCATCATATTACTATCACAGTCACAAATGGGAGATGGAAGAAGCTCCACTTCTTCTTCGCCTTGGAAATTCACAAGAGCATGGCCAGCGACTGCGTGCCTAAGCTCTCACTGGCTAGTCTGCTTACATGACAAATAACCTCAGCTGACATTCCAAAAGTCGATCACTGGGTTCAAGAAGACGACAACAAAGGTTATTCGTGGGTAATCAACGTGGAAAAAAAACTGAATCACTGGAAATCGGCAAATATGGAAATATAACAAACATCTTTCATCAGACTCTGCTAGAGCTGAAGAGTAAACTCGCAATATTTTCTGTTAAGGAATCAGCCTTCCACATTCCAAGCTGATTGCTTAAGCAACTCTAACTGGTAGAAGATGGACCTAATCGCCAAGCGCAAACAGAACTTAAATCTTTCATGATCGACTAAATAGTCGTCTTGATAAACCACAACGTATACCTTTTGAAATTGTCGTCAACTTTTTCAACAGTAATGATATTCTACAGTCTGAGTGTAAACATCATATCCATTTTATACTTGAAATACTAAGTTAATGAAATTTAATAACGATCTTAAAAAGTTACCACACCGAAGAGCCAAATAAAGTCGTACACCTGCTTAATATCTTGTTGGGCCCCTGGGAGCACGCAGAAGTGCCACAACATGAGATCGCATGGACTTGGACTAATGGATAAAGTAGTGCCAGAGGGTACTGACACCAAGATTCCTCCAAGGCTGTCCGTGAATCCGCAAGAGTACGAGGGGGCGGACATCTCTTCTGAATAGCACGTTGGAAGGCATCCCAGATATGCTGAATTATGTTCATGCTTGGAGTTTTTTTGGAAGTGTTTAAACTCAGAGGAGTGTTAATGGAGCCACTCTGTAGTAATTCTGAACATGTAGGGTTTCGATTTGTCCTTCTGAAATTGCCCAAGTCCGTCGGAATGCACAATGTGCATGAATGGATGAAGGCGATCAGACAGGATGCTCACGTATGTGTCGCCTGTCCAGTCGTATCTGGACTTATCAGGGGTCTCGTATCATTCCAGCTGCATAAACCCCACATCATTACAGAGCCTCCACCAAGTTGAACAGTCCCCTACTGACATGCAGGGTCCATCGATTCATGAGGTTGTCTCCATACACATACACGTCCATGCGCTTGATACAATTTGAAATGAGACTCGACGGACAAGGCAACATGTTTCCAGTCATCAACAGTCCAATGCAAGTGTTGACGGACCCAGGCGAAGAATAAAGCTTCGTACCGTGCAGACATCAAGGGTAGATGCGTGGGCCTTCGGTTTCAAAAGCCCATATCGATGGTGTTTCGTTGAATGGTTCGCAAGCTGACACTTGTTGATGGCCCAGCACTGCAATCTGCTGCAGTTTGCTGAAGACTTGCACTTCTGTCACGTTGAACTATTCTCTTCAGACGTCGCTGGACCGCAGCAATGTCGGAGATTTGATGTTTTACCGGATTCTTGATATTCACTCTTGAAATGGTCATAAGGGAAAATCCCCACCTCATCGTTACATCGGAGATGCTGTATCCCATCGCTTGTGCGCCGACTATAACACTATGTTGAAACCCACTTAAATTCTGACAGCCTGCCATTGTAGCTACAGTAACCGATCTAACAACTGCGCCAGACACTTGTTGTCTTATATAGGCGTAACTGACCTTATTCTGCTTGTTTATATATCTCTGTATTTGATTATTCATGCCTATTCCAGTTTTTCTGGCGCTTCCGTGCAGAAGGAAGTTATCCACCCTGGAAACAGGACTGGAGTATAATCTAGATTATTTACAAATAATTTAGAAATCGTGCAAATACTTGGATTAAATCAGATCTTACATAAAAGGCATGTATAAATCGCCACAAAAACGGGAAAGTATATGACAGAAATCATAGATACGACCTCGCTATGGCTGTGATGCGATTGAAACACCCATTCACAACATGCGAAAATAATACAAACATATGCAAGTGGGTAGTGTGGTAAGTTAAATAAGGTGTGGCGTCACTGTGTTATGACCCAAGTTTAACAGTCATAAAATGATAATGTAAAAGTAGCTAAATCCAGCAATTTCAGTCACATGGAGACTGAACAAAAGCAGTATGTCATTGAATAATAGAACTATGATGTCAATTACAGAATGGTTTCTAATATTGTCTAATGATATACTAGATTGCCTCAGTTGATAAGTTCAGATACCTACCTAAAGAGATAAGTAAACATTGTTGTCAGGTTAATATTTACAAAATTATTGGATAAATTACCACGTCTCTCTAAATGAGAGTATTAATTAATCAAGATTATTCACAATCCAAAAATTTGGTCCATTGTCTTATTCAATGAGAGGGGGTGAAGTTATAACTATTTATTTCTACATAATACTTCGCAAGAGTTCTGTAACATATAGAGGACTAAGAACTGAGCATCTGTTTACAAATTTGGAGGGGTACATACATTAATATCACTTAGAGCATCATGGTTCATAGGGATAGACTTGGCTACTGTCAGACAAATGTCATGGGAATTCATCTGGAAGCCATTTGTCCTTGTAAGCTTCATGACACTTCCCACTGTTCCTGTATATGGGTTGGTCCATACAAAAGTTTTGTTTTTCTTGCCCTTTCGTGTTCCATATATAAGCTTCGTCACCTCCTTGTTCACTGAAACATATTCTCTTATGTGCAATGTAAATAAACAATTGTAAGTATAGTGATTATTATTACACCTTACGTTACAATAATGAATTATTCCATGATGATGATGTTGATGTTTGATTTGTTGGCCGCTCAACTGCGTGGTCATCAGCACCTGTACAATGTCGCAATCTTTAGACAGCGCAATTTTAGCCACGTTCACGAATGATGATGGTGGGTACAACACAAACACCCAGTCCCAGGCAGAGAAGATCCCCAACCTGGCAAGGAATCTAACCTGGGACCCTGTGATCCAGAGGTAGCAATGCTAGTCAATTACTTCATGCTAAGTGTTCTACTCAGATCTTTATGCTAACAAAATGATCGTAAATACACTCCTGGAAATTGAAATAAGAACACCGTGAATTCATTGTCCCAGGAAGGGGAAACTTTATTGACACATTCCTGGGGTCAGATACATCACATGATCACACTGACAGAACCACAGGCACATAGACACAGGCAACAGAGCATGCACAATGTCGGCACTAGTACAGTGTATATCCACCTTTCGCAGCAATGCAGGCTGCTATTCTCCCATGGAGACGATCGTAGAGATGCTGGATGTAGTCCTGTGGAACGGCTTGCCATGCCATTTCCACCTGGCGCCTCAGTTGGACCAGCTTTCGTGCTGGACGTGCAGACCGCGTGAGACGACGCTTCATCCAGTCCCAAACATGCTCAATGGGGGACAGATCCGGAGATCTTGCTGGCCAGGGTAGTTGACTTACACCTTCTAGAGCACGTTGGGTGGCACGGGATACATGCGGACGTGCATTGTCCTGTTGGAACAGCAAGTTCCCTTGCCGGTGTAGGAATGGTAGAACGATGGGTTCGATGACGGTTTGGATGTACCGTGCACTATTCAGTGTCCCCTCGACGATCACCAGTGGTGTACGGCCAGTGTAGGAGATCGCTCCCCACACCATGATGCCGGGTGTTGGCCCTGTGTGCCTCGGTCGTATGCAGTCCTGATTGTGGCGCTCACCTGCACGGCGCCAAACACGCATACGACCATCATTGGCACCAAGGCAGAAGCGACTCTCATCGCTGAAGACGACACGTCTCCATTCGTCCCTCCATTCACGCCTGTCGCGACACCACTGGAGGCGGGCTCCACGATGTTGGGGCGTGAGCGGAAGACGGCCTAACGGTGTGCGGGACCGTAGCCCAGCTTCATGGAGACGGTTGCGAATGGTCCTCGCCGATACCCCAGGAGCAACAGTGTCCCTAATTTGCTGGGAAGTGGCGGTGCGGTCCCCTACGGCACTGCGTAGGATCCTACGGTCTTGGCGTGCATCCGTGCGTCGCTGCGGTCCGGTCCCAGGTCGACGGGCACGTGCACCTTCCGCCGACCACTGGCGACAACATCGATGTACTGTGGAGACCTCACGCCCCACGTGTTGAGCAATTCGGCGGTACGTCCACCCGGCCTCCCGCATGCCCACTATACGTCCTCGCTCAAAGTCCGTCAACAGCACATACGGTTCACGTCCACGCTGTCGTGGCATGCTACCAGTATTAAAGACTGCGATGGAGCTCCGTACGCCACGGCAAACTGGCTGACACTGACGGCGGCGGTGCACAAATGCTGCGCAGCTAGCGCCATTCGACGGCCAACACCGCGGTTCCTGGTGTGTCCGCTGTGCCGTGCGTGTGATCATTGCTTGTACAGCCCTCTCGCAGTGTCCGGAGCAAGTATGGTGGGTCTGACACACCGGTGTCAATGTGTTCTTTTTTCCATTTCCAGGAGTGTAGATTGTTATTAATGATACATATTATACAGAACTTATCTGTTTTTTGTAATTGTTTTCTCCCTAATCGTGCCAGCTGTGTTACTGTACATGTCACCAAACTACACACAAATGCTCTAACTACCGCAGACTACACTTTATACAACACCTTCCAATGGCAAATAAACGTAAAACATAATACCCCCTTCATAAATACACATACACAGAACTCTGTCATTATTCAAGAAATGCAACACTAAAACAGAAATCGTATGAACCAATGTATATCCTCATAACTCGCTCTTCCTATGCATAAATACTGGTGATAAAAATATAAAGACACGAGTTGTCACATTCAGCATAGATGAGAAAGTAAACGTGAAATTAATTCCATTTGTCAACTCTTTACAAAACACCCATGCTGCACTGTAGACTCTATCAGATTCTGTCAGTTCTCATTGGATTTCAGTTACCATTAGCACCTCATTTACATTCCTCCTTTCCTTGTCCTTCATTATTACCCTTATTCCCTGTCAGATTGGAAGGAATGGGACCTTCGTTATACAATCATTCACAACATGTCAGTTATCTGAAAATGATTATGTACAATTGATGTATAATCATAAGCTTCTTATCAGAACTAAACTTTACCAAACTTCATCTCATGCTACTGCTCTCAATTGTCTGTTCTTTGAATAACTCTACATTGCAAAAATGATTTATCCCCTTGCTTTTATTATTCCTTCGATCAAATTTTGATGCACAATATGTTCACTCTGTATGGTACTAGACGATATAGGAAAAAATTATGTATTAGTAAATGTAATCTATCGGATAATTTTTTATCTTATCAGCACCTTTTGTCTCACCAATACGGGGTTTGCTATTCTCCCCTATTTATAATTTCTTTTACGTCGACTGATGTTTCTTAAACTTAGTTTCACAACTTCATAATGTCTCTGTTTGGTGCTTGTGCAAATGGTATAATTTCTCGAGTCTTATCCTTATGGATCTGATATTTTACAACCTGAATTTCCGTCACTGACGTCGTATCAGCTGGTAACTTAGTGATGACTTCTTAAAATTGCTGAATATAGGAATCCCACAACTTGTATCCCTCATGACAGTAAAATCTGCAGTTTTCCTAGGTCCTTCATTACATATTCTGAAGGACTGCTAGCTGGACGATACAAACAGATATAAATTGGTTTCACATCGTTATGACGCTGTGTCCATTGTTATACTACAGATCTGAAGTGTGGATAATTTTCTGATATCACCTTCTCCACACATACAACTTTACACAAGCAGTGGATGAAGAATGACTATACAACAGACTGACCTGTAACTCTCCTTAAGTACATGAGAGACACAAATTTGAATTCAACACCTTATCAGTTCTTGGGAGGGGAAAAAAGAAATCAATGACCATGAACTCCTTTAGTCTCAATGGGATAATCAGAAACTGAACTGTATGATGAGACACCACAGGTGACCACTTTTGACAGGACATGCATGTAGCTGATATCTTAGATATCCATTTTTTCATGTTGAAAAAGTAAAACGTTTCGCAAAGCTTGTGAAAACACTTCCTAGCACCAAAATGTGAAATGATCAACCCTTTCACAGATACAGGCATACATGTATGCCTACCAGTTAGAGCATCCAGACTGCTATGAGCATACTTGAATGTTTGGCAGGTTGATGTTCTATAGGGCTACTGGGACTCATTTATGCCCTGCAGAAAGAAAAGCTTCGTCAGGCCTTCATGTATACCTGGGCATAGGAGCAGGCGAATATGCACAATATACTGGCGTCTCGTTGTTGACTATGTTTGTGTCAGTGCTGTCACTATCTGATCTTCTTTGTAATGTCGGAAAGCGCTGAAGCTTTCACCAGCTCCTGTTTCCTTTCTGTTTAATCGTCTATTTAATAGATAGGATTTTATTCCCTAAGCTACACAAGACAAATGAGACAAACATATATGACATGAAAGGCAGGTATCATCCTGATGAACTGAGTAGCTCAAGTTATAGTACAACAGATACATGTAGTTTCTCAGCAACAGTCCCAGCTGCGCAGAACAGAAAATGGCACACATGGCCAAGTAAAAGTACTTTCGTTTCCTAATCTACATAGCAAACCTGATACAAACATGTATAATGTGGAAGGACATGAATTACAACACAGAAATCATATACCAGATTTTGCAAAACGCGAGCAATGTAGCAAAACAAGAGCATTTTTTCACCAACAACTGCGGTATAGAACAGAAAACGGCACACATGGTTAAGTGAATTTAATTTGATTTCCTGGTCTCAAAAGTACACATCATACAATTATATATAATGTGAAGGGGAATGAACTATCGAACAAAACTCACGTAAAAGATATATCTGTATGAGTGGTATCTGCAGATATGTTCAAAAAAACTGACTCTACCATATACAGGGTGTTACAAAAAGGTACGGGCAAACTTTCAGTGAACATTCCTCACACACAAAGAAAGAAAATATGTTATGTGGACATGTGTCCGGAAGCGCTTACTTTCCATGTTGGAGCTCATTTTATTACTTCTCTTCAAATCACATTAATCATGGAATGGAAACACGCAGCAACAGAACGTACCAGCGTGACTTCAAACACTTTGTTACAGGAAATGTTCAAAATGTCCTCCGTTAGCGAGGATATATGCATCCACCCTCCGTCACATGGAATCCCTGATGCGCTGATGCAGCCCTGGAGAATGGCGTATTGTATTACAGCCGTCCACAATACGAGCACGAAGAGTCTCTACATTTGGTACCGGGGTTGCGTAGACTAGAGCTTTCAAATGCCCCCATAAATGAAAGTCAAGAGGGTTGAGGTCAGGAGAGCATGGAGGCCATGGAAGTGGTCCGCGTCTACCAATCCATCGGTCACCGAATCTGTTGTTGAGAAGCGTATGAACACTTCGACTGAAATGTGCAGGATCTCCATCGCGCATGAACCAGATGTTGTGTCGTACTTGTAAAGGCACATGTTCTAGCAGCACAGGTAGAGTACCCCATATGAAATCATGGCGGCGAATCGAGGAAGTACAGTACAAACTGACGAAACTAAAATGAGCTCTAACATGGAAATTAAGCGTTTCCGGACATGTGTCCACATAACATCTTTTCTTTATTTGTGTGTGAGGAATGTTTCCTGAAAGTTTGGCCATACCTTTTTGTAACACCCTGTATATGGGCCATGAACGTTGAAATGATCATCCAGTGAACAGCATTCTCTGCCTGACCTCGTGTGGGACTTCACATGATGCGACAAGGAAAAGACAGCAAAGAGCTAGGGGACACTACTTTGGTAGTGTGGCAAGTGGGAATTTGGATTGAGGAGAGAAATATACTTGGTTAGTCAGTGCAGTTGTGTCTAACCACTGTGCTAAGTGATGCGAATGCTTAATGCAACTGCCTAGTAAGCAGGAGACTCAGGTTTGACTCCCAGGCTTGGTACAAATTTTCATTTGTCGGCAATGAATTCTTTCATTGACCAAATGTGGCAGAGATCGATATTTCTCTTTTATGAACATATTCAAGTGTCAGATGCTGCTAAAGGTGAGTAGTGAAGGAAAACACGTACAGTTTCTCAGCAACATTCACTGATATGCAGAACACAAGATGATCTGAGTATTGTGCGCCTTCAATAAGAACTGTTGACTTCATAACTATGTACACTGATACATATTAGCCGAGTGTTAGTGAGGTTTTAATGGGTTACAGGCAGATATATTGCCAGTGTAAATCTCAGGTAACAGGAATTTGCCAATCACAAATAAAATAGTTCTTGTCATTTTCTCAGCCCAGGATAAACTTTTAACTGAAAGACAGCATTAGTTCTGAAGTTATCTTTCATGGCTATCAGAAACTGCAACCTCTGTGTCTGCACAGTACAATACTGATTTTATGAAGAGTACTACTGATGAATGGTTCTATGAGAGTTGGAATGTGTGCCTAGTCTACAGTGGCCATGCTGGCATTTGTCATAGGACTGTGGCAGCCACCCACCAGCGAGATGAAAGTTGTTTGCCCCCTTTAGCTGGCCAGGCAGACAGTACACTTGGCTCTTGCAGCTATAAAAAAGAGTTCAATAAGTTAGCCAGATCAATTTATAGACCAGCTTGTCAGGAATACTAACAACCCACAAAGAATTATATTCATCTCTCTTCTAGAGTAAAATGTGATTTCTAATAAAAAATTATCTAATGCAAACATTGTTATGATCTCTCCTCTTAGTCTTTATTTCTTTTCATGCTGGGTTTTTGTCTTGTTATTGAGCAATATTTTCCAGGAAATTCGCCATGGAATTATTCGATTTAACATTCTGTAAATACACAATAATGAATTATTTTCCCTGATAACAGGCTCAGTACTATGATTCAACAATGATTTTATCCTGACAGGGAATGTAGAATATTATAAAATTAAACTCTTAATGACAGGGTGCCCATATTCCTAAGCGACCAAGAGTCAAAATTACATTCATTGGACCTCCAGTGTCCTGTGGTAAGAATAAAGTTTGGTCTTTTCACTGAATAAGTAACACACACATTTCACAGAGCTACACACAATGGATAGGACCTCAGCTTCAATTACTGAATTCTTACCCAAATCTAGATGTGAAGGTGGAGGACATTCCAAAAGAACCTGTTTTATACTCTCCAGTCTGAAGTTTGTCTTCTTATCAGTCAGTGCACATAATAGTGACGCAATCACAACAGTCAAACTCCTAAAAAGTAGCATAAATTTTCTCCTGAAGTTGAACAATAGCATCCTGACAATGTACCATTTCAAGTTTTTCTGGTAGTTCTGTCTCATTCTTTTCAGACCCTTCCCTTGAATTTTGAAAATCGTTTTGTAACTGTTTAGTTTGCTCATTAACAGCTAACTAAAACTGACTACCTTCCTTCCTCAGTAGTGGCAAGTTTGCCTATACATTAGAAATTCTATTATCAAATTCTCTTTGTAACTCTCAATTGAATTGTGTGCCAATTTTAGTAAGATACCCTGTAACCTCGTCACTAATGGACTCACATTTCTTGTTGTAGCTCTATATTTGCACTTGTACTACACCATGATCGGCTCTCTGCCGCTTTGAAGCACTTTCAACCTCTAATTTTTCAAATTGCAATCTGTTATAAGTCTCTAATTTTTCAGATTGAGCTTGTTGATTTGCTAGGAATGACCTTAATAATGAAACATGAGTTTTGACTGGAATAACCTGTAGCTATGTACCAAAACCCTACTCACTGCCTGGAGAATCAGTAAATATTGTAGTAAAAGAACTTAAAGCTCTATGCTGTGAGGCTAATTGATTACCACTTGCCATAGAAGCTGAAGAAACACACACTAAAGCCTCACCGCTACCATAAGACTCCGCTGTCTGAACCACACTATGAACAGCAGTATTCTCATTCATAACTACTGGATTTCTGAACTCCTTTATTTGCAACACTTGTTTCTTGGTTTTCAATATTTACATCACTATTTGGAACACACTCCCCTTGACTGGTAATCATACTGACTGAAACCATAGTCACTGCATTATTAAGTCCCTTGGTGTCAGACATTGAGAAAACATCTGAGTCAGCAAGTTCCACAAGTCTGGAGGCCTCATTTTCGCTACTATTTTATAGCATAGACCATTAGTATCTCGCTGGCTGAGTTTAATTTTTTGCATTATATACTACCTAATACTACTAACAGGTACCAGCCGACAAGATCAAAATGACGCAAAGTTATACAAGTCTAGGATCATCTAACAATAAAAATTGACCTGACAGTCCCCTTATAATTATTCACAGACAACTCAGTTATAAAAACAATGAAAAAAGTCACAAAATTCCCTCCTGTAATCACAAAGAACAGTAGAATGGGGATTATAGCGGAAAATGTTGTCACATTAAAAAATATTAAATATGATTAAAGCATACTCATATAATTGAAATAATTAAGAAACTCCTGCAAAATTTCATTTGTAGCCACTGTCCACACTATCTCAGTAATCTCAGTTGTTTCACAAATCCCTCAGTTCACATGTATAGCACATGTCACTGCGTATTCTAAACAGACAAACCAAAACTTAAGCCATGTAGAAAATCTGTAACCAGAAAATATAGTGTAACCACAATGTTCACAAATATATAGACAGCTTGAAAATCTACACAATCCAGTTGCTAGTAAAATGTCAGTGCAAACCTTTTAGAGTGGGGAAGGAGTTTTTCTCAAATATGGCTCACAGATCAATCAACCTAATTGCTCTACTGCACATTCTATCACCTAATTGCTCTACTGCATATTCTATCACACAACGAGCAATAGTTTTGAAAAATAAATCATACACAGTCACAAAAATGGAGAATACACATCAGCACTGCTAAAAATCAATTTGCAAAAGATACAAAAAAGTAATATCAGATACTTCTCGGAAGTTAAGATTAGTTTCACATACTAAATTTTCGTCAAAATGCACATTATTCCATGAAAAGCAATTTCCACACAAACCATTCTTCCCCTTCTCATCACTTACTTCATATAGAACATGGAATTGTTATTATAATTTTATGTTAAAACAAGAAATTGCTGACTTTCATAATCTCCAAAAACCCTCTTAGTGTTCCACACTTTCTGATTTTACTTTACTAAAGCTGCATTGACTACAAGTGGCAGTTGAAGGGAACTGGTGATATTTGGCATTGCTGATGTGTGTTCAGCATTTTTATGACTTTGTATGATTTATTTTCCAAAAATAGTGTTAATTGTATGGCGGAATAGGCAGCAAAGCAATTAGGTGATTCATTCTGTGAAACATATTTGAGAAAAAAATTTGTGTCTTTTCCAAAATATGTAGCTCAAAGAACAAGAGTCATAAGCCCATGTCATGCTTACCATCTTTTAACAGATCTTTTGGGCACAATTTTATGTATGAAATACAACTGTTGGTCTTACTCTTTCTTCTGAATTGTATTGTGTGTTGTAGGTGAAAAAAAAGCATTTAAATTATTTGTGTGCAGCGTAGATACACATATGTAGAAATAAAAGTAAAGTAGAACTTGATTTTTCCTCTACTTTTCATTCTATTATATTTAAAGTGGACTTTTAAGCAGATATTTCCGTCACAAATTAAGGTGATTATCAAAAATTTCAGCAATTAACTGGTAGTTTTTCTTTAAAAAAGACTTAAGTTTTTGAATTTAAGTCATAAGAACAGGCTACCTTTTTAATTAAGTATGTTTTAACAAAATATACACAATTTCAGCTTTCTATCTTTAGTACTTTTTAATCAGTGTGTACCAGAACATAAAAAACTGAACTTCTGGAAAATTCGAGCTAAAACTAAGGATTGTTTCTCTACCTACCCTGCACCACAATATGTATCCAAGATCCATATCCATCACGTTTCTCGTGTCATTCTTCCTCAATTTTCTTTTCCAGTTTTCTTTGACTTGTTATTATTTCTTTGGTGGCTCCCAACACTGATTTCTCTGCTTTGAAGAGTATCCTGCAATCAATGGCAATTAAAGTTCTTTGCGTATTTAATCCAGCAGGCACACCCATCAATTCTATAACCTTAACTATTACACCACACTATCATTGAAGCATAATAGAACATCAAGCACACCTGTTTCCAAACTATTTAATCCTGCCAGAAGAGTTTAATGTATCCATTGCCATATAAAGTTGTTAAAACTCTCATTTGGATTTTGAATCCTAGTAAGTAATTACTTCTCTAATAATCTTGTGGCATTACAGACTAAAAAATCATGTAAACAAACAAGTGAGAAGAAAATTCTGCTGTCTGCATGACAAAGGGGAGTCATCATGTGTGCAGACACTTTTAAATTCCTCTAATTGTGGGGCTTTCTTAGGTACAAATTCCTCACAGTAAATTTTTTATTGTTCAGGAAACTACGAAGTTAATTTTTTAAGATAAATTTAAAAATTCGATTTTATGACACTCACATGCTAGCCCCATTAACGAAAGTCTAATACTTATTCACACTTTACAGAGCAACACTTGTTGACAAAGTTCCACTTAGAAGTTTCTCTGCTGGCAAAATGAATATACCCAAATTAATATAATGAAATCTGACTGGTCACACTTGTGGTTCTCGTACACCGATACTTAAATACCAGAACAGATATTACATTTGATCCCTAAGATGCATGGTGCCGAAAACACACATGAATGCATATGCAGGGCCTCCAAGGCCCTGTCCTAATTTAAAATTATCCTCTTTTCATATAATCATTATTTGGAGTTAAATTTATTTCTGTCAAATTTATTTTCGTATTGAAAGATTCCTAAGATACAATAACAGGACCTGGTGGGCCTGATTAACATTTTATTAATTTTTTAAAAAAACTCTAAGAGTGAATTTTTATTAGTTACATCCATTTACATACAACATATACAAGTAATTTTATTAATTCACTTATAAGTTGCAGTTTACATTTTATAACATTTATTACAACCAATTTCTTCAATTAAAACATTCTCATTATTCACAATATTATGCATATAGGCAATATTTTGACAAAAAGTTATTATTCATTGTTCACATAAAATTGCATTTTTCTTAGTTTTCAACATGTGACAAACAAGAAGTACAAAGAATGCCACTATTTTCCTTACAAATGTTGGTTTTACACTTAATGCATGTCATAGCACTTTTCCTGTGTTTATTATATGGACAATAACTGCATCTTATTCTTTTTCCTGAAACAGGTAGTTGGTTCGGCAATATGACATCTTTTTGACCACCACATCGTTGCATGGCATCAAAGATTTTCTTTAGAAGATTAGGGATCTGAATACGAAGTTTCATTAGTGGTCTTACCATTTCCTCTGCTAAATTTCTTAGGAACAAACGCCTTTTATCAATTCTTCCACTATGGTATGTTAGATGTTGGGCGGAAAATAAAATTTCACTGTTAATTGCTGCGATGTCCATTATATTCATCCATGATGCAAATGGCCATCTTCTTGTTTGTCTCTTGCACGTGTAATAATGAATTTTCTGGTCCATTTGATCTACTCCACCCTTCATAGAGTTATAGAACTTTATTATATCTGGTGTCTTTTTTGCATGAGTTTCATCAACGTTTCTGTCGTGATGCATTGTGCTAATGAGAACTACAGACTTTTTCTTTATGGGAACATAACTCACCATTGTAATGTCACCTCTAAATTCAAACAAAGAGGAATGAATCGCTCTTGAGGCAGATGGTTTCATCCCATTAGGAATTTCTGGTTGATTTTGTTTGATTGTTCCCATCACTGTAATTTGCTTCTGAAGCATCTCTTCTGCCAGCTGCACACTAGTAAAGAAGTTGTCAACAGTAATATTATGTGATGATCCTTCAATGCTTTTAGCAAGATCTTTCACCACATTCAATCCAAGATTTTTCTGAATAGGTTCATGGGGCTTCCTTCTCGTGTAAACAATTCTGTCTAAAGCATATGCAGATGTAGCATCACATAATCAAAATATTTTTATGCCATACTTGGCTGGTTTAGAGGGCATGTATTGGGTGAAGCTGCATCTTCCACGGAATGGGACTAGCTGTTCGTCAACTGTGAGGGTATCATTGGGAATCATTCTATTTCTACACTTGTCAAGAAATACTTCCCATACATAGTGAACAGCTGCAAGTTTGTCATCTGCAGATTGAGCTTCACGGGTATGCCTGTCATCAAATCTAATCATTCTCCTTATTTCCTCGAATCTATTCACTGACATGGTGGCCTTATATGTAGGATTTGCCTTTTCATCCAAGAATAATCCTCTAATAGGGACATCCCAACTCTTCTCAACACCAGAAAGCAGTAAAAGACCACGAAAACCCTCCATTTCAGCAAGCGAAACGTTTTTCCACGTTTTACCACGTAAAGCAGCCACTCTTCTGCCTTCAATATTTGTGCAGTTGATGATTTCCTCTAGTATTTCCTTGGAGATGAAATAGTCCCAGGCATCCTTAGGTTTACAGGTTTCAAACCATGGGCTGGACGAGGTGCCTTCTTTACGATATTATGAACAGGCGTACGAAAAGTTGCAGGAGGATATAATTTCCAAATCGTTCCACTCTGACTAATGTATGTGTGGTCTTCTATACCTTTTTGTGGTGGTCCTTCATTTTCAGACTCTGATGAAGTAATATTATCAGAAGGACTGTCATCTGCCTCGATATTCACTTCTGCAGGTTCATTGGCTGATTCTTCACTAATTGCATCTTCAAAAATATTTCCTTCCTCGCAAGAATCATTTCCTTCAAACCACTGAGCCACAACACTTTCAAAATTAGCTGCATCTGCACGTACTGACTCTCTTGCTTTGCGTGTCGAAGCCATAGCAAAAGGCGTGTCTCTCGAACAGCACTTTGTGCAGCACTAAACGAGTCATGGCAACAAACAAACTACAGTAACAATGAGGCTGACAAGAGCAGCACAGGATAACTATACTGTGCAATAATAAAACATTTGATAGCAAAAAGATTAATAATACACCGACATCGCCAATATGTGAAAGTAGTGTGTATTATTTTTTAGTTATACTGTTACTGCTACAGCTACTGCTGCTGTTGGCACTCCTGTTGCTGGAAATACCACTACAGTTATTGTTGAATTAATAACTGTTCCCAAACAAATGTTGACGACAATATGGGCTGAAGAACATTTATAAATGTGTGAGGGCTTCTGAAGCCCTGCTTATGCATTCACAGTGTATGGGTAAACGTATTGAATTATACAAAAAACTTAAAAAGGTATCTCGTTCAGACTTGATAGGAGGAATGTCACAGTGTTAGTGAAAGAGTAGTGGAAAGTAGTTTGAAATCAAACAAAAAATTGCAGATTTTTTAAAATGAAGACATACAAGGGCCTCGGAGGCCCTATATATGCATCCTAGGGTTAAATACCAGAACGGATATTACATTTGATATCTGAAATACTAATTTAATGTTGGCCTCTGGTTAACTTTCCTTTTACTAAAACCAGAATAAATTTTTGTAACAACATTTAGCTCTTCACTAATTAGTAAAATATGGTTCCAAGTTTGTGCATTCATCTATAACATGATTATCTTCCAGTGTCGAGAACTTGTAATGTCCTTATAACACATAATACGTACTCAGAATACGATGTAGAGCCCTCTCGAAGTTCTTAATGGAACTTACCTTGCGTGACCTGCAAACAGCCTAATAATACAAAGAGTGGCTAGTTTATGAATATTCGATATGATAAAAAGTGATGTTGAATGAAGTATGAACTGAATCAGTCAGAAAAAATTTGGTTTACTTACTTCTGCACAAAGCATTTGTGGAAGGCCTTACATCTGTTTGTATTAACTGAAAAAAAAAGAATGATACCTCATTTAACTGAATTCGTGAATGGTGTGGCTGTGAAATAAACGGTAACAGAGTTACGTTAACTTGGATTATTTTTCTGTCACATACGAGGCGTGATCAAAAAGTAACGGGAATTTTTTAATTTCACAGACTTTATACCATAAGAAGAATCCTTCTTACCTCCCAGAAAATACTGCTCATCCATAGTAAGAGGCTAGAGATCAAAATAGTTGAATTCCTTCTAAACCAGACCAAACATTACGGGAAGATACACATTTCTATTTGTTTTGGTCAACATTTTTCAAATGACGCTCATTTGTTGCACAAAACCATCTCATTATTAATTATTCACGTTAAATTTATTATACCCTCGTGAGCGCCCTAATGCAGTAAAATGGAGGATTTGGCGCCTTCTTTCCCTTGTCGAAGGCGGTTAATCTATGTAGCAACATGCTAAAGGAGTCATATGTAAAGCAGTGCCAAGCTTTCTATGGGAGAATAAATAATTCTTAACAGTTCAGGATTGAATAGAATAAGATTGGATAGAAATGTGTACCCATAACTGTGCAGTACTTTTAAAGCACTGGATATAATATATCATTGACACCAAATTAAGTGGTTTTTGGAACAGTTGAAGAAAACTTTCGGAATAATTCAATTTTATCAAACCATATGTTATATAATTGTAGAGGAAGACCAAGAGATGAATACACTAAGCAGATTCAGAAGGATGCAGGCTGGAGTAGGTACTGGGAAATGAAGAAACTTGCACAGGATAGAGTAGCATGGAGAGGTGCATCAAACCAGACTCAGGACTGGAGACCACAACAACAACAACAACATATGTTATATATAGCAAATCAAAGAAAGAGTTCTATTTATACATTTTGCTTTGCTGCTACGAATTACTACAAACTGGCGTCACAGTGCTGTAGCATGTTAATTTGATTTACATTGTTAACAATACTCACCAAAAACCGTTTGGCCAGTATAATTACCATAGCTGAGGAAGATGGAGAACAGTAACCCTATATACTAGCGTTGGTATAACAAATCCATTGCAGCGTAAAATATCTGACGAAATAGCTGTAGTCTCTTCAGAATCGACATCAAAGGACTAAACAGCAAAAACGCCAGCTGAGTGCAGAAATAAGTGAAAGAATTTTGTTTATTCTCCAGAGCGCACAATATTTCACAGCTGACGTTTCAGTTTGCAGTACTATGGTAGATACAAAATTATTTGTTAAAATACAGTCACATCAAATGATTTGGCCGCTCAATGACATGATCCTACAATCAGAATACTTGCAATACCTGACAGCTGGCTGTTTGGTATATGGTTACAGTTAAATCACTTAGTACCATCCATGCCATGTTATTTTACGAACTTTTCATTAATTTTGAGTCCAGGAACAGTGCGACTTTACAGTGTGTTAGTCGACCATCTTTCTACGCAATTCTGTGAAGTTTCCTAGCATGCTTTGATGTGTAATCCACTCGTATACACCAATGTGCTCATCCTCCCCCGCCGAATGTTGCAATATTAGATTTCCAGTTTCCACTGCTAAGCAGTTACCCTACAATGGAGGCAGTTACGATGACAGGCGGATACGTGGGGAAAGACCAGATCCATGTCTTACTCATTTCTCCAACTGCAGTCCTGTCGAGTATTATTTGTGAGACCGCCTAAGATAATTAATTTATGCAAAATACATTCCTAATGATAAGTATCATGGAAGCCTGCGAGACCATTGAACACCATCCAGGAGTGTTTGAAAATTTGCGACAGTCAGTAGTATAATGGGGACACACACGTGCAGAGGCAACAGGACAATATCTTGGACATCTGCTGTTTGTGTCTTGTTTCAGAACTTTGAAAACTGTTCTTCCACTAATAACAATAAACGAACATTTTTTATTTATGATTATATTGCTCCGTCGCTCACAAAAGACTCATTACTTCTCAGTTCAGAGAATATTTTTCACATTTAACCATGAACAGCACAGGAATAACGTTTTATTCTACTGCAAAGAACTTGGGGGTAATTCTGGACCATCTCTCATACTGACCAAACACACAATTGCAGTCTGTAAGACGGTGTCAGCTTCATTTTCTTCGCTACAGGAGTATATAAAATGTATTTCGTCTAGAGTTTCAAAAGAAACTCGTAGAATCATTAATACTCTCCATCCTTCATTATGGTGATCGTATGCTCCAAGAACTTTCGTATGGCAGCTGACCCCAGTTTTCTCGCCTTGAATGCTTATATGCAATACATTTATGACTTACGTTATTTGGCCATATCGCTCCTGCTTGTGGATAATTATCATGGCAATGTGCCGTTAAGTACAGAGGTTATCATACCCTCTGTTCACTCTATCGTCTTCTCAATCATTGTATTTCCTTTTATTTATCTTTAACAGTTACACTACTATCTGAACAACACAGCAGAAATATTCGTTTTCAACAAAGTAAAATTCTCTCTGTACCATCACATAACACTGTCCTGCGGTCTAAATCATTTTTATATCAGAAACCCGACTTTGGAGCAATCTTCCTCAGAATATTAGAGAAATTAAAGTACTTTCAAACTTTAAAAGACATATAATGGCTCACCATCTATCACAATAGCTATCTCTTCCACAAAAACTGACTACAAATCACTCTTGTCAACCTCCTCTTTCCCATCACCTTTCCCTCCCCTTGGCTACATAGGTCTCTATTGAAATTCACTTCTTTCCTAAGAGCTATGGTCACTTTCACTTGAATCTTCTCCTTTTACATTATTCATTCCACTTCTTCTACTACCAAACTAATCAATATCATTCTTAATGCCTCTATTATATTATTATTATTATTATTGCCAATTGTTAATTTTATTAATAATGCAAATTATTATTACTGAGTTTGTTACAATCAATATCATTCTCAATGCCTCCTTATTTTATCGTTATTAGTGTTACTATTATTATTATTGCTGATTATTATTTTCATTAATAACGCCAATTATTATTAGTGTGATTGTCATGTAATTTTTTTGTATGTGTTGCTCACAGTCAGATGTAAGAGAGGGCCCTAAGGCCCTAATCTGACAAGGCTAAGACAGCAATACATAAATTAAAATAGGGGATGATCAAGCAGTTTCCGTTTGAAGGCTGTACAACCCAGAATCGGTATGCCAATCAGGCAAAATCGCTATTAGCTTTGAAGCAATCGTCACACCGATGCACCAGGCTGAAGACACCCATTTCCTGCTGCATGAAGAAGTCCATAACTGCCTGCTGTACATCCTGGTCCTGCAGGTATCGTCGGCCCTTCAAGACCTGTTTTAAGGGACTCAGGCCGTGATGATCACATGGGAAAGGATCAGAAATATAGGGCGGGGGGGGGGGGGGTGCTCAAGTGCCTGCCAATTGAGTTGGCGTAATTTCCCCGTTATGTCATTTGAGATTTAGAGATTTGCGCTATCATCATGCAGCAGCACCGAACTTGGCGCACATTTCTGCATTGGTGGTTTTCGAGTGATATGCGACCCCATACACATTCTGCGTTAAACAGTTTTTGATATTGTTGAGCAACAGTCATAAAATAATTTTTAAATGAATGCACTGACATTTAATTGGATTTTTATGCCATTTTCAAGTGATTGAGTTTAAGTCAGTAACATATATTGCAGGGCATCAGGCTCAAAACTGGCCATAAATTTAAAAAAAAATGTATATCGGCTCCCCACGAAATGCCAGGTTTAACATCATCTTGTAAAAAGATATGTAAATAATAAAAGAATCACGGCATATTTAGTCATATTTAATCAGTAAATATGACGTGCTACCACTATTATTCGCTGTTATTTTTGCAAGATCATGATTCTATATCTCGCATTTCGTGGGGAGCCAATAGTTTCTTAATTTAATTTTGAGCTTGTATGTATTTACTAACCTACATTCACAGTTTTAAGAAAAATTATGGAATTAACACTATTTAAATTAAACAAACAGTACGTATTGAAGAAAACAAACAACATTTGTTTCACATTTTGCTACAAACATGGGGTGCAAGGTACAACGTATTTCTTTACTGTCATCAGTACTCAAAATAACGTAACTTTTTAAGGTAATATCACTAAAATGTCTAGACATTTCTCCCAGTAAACAAGCAATTGCTCATTTTTGCTTTCTTCACTCACAGATATATCTGTATCAGACTATGGTAGTTGTAATATTAGTAATTTTCGCCTCACAAACATTAACATACGCTCAATAGTAAACGCCTGATGGCCTAAAGTTATCGAACAATAGTAAAGTAAAAGAAATGAACCATCGCATAGCAGCGACAGAATCTATTATTCTTTATCTTTGCCGTTCTTGCGCGGTGCCAGTAAATCTCTATGTACATGTATCGATTAATGGTATAAAAAAGAATTCTGTTGTTTCAAGACAAATGAGGCTTTTGGCGCCTCACCTTTACTGTTTGTATTCCATGAGAGGCGGACGCGGACTTGCTGCGTTCCGCAACTGTATTTTATATTCTATGTGTAAATATTGAGTGAAAATGCTAAATGTTATTTCTTTTTCAACCGGAAAGCATGTAGTTTCTGGTAACTGATTACGAACAGACAGCGTCAAGAGGACATTTTGACTGTTATGTATAAAGTATTTAACCACTATGGTCATCTATTGTAATTTAATATGAAAAGGTACGTAGCATTAAAAAAAACGTGTGTTAAAGATACGTGTGCTTATTTTCGTAAATTAACCTTGATGATTCCATCTCCGTATTTAACTGAATGATAATTATTTTTGTGTTACTTCATCATCAGAAATTACGATCACGCTGATGGGCCGAACGCATCATGAGGCAGAAGGAACATTATCGTTTTCCTATTATTTCTGAACCAACTTTTTCGTGTAGTGTTGCATTTCTTTTAAAGTCTATAAATCTTCTGGTCCCTCAGTGTTGATCCGGGTATGATTACATCGCGACTATAAAAAATGCACAGAAATGATAATGTTTCTTCCGAGCGATCTCAAATATATATATATCAATATGCTGCTCTTATTCAGGTATTTAATGGTCAACGTATGTTATTATAATAGCGTAATAAATCCCTGATTCTGTTGCCAAGTGGCCCACCAAAAATATTCACCTTTTCGACGTTAAAAAAAAGTAACAATTCTTTTTATTTTTGTCCCCCAAGAGCAACGCTACACTTGGCGCCCGAACAGGGACTTGATCAAAAATTATTTCATGTATGTGTTTAAAAATTTTTCAGTGCTTGTTCTAGTAATTGTTTCATTTTTTCATGTGGATGCAGTTCAACCGAGAAAGAGAAGTGGGAAAACCTTTTAATTAATTCAGAAGAACGATTGATGAAATTACCAAAAAACGCGAGTATTCATCCGTATCACCATCAAGACAGCCATAGTAAGTCAAATTTTTATACGCAGTAGCCAAGCTTTCGTGGTGACGTAGCATCTTTCGAGTTGATCAGAACGTAAACCTGTCTTTCCTTGCCTTGAAACAGCTTTATTTCAATTTGTCCATAGTCCATTCTTATGTAGTTAAATTCAGTGAAAGTGTACCATTGTTGTCAGTGCATAAAAAAAATTACGATATGGCGGATAACTACGCTCAAAACTGGTAAAACGTGTTATATTTCATTTGTTTGTAATTAGTAGGAACCATCTTGTCTTCTTGGCGTACATGAACGTCAGTTGTTACCCAGAGTTAAAATTTCATCTTAGGTCCCAGTAAGCCATAGCACTACGTCACAGACAAACGACTGACGGCAGTGACAAACAATATCTGTAGCATTTTGACGTTTGACAAATAATTCATGAACATGGCTGACGGTAAACAGCGGACACAAACAAAACCAGACGACAGCGGTGATGCGAATGGGCCTCACTATCCATTACGATCACGCGCGATAGGTACACGAGCGGAGGCAGAAGCAGCCTCGACCGAAGTTTTAGAAGCCGGTCCTAGTGTGCAAACTATTCCCGCTTTTGAAAAAAATGACTTGGCCGCAATGATCGAAGCAATAATGGAACGCAAGTTCGAAAGTCAAAGACAGAGAGAAGCGCAAAGACAGGAACGTGAAAAGCAGGAAAAATTAGATGAAAAGGCCCGCGAAGAAAAAGAGAAGGCCGAAAGACGGCATAATAAAAATCAGGTCCTTACAAATCTGTGCAACTCAGTAAAAGCAGAAATAAATTCAGTAAAAAGAGAAATAAGTTCGGTAAAAACAGACATAAATTCAGTAAAAACAGACATAAATTCGGTAAAAACAGATCTGCAAACGGAGATAAATGACCTAAATACACGGTTAAATTCGGTAAAGGCCGAACTAAAGGCAGACATAACAGCTGATTTAAATACCCTGTTGGGTTATGTCCAAAGACAAATCAGTAGTCAGATCACGACCATGAGGCTAGAAATTGACACACAAATAGAGTCAAAAATAGTGGATATTTCAAAACGGTTAGATAAAAAAATCGAAGCAGCCAAGGGAGAGATAAATTCAAAAGTGATGGAATATCAAAAACAAGCTGCGACCTTAAAAGAAGATTATACTGCAATCTCTGATGAGGTCAAAGGAGTTAAAACCGCAGTAGACACGATGGAGAATGTTGTTGATGATCTTTCCAAACAGATTGAGACTCTTAATGTAGAGGATCAAATAAAGAATACTGTTAAGGCACATGCTGAAGCATTGTCCGACCACTACCAAGAGTGGATTAAAAACAAAAACGGGTTCATAGAAAACAAGGTCAAGAACGAACTCAGGGAAACGGTCAAAAACGTGACCTTTGAAATATTGGCAGCCCCTGGAAAAACAGGAGACACAGTAATGTCAGAATTAGGCCAGATAAGACGAACGTTAGCTCAAGATTTACCTGAATGACGTCAACAGATAGTTGATGAAGTTCGTACACTAAAATGTCAAGTTGAAAATTCCCCACCTCCCGTGTCTGGAGACTGGAATAGTTCACCACGATGTAATGAACAACAGCAGGTACATTACCGTTCACCGTTTGATAACGCTCAAACTGATAGTTCTATAGAAGCACAATTTAACCAGAGTACCAGCCCACCCACTTTTGTCAGTTTGATGCAGGAGGAAAGCGTGATCAAACATCGTGTTCTTCCGACCTTTCACCCACAGAAAAGAGAAATTCATCCTATAGTGTTCCTCCGAAATTTTTCAGGAATTTTCTCGAATAGCTGGAGTGACCGCCAGCGAATTCAATTCGTTACTGGGTTTATCGTAGGCGATGCTGCCTTATGGGGAACCGAAATGGTCGACTCTTGTAAAAGTTACAAAGAGTTTGAACAGATGTTTTTAGCTAAATTCTGGAGTTCTGGTGTGCAGCAGCGCCTGAGAAAAGAGGTTTACAACGCCGAAGTGTTTAACAGTAAGCGCGGTAGTTTGAGAAGATATTTTGAAAAGTATTTAGCGAAAATCAAGTTCTGGGATTCGCCGATCACCGGCAAAGACGTTATTATGATTCTAAAAACTAAGCTACCGATTGCGACCAGAGAAAAGTTAGTAAACGCGTCTGAGGACGATACGGACACTTTCCTATCTGTGTTAGACTCGTTAGATCTGATTTACGAGGACGCTAGAGTTGATGTTGGCAACGCCCACTTCAGTGCAGGCGGCCAGCACAATACAGAATACGCAGGCAACAATGGTGGCCGAGCGAAAGCGCGTCACAGCGACAGCCAGTACCAACCCCACAACGGTTTCAAAAATAAACACACTACGTACTCCAACAGCAAATACAAAAATAAGTACAATAACGGCCAGAGATACAATCCAATATATAATTCGTCACCACCTCAGTACGAAAATGCACATTGTAACACAGAGCCCCAGCAATATGGAAACACGCAACCGATCAACGGTAATTATCAAAACGATCAGTCTTACGATTCAAATCGTCAGTGGAAAAGAAATAAATGGCATAATCAAGGTGGAGACCAATGTACACCTTTCAGTAACGGTTACAATCAACACAAGCCACAGCAAAATACCTTTCAGCCACAAAATATACACTTCACGCAACAAGCGAACGGACCTTCGGGAAGTCTGAAGCCTAAACGCCCGCATAATACGCAAATTTATTATGCGCAAGCGAATACGCCAGGACAACAAGATCCATTTCCAACCGAGTTCGTACCACAAAACCAACACCAGTTCCAGACGGAAGAAACATTAAGAAATATAAATCAGCAGGAAAGTAAGCGTCGAGCGGAAAATTAAAAGCAGCACCTTTGAGCCTCCTAGAGGATGCTGCAGGTTTGAATGGGGGCACCCTGTCCCTTAGTCCACACGAAATTAAAGCAATTAGGTATGACAAAGAGACAAACTTACGGGATGATCTAGTAGCAGACACTGAGACAAAAGACGATGATGACGTTTGGGACGAACAAGTTCAAGCTTCCATAAGAGTATCAATTGCCAACATACCAGTAACAGCCATTGTAGATACAGGAGCTAATATAAATGTCTTATCTTTATGTTTATTTAAGCAAATATCCTCTGTATGCAAAGTTTTATCACTTCCAATTCAAGGTTGCACCGTATCGGGAGCAATTGGCCCACTAACACAACGTGTAAATCTTCAGACTCAGCTTCAAATCCAGATAGAGTCTATTTCAGTAATGTGCATTTTTCTTATTGTTAAAAACCTATCAGTGCCATGTATCCTGAGTATGGAATTCTTGAGGCAGACGAAAGCTAAAATTGACATCGAGTGTGGAATCTGTACTCTAGTAGCGAGCCTGCAACAAGTAACTGTAAATTTGTTAAGAAGTAAGGTGAAGACAAACTTTGGGGTGCTTCAAATAGCAGTACGGCCATGGACTGAAAGACAACAGTACAGTCAGACAGAAGACATGACATATCTTGAAAGTGTTAATGACGATGAGTATAAAGACCTAATTCCCGGTCAGAATGAATTATACGGTAAAGCTAGTGAGTCCATTGAATTATCCAAACAACAGAAGAATGAGCTTTACAATTTGTTAACAGATTACATTCAAGTATTTTCTAAGAAACCTGGACTAATAAAAGGCTTTGAATATCGAATGGATGTCCTGCCCCATTAAACCTACTGTAGAACAAGCTATTCCATTCCATATGCGAGACGCGAAGCTGTCAAGTGCGAGATCAGGAAAATGTTACGCTGGAATGTGATAGAAGTATCTCATTCACCTTATTCGAATCCTTTATTGTCTGTGCTAAAATCAGATGGTAGCATAAGGCTAGTCCTAGATGCAAGATTAATCAATAAAATTATAGTACCCATAAGAACGAGACCAGAGGCTCTTGAAGAGCATCTGCAAAAGTTTCTTGGAGTTAGTTATTAGTCAGGACTCACTGTAAACCATCCCTGTTGTTAAAGAAGGATCGTAAGTGGCAACACATTTATGAAGGTCCCTTTGTGACAATGAGGAAACCACACATTGGTAGCTATTTGTTATCTGACCCTGCCACGAATAAAATCAAAGGATTGTTCCACCATCATGATTTAAGAAAATTTTATAACGCCAGGAATTAAGCTAATTTAAGCTGCAAGAAAATTCTAAGGTATTGGAGATCAGGATTAACCAATGAGTAACAAGAACGGAACTGAACTGACTACGGACGTTAACCGGTGCTAAAAGGAAACCTTGTGTATTAAAACAACGCGTCTGGAAAATAAAATACAGAATAAGTTGCAGACAAGTATTTACATGAATAATCTTTATGTAAACAGGAGGACATGTCCTAGAGGCGATTTTCAATTTTAGTTACAAGTTAGTATGTAAGAAAAATGATGTACTCGAGAGGTATTAATTAGCCCCGAGGTACTAAAATGAGGAAAGAGGAAGGAGCGAATAATGCACTTCTCTCGCTAAATAGTAATTTGAGAATGAGCAGGAAGGAGCGAATAATGCACTTCTCTCACTAAATAGTAATATGAAAATGATGATTATATGTGCTTAGTATTAGTAAGTGAAATTTAATCGAGGACAAATTAATGACCTGTTTTAAAAGGAAATACTTAAACGTCCAGACAAAAGAGGAAAGTTCTGTGAAAAGATTCGATTCCATGAGGTTATTCCCTATTTTCAAATGTGACGTAAATAAGGCACCACCTGTTAGCGCAAAACAGTCGGTAGATTTAACTTGTAAGTTCCAGCACAGTGCTGTGCCAGCGATGAAATAACATCTCTTTGAAGTAAACAGATATCTAGGATTAAGCATGAACAGATTGATAACGCAGGGCAATTGTTCTAAAAAGACCTGACGTTAACCTTAAGTAAAAGCGTGACGGAATAAAAAGGAAGTTATTATATAACGCAAAGTAAGACGAGTCCAGACTATAAACAAGCTGAGTAAAGGAACATATGAGTAACATGGTTTATTATGGCAACTTCACGGTACTATTGAACATTAGCGATACTGCAAATTCACAAGCTAGCAGCAAATAGAATAAGAATCTCGGCCAAGCTTCACAGGTCGCGACAGCAGCAAACAACAACACTCTAGTGAGAGGCTTATATATACAAATGATAATTAATACCCAAATGCGTAATGCATAAACTTGACTTAGTCTAAGAAATGAACAAAGAGTAGTAAGCAATCCGCAGCAAGGTACATATTAGATATAAATGCTTGAAGTGATAGATTTTATTTTAAGTGCGCACTGCAATATTTATTGTTTTCTCTGTGATTATTGAATCCCTTTCCTAAGTACAAATCCTTTAAGATCCTTGATCCTATCCACTCCTCAGGATCAACTTGTAAAGATGCACGTGTGCTTAGGAAGTGAGGCACTACATATAAAAATGAGTAGGTTCGCGACGCGCATATTGCTTTTGTAATGCGTAATGTAAGTCAAATTTTCGACCTGGTTGAGGAGTAATTTAAATTCTGTGGACGATCTGCGAGTAGGGCCGCTTTTCCCACTTTTCTTTTTCGACTGTTTGTATTTCTACACGAAATCCAGAGGCGGATTTGCTATTTTCAAATCTGTCCTCGAACTTTCTTTAAAGACAAGCACATACGAGAAAAACTTTTGACATAAATGAAGTTCCCCTCACAAGTCACTAAATAAGAAGAGCACTAAAAAAAAAATGTATTGGGCCTACAAAAAGAATAAGCAAACGTGATAAAGATTACTATGAATGAAATTAATTTGTAAAGGAGATTGGAATGGATTTGGTCAAAGAAAAAGGACTTATAATAGCCTACCTGTGACCGTAGGCATAAATAAAAAAAAGACTAATTAAGAAACAATTGTTTTGATTCAAAGTGGTCAATTAGATTATTTCTCGATTTAAATGAACTCTTGTAAATATTAGTATGTAAATCAACTTGTAAACACCGTGTGATGTTATGAAGCGAAAATTTCTTTTAATACACCGTTCACGCAGACGCTCACCACAGTGCAAGTGAAGTTTTAAAGTTCGAAGATTTTCAGTGGCAGTATTCTACTGCACCGTATGTGTCAAAAATTCGTTGATGTGTGCAGTGTGTAATAAACAGTGTCATTCCACACATGCAGTTGCAGCGGTAGCTACCACTTACCTGTGAATCCGTAACTGGATAGTGGACAGGAAGTGATGTGAGGCATTTTCGATGGCAGAAGCTCCCTCCAGCAATCTAAAAAGCACAAAGCCACGATCCGCCGAACAAAAGCGACGCACGGCACCTCAAGCGCGAAATCAACGCTCTGCAAGAAAGCTCCGGTCACGTGCGCGCGCACAGACTGAATTTCAAGATTGCTCGCAACAGTGGAGGCGGACAGCCACCACGTGACGAAATAATGTAAACGTTCAACCGCCAACACAGTTGCTGTGCGCTACATTCTGTAGCAAAAACATTCACACCCAGTACTGAAAACATTTTGTATGTATCATAAACCTTCCGAGAGACTCTAAAATAGAGAAGTTAACGTAATTATTATAATGACTGATTGTACACAGACACAAGTCACAAGGTCACCTCTGAACACTGTTGAAATGTAAACTTTAACGAGAGATCACGATACGAATGAAAATAAGCACACGAAAATACGTCAAAGGATCCCATCCTCCTATATCCCATCCCACATGTATATAAAATTAGTTTTGTAAGCTATTCTAATATAAGATATTTTATCTGTTTCATATGTGAAATAATTCGGAGAGCCACACTCGAGCCCTGAAAGTCAAAGATATGGACTTCCTTGTCGAAGCTATCACCAGTGGCCGCTCTATAATCCAAGTCTATCATAAATAGTGTATGTGCGACGAAAATAAATGTATAATTAAGTGCGACGACGGACAAGGCAATCAATCGACAAGACGATGACAATATAATGAATACTGTCAGAACAGAAAGTTGTGTACCAGTTGTGATAGTCAAATTACTTTTGCAACGATGAAAAATGAAGTGTGACTCTATTTCCTTATAAATTTTGTAAATATGTGTACTTATAGCCTTAATTTTAAGAATCATCAAGATAGACTGAATCCATACAAACACAGATAGAAATACAGAACAAATTCACAATGATCCACCGTCAGTAATTACAAATTGAAACGTTAATTATTTTATTATAGAATGAATATGAAATGAAACTTTTAATAACCTGTGTGTTACACCCAAAAATTACAAATATTCCAATGGGCATGAGGATGAAAGTAATACCTTCGGTATTCCTTCCCTCCTCATGGGAGGCAGTGTAATATTAGTAATTTTCGCCTCACAAACATTAATATACGCTCAATAGTAAACGCCTGATGGCCTAAAGTTATCGAACAATTGTAAAGTAAAAGAAATGAACCATCACATAGCAGCGACAGAATCTATTATTCTTTATCTTTGCCGTTCTTGCGCGGTGCCAGTAAATCTCCATGTACATGTATCGATTAATGGTATAAAAAAGAATTCTGTTGTTTCAAGACAAATGAGGCTTTTGGCGCCTCACCTTTACTGTTTGTATTCCATGAGAGGCGGACGTGGACTTGCTGCGTTCCGCAACTGTATTTTATATTCTATGTGTAAATATTGAGTGAAAATGCTAAATGTTATTTCTTTTTCAATCGGAAAGCATGTAGTTTCTGGTAACTGATTACGAACAGACAGCGTGAAGAGGACATTTTGACTGTTATGTATAAAGTATTTAACCACTATGGTCATCTATTGTAATTTAATATGAAAAGGTACGTTGCATTAAAAAAAAAAGTGTGTTAAAGATAAGTGTGCTTATTTTCGTAAATTAACCTTGATGATTCCATCTCCGTATTTAACTGAATGATAATTATTTTTGTGTTACTTCATCATCAGAAATTACGATCACGCTGATGGGCCGAACGCAGCATGAAGCAGAAGGAACATTATCGTTTTCCTATTATTTCTGAACCAACTTTTTCGTGTAGTGTTGCATTTCTTTTAAAGTCTATAAATCTTCTGGTCCCTTAGTGTTGATCCGGATATGATTACATCGCGACTATAAAAAATGCACAGAAATGATAATGTTTCTTCCGAGCGATCTCAAATATATATATATCAATATGCTGCTCTTATTCAGGTATTTAATGGTCAACGTATGTTATTATAATAGCGTAATAAATCCCTGATCCTGTTGCCAAGTGACCCACCAAAAATATTCACCTTTTCGACATTAAAAAAAGTAACAATTCTTTTTATTTTTGTCCCCCAAGAGCAACGCTACAAAGTGTAGCCTGTGAATTAATAATATCTTCATAGAAGCTGTGATGGATGGGAGCACCATATTTCATAAGCTTCCTTAAATTTTTAGCTTTATCTTGTGTCATTGTAGGTTTCTTGCCCTCATATAACGTCGAAAGTGTGACATAACCTGGTTGACGTATTTGAAGTCGTTTCCTGTTTTTCTTGCAATTCTTGGACCTGTAGGACATTATTTACTGTTTCAGAGAAATCGATTTCAAAAGATTTTTCCTTGTGCTGCATCTTCAGTCGGTTGATTTTGTCACCATCCATACGCATTTTCTTCTTAACAGTTATATCTTTCAAAGGCTTGGTGCTTTTAAAACAGTCTTCATATAGATAAATGACTTGAAATTTGTTTCCTTTCCTCTTTGCCGCCCCAATAATTCTAATAAAACTTTCAGCACCAAAAATATATTGCTATTTCTTCATCCCATTATCTACACATGAGAAATCCTGGTCACAGGCTATGAAAGAGTGTCTGAATACAAAAAATTTCAGCTCAGTTGTCTCAACACTAATTTCTGGATTCGTGACAATATACAGCAACATAAGAGACAGATTGAAATTTCGATTTTGTCCACCACAAGTATCTCTATAGCAGACCAATTTCTTTACATGCAAAGGGAAAGTTTTTCACGTAATGCAAAATTCATTAAGCAACTTCTTGCGATCTTCTACCTGCTTGTGCCACTGTCCAGAAATACATGGAAGCTTTGTCTTTCACTCGATTGTGGATACAGAATTTGAAGCAATTTAACTGCCGTAGGTAGTATATCTCAGAAACTGAGAGCTTAGATAATGAAAGAACACTCTGCAAATCAAATGCTATAACACACATCTCACATCAGATCTGACCAGTTCTACATCTTCCTTCGTCTGGGACCTCACCAGTTCAGCTCTTCGAAGGCGTAGTTGTTGTGACAGTTCCAACATTTTCTTTTCATTTTCATCAGTTGAAGCTGCTATTCTTGTTTTCTTAATTTCACAACTTTTACACGTATCAGAATGTGGTGGACAGAATAAAAGATTGAAATCTGAAGCAAATACCTGACGGCAAAGAGAATCCTTTACTGGGGTGTAATCTCGTTCTTTACACCGATCCAAATACAAACGATGCATTTTGGCAATGTTCAGTTTGGGATTAAGGTATTCTCGATTTGTACTGTCCTTTCTGGAATAGTTTGAGAATGATCCTATGTGTTCTTTAACTTGATGTTTGACTTCTGCAGGAGTTTTGATTATAGGTTCACATTTACTACTATTATCTGAAGCTACTTCTCCTTTTTGTTTGTAAGAAGTAACTGCACGATCTAGTGAACCAGACGAAGATTGAAAGGTGTTTTGGAAAGCAATTTTGCACATATTAACATTAGTATAATCCTGTTTCTTTAAGGTGTATCTACGAGTGAATGTACGATGTGATTCGGTTGTACTATATGACCACTTCTTCATTGTGTGTTGCACCATTCAACTGATAAAACTTTTTTCAGCTAATTCATCTCCTTTGCCAAAGGAATAGAACCTTTCAGAATTGCACTGTCTCTCTTCTGAGGGAACATTAAGCTCACAGTTTTCAGGACAATTGCAATGATAGAAACTAAACTTCTTGTACTTGCCAGTGACACGTCCACCTTCTTTACATTTCATTTCCACAAATCAGAGTTCCTTGTTCTCTTGCTACCTTTTTTTGAATGGAAGGAGGGTCATTTTTAACATCAATAAAGTTTCCACTCTCATCCAAATCAGCAATTTCATCCCATTCAGCGACAGTAACTGTTGTTTTAGTTGAGGTACTTGACATTTGTCTACCATTTCCAGGATATGTGAGAGTAGGGTTACATCTTTTACTTTGTGGATCATTTATAGGTGCTGACTCAGCAGATGCTTGTAATTTTGCTGTTTCAGCATTGGTTTGTCTTTTCACACTTATCTTTTTAAGCTTCCTTATGGGAGTTTCATAATCAGAGTCACCTTCGCATGAAGAAGCGTTTGGAGCATATTCTTGATCAGAACCAGAATTACTCAGATTTTCTGCACTAAATGAATCCATAGTAGGTTGCTCTAATTTTGCACTCAGTTAATTACAGAATAGTTTTCTTCAAGTTACACAACTAATGTTTTACTCCTGAATGGCACCTGAAAGAAGTGTAAAAATTATAGGGTATAAAAATGTAACGAAGTAACAACAAACACAAAAACATAAAAAATAGTGTTTGTGGGTGACACCGTTTCTGCACCAAATCCCTCAGCTGAAACTCGGCAATCATGGTGTCCCCCATTTAACCAGTAAGCAGCCGTATCAGTCGATTCCAGAGTTTCTCATACTATTTCTGCGCGTTGTGTCTGAACTCGACGAAAATATCAGAATGCACTTTTTCGCTTCTAGGGGAGAAAATTCGATGTATTCTTGCGGTCTGATGCATTTGGACCCAAGTATGAATCATGGAAGAAAAACTGTACCGTATCAGATTTTATTGGTCTTCATTGTCTGCTGGAAACACATTCCACGTCAGACATAATGTAGTCTCGGCAAGTCACCACAATTCTAGGGTGTGCACTGATGTAAATTACGAAGTTGTGCTAGAGGAGGTGGAGGAGGGGTCGGAGCAGAGATGGAGAAAGAGAGGCATGCTATGTCTTTCTAGTACTTGGGACGGATTTCAGTCGTGTAGTCTACAACCATTTTAAACTTTTCTGCTGAAGGAAGAGTGTATTGGCCATAGACTGTGCAACAGACTCTGCGCTTTAGGGTGTTGAACCAGTTTTGAGTGTTATGACCTACTGAAACTTTATTTAGACACTGTCATGAAGTTATTTATGTTCATCTCCCTCTAACGCCACCGACCAGTACTTCTAACTGAAATTCGTTGGGTCGCCAGCTTCATCATAAAAGGTTCACTAAGGGTAATTTTCTAAAGCCTAACTATCAAACCACTCCGATTGTCTTGAAGACTGTCATAGGATCGACGAACTGCAGCGCATCAATTCTTGGAGGTGTAAAAATAATAACATTAGAATAACAACTCTTCTGTTTATTTATCTGAGTGTTTTTCTTTGGCTTTGTGCTCTGCCTTCACTGGAGTCGGCGTGTTATTTATCGTATTTGGTTATGATAGAGTGTGGCCAGATGCCCTTCCTATCGCCACAATCCCCCCCCCCCCCCCCCCGCCCCTCCTCCTACCCACCCCCTTCCGGACGGAATATATGTACCGAAACTGTACGCGTCTAGTGTTATCTAACATGAAAGTGTGTGAACGTTTTGTAAATGTTTACGAATTGTGCAACTGAGGCGGTATTTGGGTACCAGCGCGGTGTTCATCAAGTCGAATGTGAGAAACCAGCTAAAAACCACATCCAGGCTGGTCGGCACATCGGCCCTCGTGGTTAATCCACTGGCGCATCCCCGAATCCCCGAGACGGTGTGCTAACGTGCGCCGCTATCCGGGCAAGTTCTTCCGTTTACTTACACCTGTCCGATTTAAAAGATTATTGAGCACCCTGTAAATACAGCATTAACACAAAATACTTGTTAAAAGGTGAAATGGAAAAGACTAGCTGCTAAGAGCGACACGCTGATGTAATTTAATAGTGAAAGATCCTTCATTTTCCTTCGTTAATTACTGCCTCCCTACTGTCAAACACTTAGACAAGTAAGGTTTAGATTAACATCGGTAACACCCTTGAGGACTTAGAATCGCTCCCCGGGATCCAGTGTACTAGTGGAGGAGACGTACCTGCGGCGTTCATCCTCCAAGTCAGCTCTGTTATAGCAGCAAGCATTCGGCACACGATCACAGCTGTCTGGATTTTGCAGATCGATGGATGTCGCGGTCTGCTGACGGCACTTACAGTTGTTAAATACACACGTTAAAAAAAGTTTTGCATCAACATAAACACCATTTCCGCCCTTTTTATTGTACATGAAAACCAGACATTGCAATGTTGGTCCAAATTGTTCCACTCCACAACGGCGATTCGGCGTAGATCTCTCAGAGTGGTCGGTGGATCAGACCTTTTCAATCTATCCCAGGCATGTGCGATAGGGTTCATGTCTGGAGAACATGCCGGCCTCTCTAGTCGAGCGATGTAGTTATCCTGATGGAAGTAATTCACAAGATGTGCACGATGGGGGCGCGAATTGTCGTCCATGAAGACGAATGCTTTGCCAATATGCTGCCTACATGGTTGCACTATCGGTCGGAGGATGGCATTCATGTTTCGTACAGCCATTATGGCGCCTTCCATGACCACCAGCGGCGTACGTCGGCCCCACTTAATGCCACCCTAAAACATCATGGAACCTCCATCTTGCTACACTCGCTGGACAGTGGGTCTAAGGCGTTCAGCCTGACCGCGTTGCCTCCAGACACGTCTCCGACGATTGTCCGGTTGAAGGCATATGCGACACTCATCGGTGAAGAGAACGTGACGCCAATTCTGAGCGGTCCATTCGGCATATTGTTGGGCCCATCTGTACCGTGCTGCATGGTGTCGTGGTTGCAAAGATGGACCTCGCCATGGGCGACGGGAGTGGTTGCGCATCATGCAGCCTATTCGCACAGTTTGAGTCGTAACACGACGTCCTATGGCTGCACGAAAAACATTATTCATCATGGTGGCGTTGTTGTCAGAGTTCCTCCGAGCCATAATCCGTAGGTAGCGGTCATCCACTGCAGTAGCAGCCCTTGGACGGCCTGAGAGAGGCATCTCATGGACAGTTCGTGTCTCTCTGTATCTCCTCCATGTCCGAACAACATCACTTTGGTTCACTCCGAGACGCTTGGACTCTTCCCTTGTTGAGAGCCCTTCCTGGCACAGAGGAACAATGCGGACGCGATCGAACCGCGGTATTGATCGTCTAGGCATGGTTGAACTACAGACAGCACGATCTGTGTACCTCCTTCCTGGTGGACTGACTGGAACTGATAGGCTGTCAGACCCCCTCCGTCTAATAGGCGCTGATTATGCATGATTGTTTACATCTTTGGGGGGGGGGGGGGAGGGGGGGTTAGTGACATCTCTGAACAGTCAAAGGGACTGTGTCTGTGATACAATATCCATAGTTAAAGTCTACTTCAGGATTTCTGGGAACTGGATAGATGCAAAACTTTTTTTGATGTGTGTATATAAACCGGGCGTTGTGGCCGAGCGGTTCTGGGCGCTTCAGTCTGGAACCCCGCGAACGTTACGGTCGCAAGCTAGAATCCTGCCTCGGGCTTGGATGTGTGTGATGTCTTTAGGTTGTTTAGGTTTAAGTAGTTCTAAGTTCTAGGGGACTGATGACCTCAGATATTGAAGGAGGAGGAGGAGATTAGTGTTTAACGTCCCGTCGATAACGAGGTCATTAGAGACGGAGCGCAAGCTCGGGTGAGGGAAGGATGGGGAAGGAAATCGGCCGTGCCCTTTCAAGGGAACCATCCCGGCATTTGCCTGAAGCGATTTAGGGAAATCACGGAAAACCTAAATCAGGATGGCCGGAGACGGGATTGAACCGTCGTCCTCCCGAATGCGAGTCCAGTGTGCTAACCACTGCGCCACCTCGCTCGGTGGGGTACCTCAGATGTTAACTCCCATAGTGCTCAGAGCCATTTGAACCATTTTTTTTGTTTATATAAAAACACGTTCCTATCCGGCTACAAACATATGACACAACAACTTTGGTTCTGAGGCTGGACACTACAATAGTCGAAGGGGATAGTGGAGCGATCTCGACACACGGTGTTTGTGTAGTGAAATAAACATTGTTGACCGAATCTCTCCTACAACAGACTCGCACACACATGTTCTGTAAAAGAAGACGCTAGTATAATCAATTCTAGATTGTATGACAAACAGAAATCATAGACATTTATAAGAAATTGGAGTGGACCCAAAATTGATCCCTCTGGGACTTTGTTCGTGATTTTTTTCCCATTCACTAAAATTTTTACCTTTCCGACATTGTCTGAATTATTCAGCATTACGTGCATTCTGTTTATTAAGCATGATTGAAACCATTTGTGAGTAAAGCCATCTATTCCAAAAGCTTTAGTTTCTCTAAGAGAGTATCATGATCTACACAATCAAAGGACTTGGAAAGATAAAAAAAACAAAAAAACATAGCAACTGGTGATATATTAGTATTTGAGGTTTGTACTGTTTGATGAGAGAGTGTACAAATGACATTCACGATAGTGCAGCCCTTCTGGAGTCCGAACTGTGATATGTAAATTGTTTCCTCTTAAGTGAGCGCTGTTCTTAAGTACATTACTTTTTCGAATATTTGGCAAAAAGATGTCAGTAAGAATACAGGACTATAATTATTTGAGTTTGTATTTCCACCTTCATTATGAAGTTACTTAATAACTGCATATTTTAACAAGTCTGGAAGAATTCCATGTGCCGTTGATGCATTGAATGTCACTTATTAAGATGAAACAACTTTTCAGAATTCTGTTAGAAATTTCATCAATCCCACATGTGCTTTTGTTTCTTAGAGTTTTTGTGATTGTATTCATGTCCGTGAAGTTTGTTGTTGCTACTTCTAGTTACTTTAAGTTTTGTACGATGACTTTTTTAATATATTCTCTTACTTCTTCAACTGAACCATTTAAGTCTATATATGCTGCTACGTTTCGAAAGTGATTGTTAAAATTGTGAGTTATTAGTCACAACATCGTCATTTAGTTTAACTTTCATGCAATTTTGTACACTGATTAGTTGTCCAGTCTCCCGTTTGACAGCTTTCCATATAGTTTTAATTTTGCTATCGGCATTATTTAATTTTGTCATCACATGCATAATTCTGAACATTTCAATCACCCAACCATAAAATACTACAGTATTTTTGTAATATCCGTTATGTCAGGTCATCGCTTACTCTGTCCTTTATATAAATTTTCCCTTTCACGAGATTTTAAATTCCTTAGTTATCCACAGCTTCCTTGTTTTTTCCTTTTTTGTTACAGAATCTTCTGGATAATATTTTAGAAGCGAAAATGCCAGTTATTGACACAAATTAACTATAGAATAAATTGGATTTGACATTAGCATCAATTTCAACGTACGCCTTATCGTCTACCACCGATTACTCTTATGACTAATTCGACGCCCTGTGTTATTCTCGGGCCGACCTACTTTGGCCGGTTCTGTGGAACACTGGCTACCAGGTGTAATATGCAGAGTGGTTATAATTAAACTTCCTCTGCTTGAGCCAGTGTACACCGAAAAGTACGTGCCGTATGGGTATCCAACTTTGTAGAAATGATGTTCAGTCTGTGCGTTGCAGGATTTGCGTTGTCGGTAATGTTGCTGTCATAAATTGCCATTAGGCACCGGTACCGATATGGCGTCGTAGGACTGAAACATAAGTCTCAGTGTGCATTATACACTACTGGACATTAAAATTACTACACCAAGAAGAAATGCAGATGATAAACGCGTATTCATTGGCAAATATATTCTACTAGAACTGACATGTGATTAGATTTTCACGCAGTTTGGGTGCATAGATCCTGAGAAATCAGTACCCAGAACAACCACCTCTGGCCGTAATAACGGACTTGATACGCCTGGGCATTGAGTCAAACAGAGCTTGGATGGCGTGTACAGGTACAGCTGCCCATGCAGTTTCAACACGATACCACAGTTCATCAAGAGTAGTGACTGGCGTGTTGTGGCGAGCCAGTTGCTCGGCCACCATTGACCAGACGTTTTCAATTGGTGAGAGATCTGGAGAATGTGCTGGCCAGGGCAGCAGTCGAACATTTTGTGTGTCCAGAAAGGCCCGTACAGGACCTGCAACATGCGGTCGTGCATTATCTTGCTGAAATGTAGGGTTTCGCAGGGATCGAATGAAGGGTAGAGCCACGGGTCGTAACACATCTGAAATGTAACGTCCACTGTTCAAAGTGCCGTCAATGTGAACAAGAGGTGACCGAGACGTGTAACCAATGGCACCCCATACTATCACGCCGGGTCATACGCCAATATGGCGATGACGAATACACGCTTCGAATGTGCGTTCACCGCGATGTCGCCAAACACGGATGCGACCATCATGATGTCAACAAAACCTGTATTCATCCGAAAAAATGACGTTTTGCCATTCGTGTACCCAGGTTCGTCGTTGAGTACACGATCGCAGGCGCTCCTGTCTGTGATGCAGCGTCAAGGGTAACCGCAGCCATGTTCTCCAAGCTGATAGTCCATGCTGCTGCAAACGTCGTCGAACTGTTCGTGCACATGGTTGTTGTCTTGCAAACGTCCCCATCTGTTGACTCAGGGATCGAGACGTGGCTGCACGATCCGTTACAGGCATGCGGATAAGATGCCTGTCATCTCGACTGCTAGAGATACGAGGCTGTTGGGATCCAGCACGGCGTTCCGTATTACCCTCCTGAAACCTCCGATTCCATATTCTGCTAACAGTCATTGGATATCGACCAACGCGAGCAGCAATGTCGCGATACGATAAACCACAATCGCGATAGGCTACAATCCGACCTTCATCAAAGTCGGAAACGTGATGGTACGCTTTTCTCCTCCTTACACGAGGCATTACAACAATGTTTCACCAGGCAACGCCGGTCAACTGCTGTTTGTGTATGAGAAATCGGTTGGAAACTTTCGTCATGTCAGCACATTGTAGGTGTCGCCACCGGCGCCAATCCTGTGTGAATCCTCTGAAAAGCTGATCATTTGCATATCACAGCATCTTCTTCCTGTCGGTTAAATTTCGCGTCTGTAACACGTCATTTTCATGGTGTAGCAATTTTAATGGCCAGTAGTGTATGTGCAGAAAGTCAAGTTGGCTCTGGGAAAGGTGACCAAGGTTTTGCTCGTAAAAGCTGATTTATTAAAACAACAGCTGCTGCTGCTCTTCTCGAGTATCGACTCGCTAAAGAAAATCGAAGAGGTCTCTTTCCGTATTCAGTTTGAAGAACATGATTCGGAAGTTCGAATTAACTGGCGCTTTGGGAATTGCTCCTGGGAGAGGCTGACAACCAATTGCGCCACAATTATCGAAGAAGTTACTGTTGCCGTGGCTGAGAATGCTGGATGCAATGTCTGATCTTCAAGCAATACATGGGGTGTGTCTCTGTAGCTAAACATTCCACGCTCGACAATTTAAAAGTGCTGCCAGCGATTGTGAAATGGTATCCGTAGTGCGGTTGCACGCTGTCGTAGATGCAGACGGCCGTCACATGGATCAACGTATGTACGTATGTAACATGCAATTTAAAAATGGCACGTTGTTTACAAATTTTACACTCTCATGTGAAACTTAAAACGTTTCTTTCAATTATTTATTCGTTATTTTTCTTCCACATCATCTTACAAATATTTCTACGAAGTTTCATTCTCCTACGATCACTCGTTTTTCATGGGGGCCCTCGCAAACAGCGGAAGTTTAACTATATCCACCCTGTGCTGGATTCTGTTAGTGAAATAATCAGCGAACTGAACTTCCCAATAGTTGGAAAGCACGCGAGAAAGTTTGAGTCTGTGGGCTGCCGAACTACAATCCAAATCGTTCCGATGCGCCGCGCGGGATTAGCCGAGCGGTCTATGGGCGCTGCAGTCATGGACTGTGCGGCTGATCCCGGCGGAGGTTCGAGTTCTCTCTCGGGCATGGGTGTGTCTGTTCGTCCTTAGTATAATTTAGCTTAAGTAGTGTGTAAGCTTAGCGACTGATGACCTTAGTAGTTAAGTCCCATAAGATTTCACAGACATTTGAACATTTTTTTTCGTTCCCATGCCTTTGCATATGTTGGTACATGGGGAAGCGTCATGGACAGCTGTATATTTTACACTTGTTTGTATTGGAGTTATTCAAACTATTCTGTGACAGTACGTCCAGATATGGCATATAAAGAGTCTTAAATATCCTGCTAAAGCTCTTTTTACTACGATAAATTTTAGGTGGGAGTTTTATTTGTTTTATAGTGTCACATCGTAACCATAGAAAGTCAAAAACTGAAAGCTAACACCACTAGTTTAGTGAAATTGTCTTAACATAATAATACATAAATGAAGCTGGAAAGGAACGGAAGTTTATTAATTTCATGAGGCATTTACTTTTCAATGCATAGACATAAGTTAATCTCTTGTTTTCACAATACTGGCTTGTTTGTTGTTGTGGTCTTCAGTCCAGAGACTGGTTTGATGCAGCTCTCCATGCTAGTCTACCCTGTGCAAGCTTCTTCATCTCCCAGTACCTACTGCAACCTACATCCTTCTGAATCTATTTCGTTTATTCATCTCTTGGTCTCCCTCTACAATTTTTACTCTCGACACTGCCCTCCAATACTAAATTGGTGATCCCTCGATGTCTCAGAACATGTCCTACCAACCGATCCCTTCTTATAGTCAAGTTGTGCCACAAGCTCCTCTTCTCCCCAATTCTATTCAATACCTCCACATTAGTTATGTGATCTACCCAACTAATCTTCAGCATTCTTCTGTAGCACCACATTTCGAAAGCTTCTATTGTCTTTGTGTCTAAAGATCCACGCTTCACTCCCATACATGGCTACACTCCATACAAATACTTTCAGAAATGACTTCGTGACACTTAAATCTATACTCGATGTTAACAAATTGCTCTTCTTCAGAAACGCTTTCCGTGCCATTGTCAGTCTACATTTTATATCCTCTCTACTTACTGGCTTATAGGCTATATTTGCAGTACCTGACGAAAACGTGCTAAATTATGAAAAGCATTGTAATCATAAAGAATATGCGAAATTATTATGCAAAATCACTGTGGTGTACCGTTCGATTAGTTACGAGTATTTTTTATCTTTGAGTCTATCTCAATTTCTTTTCTGTTTGTGTCTCTGTTATTCTTAGCTCTAAAGTGATTGGCGAAAACGCACTGAGAGGCTAAAACCTAATCTACTTGATATTACACGTCGTTGTCAAGGAATGAATGACGAAACCACGCAACCATCGTATTATGTCGGACGTATGAAACAGTAAATGCATTTTCACATGTACGGTGAAATTCGTGAGTCACAGAGTACATAACTTCTTCTAATAGCATTCATTGCTCTCTATTTCTTGGATTTTTGCCTCCCGCACCTACCCACTGACACGCACAACGACCAACCTCCCTTACTAACAGCATGAGACACGGGCTATCTCCCACCACAGCCACGAATAGATGGCAGAGGGCGATCATGGAGAAAAGTCTGTCAGTACGTACACAAACAAGGCTTTTATATACAGATATAGGTAGATTCCAGAATTTGTAAACATCATTAACATAAGAAATTTGGAGAACTTTTCGGAAATGATATATATTAAGTACCAAAGAAGTGTTGGTGGGCGGGTTGGAAGCGACGAACCACAGCCAACCGACCAATGTCGCAGGACGATACGTCACGTTGCTCGCAGCGCATCCGGCGACAGTATTAGCTAATGACTATTTGATGTTTATCTGCAGTTTTGAATACGCTGGATTCCACCTGTATAAACCTCTTTTCATTATTACTTTTCTCTGTTAAGTGCAGCACTGTCTGTAAAAGAAATTGTGTTCAGTTTTCCTGTAAGCAAGCAAACACAGGATGTTTTATCATTTGCGCATCTATGCAACAACCGTTACATGTAAAGCAACAGTGGACAGCAGAGCTTTCAAAGAACTCCTCGTGTTCCCACTCTGCCCATTAACTTGATTGCTGAAGTACTCTGAGTAATGAAATACATTTCACGGTTCTTTGCAATCAGGTTTTCTACCGACACATGAACTAGAATAGTGAGGACCTTAAAGTTATAAACGAATGGCGGGAATGACTGCATGTGTCGCCGTCGTGCTCCTGCTGGCGACGTTAGCGGTTTTCGGAAGCACTGCCTGCCTCTCGCTTCGCAGTGAAGCACTGGCCCACATTGTGCTTTCGCTTCAGGAGCGCCTGCACTTCAGCTGTGTCTACATTGTACACTCTCACCAGGAAACAGGTAAAAGCAGGCCATAATAGAAAAAAACCATCTAGAATTCCTCGGGAGTAGGGTAGTACCGTTTCATTCATGTACAACTGTCTATCTTTCAATTAAGATATTATTGTCCATGACCTTATCTCAAAATGTTACAGCTTAAATTAAAAATACAGTTGATGTCACTTTAAAAATCATATTATCAGAGATGGACTGCTCACTCGTTAATTATTTCCCGCAGTTAGCTATAGAAAGAAGGGGTCATACTGTATCTCAAAGAGGAACATGGACTGCTCACTCATTAATTATTTCCCGCAGTAAGCTATAGAAAGAAGGGGTCATATTATATCCCAAAGAGGAACTTAAAATAATTTTCTCTGGGCAGGAGCCTGTAGAGGAAACGTAAGCCGAGATTAGGAAGATAATTGACCATGCGCTGGACATTACACTGAGGTGGCAAAAGTCGTGAGATAGAGATATGCGCATATACAGATGACCGTGATATCGCGTACAAAAGTTATAAAAGGGCAGATGTGTGATCTGCAGTCAGGTTATTCATGTGAAACGGCGTCCGATGCGATTATGGCCGCACGACAGGAATTCACAAACTTTGAATGCGGAATGGTAGTTGGAGCTAGACGCGTCGGACATCCCGTTTCAGAAATCGATAGGGAATTCAATACCTTGAAATCCACAGTGTAAAGAGGGTGCCGAGAATACCAAATTTCAGGCAATACCTCTCACCACGGGCAACGCAGTGACTGAGGGCCTTCACCTAACGATCGAGAGCAGCGGCGTTTGCCTAGGGCTGTCAGTGCTAACAGACAAGCAACACTACCTTGAAACGACCGCGGAAGTAAATGTAGGACGCACGATAAAGATATCCGTTAGGACAGAATGGATAAATTTGGCGTTAATGCGCTATGTCAGCAGGCGATCGACGCGAGAGCTTTTGCTAACAGCAGCGCCTCTCCTCGGCTCGCGACCGTATACCTTGGACCCTAGACGTCTGGGAAACCATGGCCTGGTCAGACTGTCCCAGTTTCAGTTGTTAAGATGTGATGGTAGGGTTCGAGTGTGGCGCAGATCCCACGAAGCCACGGACGTAAGTTGTTAACAAGGCTGTGTGCAAGCTGGTGGTGGTTCCACAATGGTGTGAACTGTGTTTACATGGATTGGATTAGATCCTCTGGTCCAACTGAATCGGTCATTGACTGTAATTGGTTAGGTTCGGCTACTTCGAGATCATTTGTAACCATTCGTGGACTTCAAGTTTCCAAAGAAAGATGGAATTTTTGTGGATGACAATGCGCCTTGTTACCGGGCCACATTTCTCATGATTGGTTTGAAGAACATTCTGGACAGTTCTAGCCGATATTTTGGCCACCCAGATTGCCTGACAGTAATTCCATCGAGCTTTTAGGCACATAATCGATAGGTCAGTTCGCGCACAAAATCCTATAATTGCAATTCCGCAATTATAGACGGCTGTAGAGGCAACATGGCTCAATATTTCTGCAGGGGACTTCCAACGACGTCTTGAGTCCACGTCACGTCGAGTTGCTGCACTACGACAGGAAAAAGGAGGTCCGACACGACATTAGGAGGAATCCCGTGACCTTTGACACCTCACTGTATAATGGGTGATCAAAACGCTTCCGTTCGAAGGCTGTAGAACCCAGAATCAGTACGCAAATAAGGCAAAATCTCCGTCAATATTGAGACATCATCCCAGCGACGCACCACGCTGAAGATACCCATTTCAGTGGCGTGGTGCGTGAAGAAGTCAGTAAATGCCTCCTGCAAATCCTCGCCCTACAAGAATCGTCAACTATTCAAGGTCTTTTTTTATGGGCGTGATAATCGCATTGAAAGAGATCAGGACTATAGTGGCGGGTGCTCGAGTGTCACCCATTTGTCCGTAATGGATGAGGCTGTCCCCTCACATCGATTACCGTGTGTCGAACCACAGAGCTGCTTTATAAATTATTGCAACTTATTCCAGGCAGATGGACGACAAGACTAATTGACAACACTTTATCTGGGAGGACATTTACTGTAACTACAGGAAATGACACTATCTAACAAAAATTAATGAATAATGGATTACCAACCTCGCTCCTCACTTGTGTAATTTGTATTTCACGTCTACAACTTTGCTTACGCTGTATGACAGTAGATTGTAGCAGCAGCAAGTGATGGTGCAGGCGGTACGTTGCGTATTTGTAAACATCACGCCATCAGCCAATTCATCATTGCATCAGAAAGTTATTCTCTATTGACTATGTTAGCCTACGAGCCCAGTAGTCGTCATTTGCGGGAAGTTTTAATTCTCTTCTTTAACATGAAAAAATCTGTTCATAAAATGCTGGGCGAGACCTATGGTGAGGTAACTACTAGTGAAAGAGAACGCAGAGAAGTTTTTCAATGCTTCAAGAACCATATCTTGTCATCAAACACCGGCATGAAAGAGAGTACGTTTTCTAAGCTGCTACATCCGGCGGAAACAATTACAGGAGATCGCTATCGTAAGTAATTGATGCATTTGAGCCGACTACTGAATGACGAACGGCCGCAGTACTGCGACAGACATGAAAAGGCGATTCTGCAGCATGGCAATGCTCGACCCCATCTCACAAAACCTGTCGAAACATACTTGGAAATACTGAAATCAGAAGTACTACCCCACTTGCCATATTCTTCAGACATTGCTCCCTTTGACTACCAACTTTTCTGACAAATAGCACACGACCTCACTGACCAGCTCTTCCGGTCATATGAATAAGTGAAAAATTGGATCAATTCGTGGATCTCCTCAGAAGACGACCCAGATCTTCCACCACGTGAGATTCGTATGGTGCCCAAAAGATGGGAGAACGTAGTGGCCAACTATCGGCCGTGGTCTAAATTGCGAAGATTTTGTAAGTTTCGCAAAATAAAGCCTCGAACTTCGAGAAAACACAGCGGAAACAAAATTGTGTACCTAACATATCTGATACTCCTCGAACACAGTCCAGAAATTCTGGCTATACGGATGACTGGGAAATAGCAACCCAAAGCAAAACTTTCGAAAAAACTGCAAAAAAATTTATCTTCTGAACTAGACATCTTAACTCAATATTTAAATAAATGGAGGGTACAACCTAACTCAAATAAAACAGAAATTGCTCATTTCCAGCTGTCCAAGTATTGACACAAGGAGCCCTTGATGTCTAACTTCATGGAGACAAACTGAGACATAATATGTATCCAAAGTACCTTGGGATCAGGTTAGGCAGAAACATTCCTTTAAGGACCACTCAACAAGAACATTCACCAAGCGCAAAGGAAGAAATAACATTCTCCATAAACTCTGTGGCTGTAGCTGGGAATCGCCAGAAGACACTCTTCGCAAATCAGCACTCGTATTGGTATACTCAGCATCTTTCTGGCTAAATATTCCATATGTGAAAAAGATCAATTTATTACTCAACTATGCAATATTCATTGTTTAGTCGGTCATTACGATCTATTCCCCTTCACTGATTACGTGTCTTGAGTCACATTACACCTAGTGATATCAAACAGAAGACTGTGCTGCTACGTGAATACCAGAAGATTGTTGATAACCCCGACCTTCCAATATTGAACCATTTGTCGCCTGTGGAGCCAAAAAGATTAAGATCAAGTCATTTCTCTCTTATTCAAGCAAAGATTCATACTGAAAATAAATTCAATGCCATCGTTGAATGGAAACGCCGTTGCCAACAAAACTTTCCGCCACAAAGCCTGAAACTGCCTAGGGCAATTTGGACTACCCTGAAATGCATCCGAACGAGCCATGGAAGATGTTCAGCCACTCTACACAGGTGGGGCAAATCTTCATCTCAATCTTGTGACTATTGTGCAAAACGACAGACAGTTACTCGTGCACCAACACGTCTCACACGTGCCTACAAGGGTTCTGTCGAACATTTCTTGACAATGACGAGTGGTTGCATAAACTACATAAAACACCGTGATATTCGGCTATAGCGACTGTCACTTATAATGTGCTCGGTAACTGTGTTCAAATGTTGGTAAGTAGTAGTTTAGTAATTATAGTATATGTCTAGCTCTTCTGGTGGTTCAAAAACTCTTAATGTGTGCAATACATTTAAAAAATGGAAAGGGTGGAGGGCAGTAAACAGTGGATTCAGTTACTAACATTTTGTACCGTTTCAAGTAGAACCGTTCCGACATAAATCATTCATCGTATTCAAAAGAAATGGTTCAAAAGTCATGACAAAGTGGTATGTGGGAAGTCGTATTTATTATGGCCCTCACAACCACCAACAAAATTCCCCTCAGACTTCACTTGACGACATCTGTAACTTCATATTAATGGGTTTCTACTGGCGTAAAGTTTATAAAATATCCTAGCAGTTGAATGGAGACTAGATGAATCTTGTAATTGTTGACTGCTTCATGGCATGTCTTAGAATTACTTGGGGTTAACCGAATTTCGTTCACACAAGTTCCAAGCCGCAACTGTGCTATGACTAAAAGGATGAACCCATTCGATATGTAGGTCGCTCCCTCCTACTCAGATGTACTATGACAAACGTGCGCAACGGAAACAACTGGCAAATTAATCGCCCTAACATATGAACATAACTAATGAGGAAGTATTGAATAGGATTGGGGAGAAGAGAAGTTTGTGGCACAACTTGACCAGAAGAAGAGATCGGTTGGTAGGACATGTTCTGATGCATCAAGGGATCACCAATTTAGTATTGGAGGGCAGTGTGGAGGGTAAAAATCGTAGGGGGAGACCAAGAGATGAATACACTAAGCAGATTCAGAAGGATGTAGCTTGCGGTAGGTACTGGGAGATGAAGAAGCTTGCACAGGATAGAGTAGCATGGAGAGCTGCATCAAACCAGTCTCAGGACTGAAGACCACAACAACAAGAACAACATATGAACAATAATCTAAGGAATTAAGGTGATCATCTAACGGCCGAAATTAAAGATGGGTGCAGTTTGACCAATATTTATTGATATACAGTTCAAGAGGAAAACCAAAGTCTGTTAGCACGGAATGTCAACTTCTCCAAATCAGAAATTAAGAGACGATTTGGATAAATGTATCCATACAATAATCAAATAAAAAGAACCAGTACTAAGTGGCAAAGTCCAAGGGAAGGCATCCAGTACTAACGTACGTTCCATCAGAAAGAATTAAGCACGTGACATGATGACTGCATCAGTCATAGCGTGCCAACGTAGCCGATTGCCCTGTCCTCCTGCGCCTCGCGCTGCCATCGCTGTGAATATCTGCCTTGCATTTTTGGAAGGAAGAGCGGTTGGGCCTGACGGAAAATGTTTCGATCGATAAAAAAGGCTTCAGAGATATGAACGTCACTTTGTTTTTTTTTTAACAACTGTAAATGGATGTTCATACCATCTTTGTGACCTTCTTTGACCTTCAAAAACCTTACTTACTGTTACACATCATTGGATTCGTCTCGATAGCCACAATCAGAAAATAAGTACCTAACTATAGCATCCCATTTAAAAAAACAAAGTTGACCTTCGTCTCCGAAGCGACCCCACCTAGGAAGAAAAAACCAACGTCATATTATGGCCCCTGTTGTCCCATGCAACTTTTGTCCACAAACTTTTCAGCTCCTATCGTACTTTCGGAGTTCTTCTTAGTGGGAATAGTTAGTGACTCTCCCTGTATATGGGCCTGTTTAGTAATAATTTGACTAGAAGTTTGCGTAATATTTGCGAAAAATAACTTTCTATTGTGGTCTGGCTTCCGTACGACAAGAGCGGAATGATAATTGTGAAAGTGAATATTATTCTGAATATTATCTATGAATACGGGACCAAACATAATTTACACTACAGGCCATTAAAATTGCTACACCAAGAAAAAAATGCAGATGATAAACGCGTATTCATTGGACAAATATATTATACTAGAACTGACATGTGATTACATTTTTAAGCAATTTGGGTCCATAGATCCTGAGAAATGAGTACCCAGATCAACCACCTCTGGCCGCAATAACGACCTTGATACGCCTGGGCATTGAGTCAAACAGAGCTTGGATGACGTGTACAGGTACAGCTATCCATGTACCTTCAACACGATACCACAGTTCATCAAGACTAGTGACTGGCGTCTTGTGACGAGCCAGTTGCTCGGCCACCATTGACCAGACGTTTTCAGTTGGTGACAGATCTGGAGAATTTGCTGACCAGGGCAGCAGTCGAACATTTTCTGTATCCAGAAAGGCCCGTACACGACCTGCAACATACGGTCGTGCATTATCCTGCTGAAATGTAGGGTTTCGCAGGGATCGAATGAAGGGTAGAGCCACGGGTCGTAACACATCTGAAAGTAACGTCCACTGTTCAAAGTGCCGTCAATGCGAACAAGAGGTGACCGAGACGTGTAACCAATGGCAACCCATACCATCACGCCAGGTGATACGTCAGTATGGCGGGCGATGACGAATACACTGTTCCAATGTGCGTTCACCACGATGTCACCAAACACGGATGCGACCATCATGATGCTGTAAACAGAACCTGGATTCCTCCGAAAAAATGACGTTTTGCTATTTGTGCACCCAGGTTCGTCGTTGAATACACCATCGCAGACCTTCCTGTCTGTTATGCAGAGTCAAGGGTAACGGCAGCCATGGTCTCCGAGCTGATAGTCCATGCTGCTACAAACGTCGTCGAACTGTTCGTGCAGATGGTAGTTGTTTTCCATACGTCCCCATCTGTTGAATCCGGGATCGAGACGTGTCTGCACGATCCGTTACAGCCATGCGGATAAGATGCCTGTCATCTCGACTGCTAGTGTTACGAGGCCGTTGGGGTCCGGCACGGCGTTCCCTATTACCCTCCTGAACCCACAGATTTCATATTCTGCTAAGTAATTGGATCTCGACCAACGCGAGCAGCAATGTCGCGATACGATAAACCGCAATCGCGATAGGCTACAATCCGACCTTTATCAAAGTCGGAAACGTCTAACATTCTGCGTGGTGTCTGTTTGTTCTAAGTCGTGTCTCCCTACCACTTTCGCGCAACGACGCTCTGAGCGTGTTTTTTAGGGAATTGACTAGTTTAAACCTGGGACCTGTTGCTGGTCAGGAGACGCCAGACCACACATGACATGTAGAGTTCAGAAGAGTTCATTGAGACTAGCGATGATATAACCAAATACATAATGATTTCAGCGTCAGCTCCACTGCACTCCCTGTAAAAGAATCTTAATACTAACTAAATTTAGTGGAAGGGGTTCAAGGCTTTCCTATTTTTAGTTAGCTGGTGAAATAACGTCGAAAAAGCAGTTAAGTTTACCATTGGAAATTTTATTCTACTCGCAAAACATTGCTTATAAATTGCACTATTCATAAAAGGAAATGTTTTAATACAGGATGATAAAAACCAACTGCGTTCAACAAAAATGTGAACGAATATTCCCTGAATGGGTTTCCAAGTTCTACAATGGATCGAAGGATGACCTATGCCATATCACATCTATAATCTAGGTTTAAATTAAGTTTCACAAAAGAGAAAACTATCAAAATGGTCTACAGTGACCCTCAATTATCTTTAATTACTTACAAATTACAGTGGCTGATGTGGCTTCTCAATAATTATTTAACAGAAAAATCATCGCATTTCAGATTTTAACTTACGTAGCAAATGTGAACGCCATGAGCTTCAATTGACGATGGACACTAGTATTACGTAAAAAGGGGATGTAACAGATGAGACTTTTGGAGTTCTGAGTGAAGCCTTATGCACTCAAAAATGCGGCATCGCATGCGTTCATTACCTTGTCGGTGTTCGTCAGGAGGCGGAGGCCGGCGCAGTTCCATACAGTTCGCCGTCTCCGAAGCAACTCTCCTCCTATCTTCTCGTTACTACAATTTACCGAAGTTGGTTAAAAGAAAACTATCTGGCTGTGTTTTCATCTGTACCAATCAGGGTCTCAATGTTAACCTTAAGCTCCGCCTACAAAAATTCTGTCTATCCAATGAGAAACGTTATACTTTTCGTGGTGGGGCAATGTTTTTAACGTTTGCAACGTAAAAGAGACGTCAAAAAGTCTCACGCTAAAACTTGCGGCTGGTGTGGCCCTTTTTGTGTTATCGTAAGATCTATACTGTTCTTCTGAAGGGCTCTAGCTTTTAACATGGGCTGGGGGGGGGGTGGTCCTAGCGGTTAGCTGTAGCTGGCGAGGTGGGTGTCCGTCCATTATCGTAGGGTCTTCTAGCTTAACACGGTTCTGCTCTCGGCTTCTGTTCTCTTTTCTCCCCTCGGAATTGCGTCTGTCTCACGGTGGGAAGGTATGACATGCATTTAGGCATTCTTGTGTTAGTCTGTGGTATTCCATTTGCTCACTCGTTACTCGTATTACTTTGGTTAATTTAATGTCACGATTTATTTGGAGCTATGTGACATACTACTGGATTTGCTTATCATGCCAGGGTTTTCGTGGAAGGTGTTGGATTTGACTGACACCTTACAAACGTGATGGTACGCATTTTTCCCCCTTACACGAGGCATCACAACAACGTTTCACCAGGCAATGTCGGTCAACTCCTGCTTGTGTATGAGAAATCGGTTGGAAACTTTCCTCATGTCAGCACGTTGTAGGTGTCTCCACCGGCGCGAACCTTGTGTGAATGCTCTGAAAAGCTAATCATTTGCATATCACAGCATCTTCTTCCTGTCGGTTAAATTTCACGCCTGCAGCACGTCATCTTCGTGGTGTATCAATTTTAATGACCAGTAGTGTATATTAACATCTTCTTCCTGTCGGTTAAATTTCACGCCTGCAGCACGTCATCTTCGTGGTGTAGCAATTTTAATGACCAGTAGTGTATATTAAATTTCAATTGGAGGTGCAGGCCAAAGCTGCTGCTCGTAACTTGGATACGAAAAACTGTAAAGACTGAGAAAACTTGAAAAATATCTTGATACTCAGATCAATACCCTTAAATGAAATAATTTTAGATAGTTTTCTGCTGTTAATGAAACAGGTGTTTATTAGATGTTAATTAAATTTGAATTTGCAGCGTAATGGCGGCCTATTGTCTTCTAGCAGCAGTGCTCTGTTAAGTGGCGGCGATGCATTTAGAAAGTGCTAGAAATGTTGAAATAATTAAAATCATGACATGGGGGATGCAAGGTTTCTATAAATGATAACTGAATTATTATCTGATACCTACATTTAGCTTTAAGCATACAGTTTCACACCTTAATCTCACTTCGTCAGATACAGCGACTGCATTCGACATGAAATAAAACGTAAGAGAGAGACGGTGGCTACTAATTCCACGTATTTATAGCAAAAAGAAACGGATAATATTACGTAATACCCTTTCCAAGGCTAATACGTCGTACACACAGTTACAATGCCCTGTGCTCAGGTCTTTTACTCGTTTAGACTTATTCAGGTTTCACTTTTCCACGAAAGGTTTATCACAAAAGAAATATGTCACGAAAAATTGCAAATAAAGTATTCACTTGGATTCATAGCCAGATATCCTAGCCATTTGATTGGGGACGCTGTGTCATTCTAATCGGTTATCCTATATGGCGCAGCGCGAGCACAGGGTCTCGGATTCGATTCCCGGAGGGGTCAGGTATTTTCACCTGCCTCATGATGACTGGGTGTTTGTCTTATCTTCATCATTTCATCATCATTCATGAATGTGGCGAGTTTGGACTGAGCAAAGGTTGCGAATTTGTACGGTCGCTGATAACCGCGTAGTTGAGAGCCCCACAAACCAAACATCATGGCGCATTATGTTTTTTTTCTTTTTTTTCCTTTTTTGCTTTTCTTTCAGGGCGCATCAAATATTTATTTTACTGCTGTTAACGTGAAGGCATAATGTCTCGTCACCAGTAAAGGTATTGGACGGGTATGCTCGAGGAGGCGGGCGAAAACGCTCAAGCAAAAATGTATATACGGCCACTCATTGTGTTGAATGAGAGCACGCAATACGTCTACAGCGTGGCTCCTGGGCTCTGGTGGTTCTCTCACCGTCTGGTCATCCTGATTTAGATTTACCAGGATTTCTCTATAAGACAAATGCTGGGATGGTTCCTTTGAAAGAACACGGCCGGTTTAATTCCTCACCTTTCTTACCCCGATCTGAAATGACCTCGTTATCAGCGAGGCGTTAAACAACTTTTATATCTTCGATGGGTTTGTTTATATTTAGCTTTTCTGCTACTAGCCAGGATTTTCTTTTAGTCATATTTTACACGATGCGTTTCTACAAATGTTTCCCATTTCAAAGTGTGTTTCTCTTTGTACTATGCCGTTTCTACGTAATGTCGAACATGTGTGAGACTCTGCTCAAATAGACCTGAAGTCAACACACCGATAACACTACATAAAAGTGGCATAGTACAAAGAAAGGGCCTTGAGTGACCACAATACTTTATTTGTAGAGTCTGCGCTCTTTCAGTGATATTCAAATTACATGTGCGTTTTTCTTTGTGATGGCAAATTGATAGTGAGTAGTATAGATGAATGCAACAAAACTGTGATAACAACAGGTCGCGAAGGGTCGAAACTTGTGTTTGTTGAGCTTCAACAAGCTCAGTCGTAGGTAAACAAGATAGCAAAACTTTACTTCATTAGTAATATACGGGAAAAATGTAATTATTGTACTACGGAGACTACTTACAAAACAATGGAGCGGTCGATCGAAGAATATTGCTCACATTTATGGCACACATACAAAAGACGACTGGCTTATTTCCATGATCTCCTGCAATGCCAGCAACCCGCAACGTAGCACCGGTGTGCGGGTCGTCACTCCAGCTCCGTAGGGGCACTAGCCAAAGGCAATCGAACTTCTCCTGGCCTGCACGAAGGAGGCTAGTTCCGAGGTCGCGCACAAGAGCAGTAGGGGCCGCTACATGTACGGACCTTTTGGTGTATCCACTGCGCCATTTTATTCAGGCAGTAGGAGCCCACACTGCTAGACCAATAGCTGTCGAGTGGTCACAGGCCAGGTGGGTATAACCGCCTTTGCCCAGCGAGCAAAAGGTAGTCCCATCAGTCACGCGCTCGACGCAGTGAAGAGAACACGTACTACTGCCGCCGCTCCACCGTGAGGAACTCATATCGATGCGACCTGGCGCGCTTCTAAGGAAGAACGGGGTGGAGGATTTCCGCTCGGTTGAGCCTGCTTCGAACAGGCAGTATCCTGCCACTCATGTACGGCAACGGGAGAGGTTTTGGGCGTGGCAGACCAGCGCCAGGCGGAGCTACACCGATCGCGCCTCTCCCCGACTTCCGGTTGGTGGATTCGTCCGATGATGAAGCCGTACTGGTGTCCGACGCAGTACTGGGCGCGCTTCCAGCTGCGAAGTGGGAGAGGCGCAAAACCGCCAGCGTGCTGTTCCGTCTCGATGGTGAGCGGCGCGAGAGATCAGCTGCGCAGCAAATAGGTGTCCAAAAGAAGACACGAAAGAAGAAGATACAGCCCACTCTCTCATCTAGAGGGTGCAAGAAGAGCACCATAGCAGACAACAGCGTGGCTAGGTTCGCCCGGACCGCTGTGTCGAGCGACGAGGCCACCTGCGACCCCCTCCCCACGGCCTACATCGACTGCCAACTGTTTTAACGCAATGGCGGAAGAAGAGATGCCAGAGCAGCCGCCGCCAGAGAAGGAGAAGAGCACTACCATTGCCTATGGAGGTCGCCCTGGACAAGAAGATGCGGCCAACTCCCGTCTAGAAACATCAGCCGGCCAGTAAGAGAGAAGGCTTCTCTCACTGTCTTGCAAGTGGAGGAGGACTACCCAGGATTCAAATGGTTCAAATGGCTCTGAGCACTACGGGACTTAACATCTGACGTCATCAGTCCCCTAGAACTTAGAACTACTTAAACGTAACTAACATAAGGACATCACACACATCCATGCCCGTGGCAGGATTTGTACCTGCGACAGTAGCGGTCATGCGGTTCCAGACTGTAGCGCCTAAACCCTCGGCCACTCGCGCCGGCACCGAGGATTCCTGCAGCTCCTCACTAAATGGACTACCGCTGACTACACAGTGTGGGATGCAGGAGAAAACCTGATACGGCCTCACCGGTGTAAGTGACTGTGACGGCCGAGGCATCAGTGCGGGTGATCCCCTGGCACTCAAACGCCTCACATCCGGAGAAATTTATAAAGATCGTATTGAAGGGCTTCCCCAAGGCAGATGGTCCTGAATTCCTGAAGAAGGTGCGTGCCCAACTTGATGAGCGTCAAATCTCATATCACACAGAAGGAGGTGCCATCGCTGCTGGCCATCACCACTGACACGCCTGAGAACAGACAACTCTTCAAGCTCAAGCGCGAGGCCAACACAAAAGTTACTGTGGAAGCGCTGAAGGAGAAGAAGGGGATGGTGCAATGTTTCCGCTGCCAACAGGTGGGGCATGTGGCTCGCCACTGTTCGAATCCTGAGGTATGCGTGAAATGCGCCGAGAACCACGCCAGCCGGCCGCTGTGGCCGAGCGGTTCTAGGCGCTTCAGTCCGCAACCGCGCTGCTGCTACAGTAGCAGGTTCGAATCCTGCCTCGGGCATGGCTGATGTCCTTAGGTTAGTTAGGTTTAAGTAGTTCTAAGTTCTAGGGGACTGATGACCTCAGATGTTAAGTCCCGTAGTGCTTAGAGCCATTTGAACCATTTGAAACACAGCAGCGGGCACTGCCGGTATCCAAAGAAGCGCACACCCATGTGCGGAAACTGCGACTGTCCGCACGTGTTGAGCTATCTAGGCTGTGAAGTCATAATAGCCGCAGTAGCACTCCAACCCGGCAAGACGCCGCCCAAGCAGACGGCCGGCCGCTCCGTCCGCCGTCAGCGCCGTGGTGCGCAGGCGACGGCGAGGCAGGCCCATGCGAAGACGACGCCAGGCAGCGAGAACGACACCCGTGGCCAGTCAGCAGGTAGCAACAGAAGAAGGCTGCATCCACACCGCGAAACCTGTCCGGAGGGTACATTAGGTCAGCGTGCCGACACACCAAGACGGATGGCGCGCAGACCAGACGAAGACAACCGGATGGAAAGCAGAAGAAGTGGCAACATTCCGATTGCTGCCAGCTCACCAATTGCATCTATCAGCCGCGAAGCGTCCTCTGCGAACAACAGCGACCTGGTTGCAATCGTTGAGTCACTTTCTGCAGTACTCAATCAGGTGTCACACCTGGCTAGGCACTTGCAGAGAGTATCTGAGACCGTGCTGACAACCGCGGCCGCGCCGACTGCAACGCGGACAGCTGCCTAAGTCTCTCCCATCACCGTCTGCACCCGGAGTACTCTCGAGGCCTACATCAGCTGACTGCCTCCGTCAGCACAGAAGCTAAAATTCTGAAGGGGGCTAACCCCAGCTAACAGCAACGATAAGACAAGAAACTCTCTAGTTACCAACAGGAAAAATAGGGAAGGAATAGCAGCCAGGACTGCTGGTACTTCACTGAACGACCTCTGAAGAAGTTGCTCACCCGCAACAGGCAGTTCTGTCTCCGTCAGCAGAAGCAGAGATCGGCAGCACCACGCCACCCTGACTCTACGTCGTTCTTGCCACCCGGGATCGCCGCGCATCGCGACCTGTTGCTCCGGCTGTGGACTCTGATGCTGGAACTGCTCGTACTGCTCGTCATATGGGACTTTAATTTTCTGCCTACTGTGCATGTATAAGAAAATAACCGTTTTCGTTTTCAAGAGAGCTTTTCAGAAGATAGTCTCACGCAAAGAGTTACTTATGCTGTTTCCCAAGAACATTAAGTTATCAAAGACGTTATTCCTTTATTTTCAAGAGGGACTTTTCTTATTTGCTCTGCACTGCTAACAGGTCACAGAAGGTACGTTGTGGACGTAAACTGATTGTGCCAATAAACTGATTTGTGAGCGTAATCACTGTCTTACTGTTAAAGTGCCACAAACCGGGACACTTCAATGACTAAAGAGGATATTGACAATGTATGAAGGAGGGCAGCGCGAACTGACACACGCTTGTTGGCCTTGCGGAATAGAATGACGGAAATTCTGAGAAAACTGTACTGAACATAGATCTCAACGTTCTGCGGAAAGCTACTTACAGAGATTCTTGGAACATTATCAACTGAGCAGGCTAAGAATACAATACAGCCATCTACGTATCACTCCTGTTGGGACTGCAAAAACAAAGTGAGAATGATTACAGCGCGCACAGAGGAATTTAAGCAGTAACTCTTCCTGCACTCCATACGCGAATGGGACAGGAAGAAACTCCGATAGGTGGCACAGTGAGATTATGACTTCATGGTGGTTTACAGATGGTGGTTGCAGATGTATATTGTGTTGAGGTATTAAATTATATCGAATTACGTATAAAATCAAGTACAACAGGAAAGTTTTGTAGTAATGATAAGATATTTCCGAAGGACTGTAACAGTAGAGGATATCCGAGAGGAGCCAGGAACGAAGTGTGTTTTAGTTTTTTCATGAAGTTTGGAAATAGACTGAGAACAGAGCGTTAGAAGGTACCGAACAGATTAAAAGGAAATATTGATTCGTATTCTGACCCACTTATTCTCATTTAATTATTTCGCAGCGTAGTAGTCCGCCTCAAGAAATGTTTGCTTGATAAGCTGAAACTTCTCAGTCCATTGTAAGATATAGACTTCCACGGCCGGTTGGAACTGTTAAACTTATTAAACCAAAGATGAAAATCAATCATGGTGGGTGGTTATAAATGAATCGCAACTACTCACGGGTATATAGTGTGGGCTGTTATCGTATAGCAACGAAACTTAATGCTATTACGTTATTACGCAACCGATTTACGTTGGTAAACAATTAGTTCAAATATTGGGCACCAGGTGCAAATATTATGTTGTACACTGTTTGTATAACGGTATGACACCCACGCTGCCATTTGGTAAGCCATAACGTGAGTAAACAGTATGGATATCGAGAAGAGAGATTACAACGCTGCATTGCGAGAGTATCGCCGACTGAAAGTTCTAATAAGAGGTCCGATGTAATTAAAACTTTTAAAGAAGATGATAATGAAATTCTAAAACATGTATGAGCTCGATGTGATATCTGGAAGAGGAAGGCGTCCTATTCCGGTGGAAGTTATTGACGAGGTTCCTGTTGCTGAAACTGACCATTGAGCACGTGCCCTGGGTAGTGTTAGAGCTCTTGCAGAGCAACGATAATTGTACATCCCACGGTCAACAGTACTGAAAGTTTTGCGATCTATTTTGCACAAGATCCAGACGGTGCGGCAACCGAAACCTCGTCATCCGCAGCAACATTCTGTATTTGCTCTTCAGTTTCTGGCACGGATCGATGTTAATGACATGTGGCTGTGCAATATTCTATGGAGTGACGAGGTACAGTCGTGCTCAAAAGTATCCGAACGACCTGAATTGCATTTCGCCTGATTCGCATGCAACCCACATAACGCAGCTGTCTAGCAGGTCCTCTAATCACTCCTTGGTACAGTCGTTTGACTATTGAAAATGATTCCAACAAGTCACCAATAGAAAACACTGTTCTGTATCGCAATAACTCAAGATGTAAAGTAATACTACGATACTACAAACATCACGGAACACCTTATCACGGGTAAGACTGTCCTTAAGGCTTGTAAGCTCACATTTATTATAATAAATGACATACCTGAAATGTTACCACTCTCATTATTACGTTAGATAGGTAATGCACGTAGTAAGTTCGTCGTATTCATGATTTCCTCTTCAAAGTAACATACCGTACATATTATTTAACACAAAATGACATTAACAATTTAAGTTATTCAGGAGCAGTTAGTTGAGAATATGTATCAACTTCAAATGACACGACGAACCGTCTCGTTCTGCATATGGATTCAAACCCAGGTCATGAAGACTAAGCAAAGATTTCGTGACTGACAGAAACTAACAGTCATTCCTGATTAGGCATACAGAGAGTGATATACCTCGATTTTAGACAGTATTAGTTAGCAATTTAAATTACATAAAGCAAACATTTTTAACGGACGCGAATTCCTACCCAGCCTCTATTGTCCCTGTTAAAGAACTACGAGAGATGTTAAATATTGCTTCTTCACAAGCAACTTACTTGAAATGCAGTGATGTGAAGCTTTGTCTTGGACAGGGATTCGAACCCATAACCTAATCGGATACATATCGAAGCACAATCAACTGTGATATATCGCATTTCCTCGGCAGTAGCTAGTTGTTTTTATATTTCACTCGTAAGTGTACTCAAAAAACTAAGAAACTCATTCACAGACGTTTTCGTGCCTCGCCGATAGTCGAGCACAGCAAACAAATAAAAATAAAAAAATAATGTGTGTGTGTGTGTGTGAGCCAGACATATATATATATATATATATATATATATATATATATATATATATATATATATATAAAATCAAAAGGAATGAGAGAGAGAGAGAGTAAAAAATTGTAAAAAAATTGAATCATGGTATGTAGAGAAATCTTTCATTAAAATGACAAGTTCCACATCATTACGAAATATCGTATTCATGATCTATGAAACAAGAATTAACCTAATCTAATCATATCGTATTGATGACTAGCCATGAAGAGTCATGAATTACCGAAGTTTTTGCCAATACCAGTAACCAATCTAAACTTGAAAATAAAAGACGACAATTTTTGTAATAAACCGGGACTTCTGTCAAGACTCTTTCGTCCCTGTTAATTAACCACGAAAGATGTCTGATATACCTCTATTCTGAAGTAACAAAGTGTGCATGCATTTAAAGATGAAGTGCATGATGTGAAGTTCTGTGCCAGAGATACGAACCCAACACGCTTCTTTCCCTGTCTACGGAATCATTTTCATGTTAATATCAAACATCAGCAATTACTCGTAGATTACACTAAAACTAAAGTAATTGATGAAGATGTTACTTGATAACAAAAACGCGCTGCCTTTCTTCATTTACTTGCGCCTAGAAATGGCTATCGAGTACTGCCAAACAAAAAGGCAAGAGATCTTACTGCTTTCCGATATACGTCGCTGTCAGTTCTTCCATATGATTTGGTCAACATGACCTGTTTCAAGTTGTGTATGACAGACAATGTTTTAGAAAATCAATTGTTTTCCTTTGCAATAAACAGAAAGATTTTCATTCTAAGCTAGCCAAGTACAAAATTTTCGCAATATTAATTCGAATTTAATATTCGCTTCTATAATGTAGGAAAGTATTTCACAGTTGCAAAACTCGCATCCGACTCATTGGCCTTACACTTAGTCGCTGACCATAAATTCTAGCTCAGAGTGACACCAAATTAAGTAACCTAATGTAGCGAAGACTGCTTGCTAGTGCTGTTTCTCATCGGAAAATATGCAATTCACTCATTGGGCTCCGTAAGTACGCTGTAACAGTAATTTCTGTGTGTATGCAATGCATACGGATTAAAATTTAGTGGTTCTCTCTGTTCCACTTCTATATACTACATGCCTGACCTAAACGTGCCCATTATCATTACAGGCCCTGGGCGGTGCAACATCATACTGACAACAGTAATGCGCTTATACTGACAACCTGACTGTTCGTTTTACCTGATTTTGTAATCATTTAAATAAAACTACATGACCTTCCAGTGGGAGACATTTCGTCCCTGTTTTCCTTCTGTGAAATTTGTCAGTAAGCTTTTTGCCTTCCAGCCAGCGAAATGCGGCAGAGTTTTGTTATCTTACTTTTGTGACAGGTGGGCATAAGTGATTTCCAAAGACTTTTTATTACACTGAAATAATCTTTTGTCACAAAGTAACACGGTAAGTGTTTTATTCGTATATATTTTGTAGGAAACTGGAATCGTGATGGAAGATTATACACCTGATGTTTGACACAACTGGTAGGAGAAAATGCTCCATATTAACCAAACCCCGCGCCTCCTCTCCATATCCTCCTATGAGTCGAGCATAGGATTCTCCTCTTTTACCGCTACAGAGCTGTTCCTAGCATACCTGAGAATTGGCAACATCGTCACAAACATTAGGCAACAGTGTGACAGTGCAATCACTTCCGCGTATGGTACTGAATTGACTCGCTAAATTCACTTAATATTCCCTTTCCATTTGAATGACTCGTGCTATATAATCCTCATGTAAACTAAGACAGTGCGACAGAAAATTCAATTTTTTGCTTAAAGAAATGCTATTCTTCACATAAGTGACAACTTTTATTATCTTCCACGATGCGTTATGAGGCTGAGCGAGAAATATCATGATGAGAGAGGCGTGCAGGCAGCAGTGTGTCCGTAGCCCGGTGGTACCACCCGTTTCTCGTGTCAGAACGGCTCAATCAGTCGTCAATTCTAACCGTGGTAGGGGCCAGCGTATGCGAGCTTTCTTTCCTGATACATTTTGTGGAGCTGCGAATTACCAGAAAAAATTCTGTATCGAAATCGGAAGAAAACTTTTACACATCAAATCCTCTTGGTAGCTCGACTCAGTAAGCTGTTTTAATGGTCATAGATCATGGCTTTCTGACTGCCAAGCTGCTTCGCAATACCAGCGTCTCTGAAGAAATTCGAATCGACCATGAGCGATACGAATTTCAATATTGTTCTTCACTTAAGACTCACATGCCAGGGTGATAAGTATGAAGGAAATGAACCTCTTGATTACTATAGGGCCTCTATGCTAAATTTCCACAGTAGCAATTAGGAACTCCCTGCAGACATTTGCTAACAACGGCTCTAACAACTTACTTTTTCCCTAGATAGCTTCATATATATGTCGCCTTAAATCCAATTGAATATTTTAAATATCACTTGTGAACAGCGTTCACTTCTCCATTAATTAAGGTATAGACCTCAAAACAAGCAATTTGCCTGAGGAGCTATAGAGCAGGTTCTGATAGGTATTGACACAATCTTTTGCATCCATTTAACACAGAGAATCAAAGAAAGAAATCAAACACATTACATTGCATTTAGTCTCTGTGCCTCGACTAACACATATGAATCCATGACAATAATAAATTATTTAAGGAACCTCCCGTGAAAGGAAAAAGAACAAAATGTGACGCTTTAATTGTAGTGCACTGGATCAGAAACAATGAAATTAATTCTGTACCACATTGATGTATTGCATTCTAGTGTAATAAAATAATCATCAAATAAAAACGGTTTTGTGCCTGCTTTGCTATCAAGAGTGAAACACAAATCGTAGACAGATTTTATGGGTCACCACTCAACAACATTACAGCATTTTACATGGTAGAGAGCGCGGAGTGGAGAAGACGTTGTCGGCAGAAGGCGAGACAATGCAGTCCCTGAGCCCCCGCCGGTACACAGTAAACGGGTCCCAGAGAACTTAGACGCGATCGGTGTGCAGAGGCAGATGGTCGGCAAAGAAATTTTCGCTGAAATATTGTTGGACCAAACTGTTATTACCAGTGTGAGAGAAACCGAAATCGATTGTAGATTAGCTTGAATTACACTCATAGCTTCAGCACCGAGAGGAAAGAGGCGATAAAAACTTTGTCGACGTTTGCTTTTAGTTACCAGACGTCGTGTTAGCTAGTCTCGCGTTTTACCTCAAGAATACGGTCGTAGTCAAGAATAAAGTACTAAGACTGAAGTCCAGATTTCCTGTGGGATGTGCCCCAATCTACAATGTTGCCAGATCGAGCATATTGCCGGACATAAGATTCTGAGAGGAGCACGACTGTATTGCCCACCTTACGTGAACGACTCGGCGGTCAACTTCTTGCTCTAAGACTGTAGCTACAACACATATTGCACGTTGAAGACCCAGAAGAATAAAAAAAAAACAAATGTAGTTTATGAGAGCAACGTTAACTATAGCGTTCGAAGTATTCATAGTATTGTATACGTGTGTGTAAACGCCTTCCAATGCCCACTCAAGGAAGACAAGGATACACAGTCTAGCTTCAATATTATAAATTCGCCTCAGTTTGCGGATGAACTCAGACTTAGGTTGATAATCATTTTGAATATTTAGCAGTACTGTACCAATGATTCCCATAGCTACAGGAACACTACTTGTGATACCTCATAGACAAAATACTTACGCAGTGCTATCAGACGAAAAGATGAACCTGACACAAACTGTGGGAAGTTTGTTTTACAACTATCGTACCTGGATAATGAGCTTTTTCCTATTTGATATGTCTGTGAACAGTGCTGCTTGACACGATTTCAGACGAAACTAAATTCCTTCAACTACGACAATGTTTAAAGAAATCATCTTAAGGGCACTAAATCGTGGTTTGTGATTCGTTTACCAGCCGTACTCTGCCGCATTTCGCTGGCTGGAAGGCAAAAAGCTTACTGACAAATTTCGCAGAAGGAAAAGAGGGACGAAATGTCTCCCACTGGAAGGTCATGTAGTTTTATTTAAATGATTACAAAATCAGGTAAAACGAACAGTAAGGTTGTCAGTATAAGCACATTACTGTTGTCAGTATGATGTTGCACTGCCCAGGGCCTGTAATGATAAAGGGCCCGTTTAGGTCAGGAAGAGAGAGAATCACTGAATTCTAATCCGTATGCATTGCATACACACAGAAATTACTGTTACAGTGTACTTTTGGAGCCCAATGAGTGAATTGCATATTTTCCGATGAGAAAGAGCACTAGCAAGCAGTCTTCGCTACATTAGGTTACTTAATTTGGTGTCACTCTGAGCTAGAATTTATGGTCAGCGACTAAGTGTAAGGTCAATGAGTCGGATGCGAGTTTTGCATCTGTGAAATACTTTCCTACATTATAGAAGCGAATATTAAATTCGAATTAATATTGCGAAAATTTTGTACTTGGCTAGCTTAGAATGAAAATTTTTCTGTTTATTGCAAAGGAAAACAATTGATTTTCTAAAACATTGTCTGTCATACACAACTTGAAACAGGTCATGTTGACCAAATCATATGGAAGAACTGACAGCGACGTATATCGGAAAGCAGTAAGATCTCTTGCCTTTTTATTTGGCAGTACTCGATAGCCATTTCTAGGCGCAAGTAAATGAAGAAAGGCAGAGCGTTTTTGTTATCAAGTAACGTCTTCATCAATTACTTTAGTTTTAGTGTAATCTACGAGTAATTGCTGATGTTTGATATTAACATGAAAATGATTCCGTAGACAGGGAAAGAAGCGTGTTGGGTTCGTATCTCTGGCACAGAACTTCACATCATGCACTTCATCTTTAAATGCATGCACACTTTGTTACTTCAGAATAGAGGTATATCAGACATCTTTCGTGGTTAATTAACAGGGACGAAAGAGTCTTGACAGAAGTCCCGGTTTATTACAAAAATTGTCGTCTTTTATTTTCAAGTTTAGATTTGGTTACTGGTATTGGCAAAATCTTCGGTAATTCATGACTCTTCATGGCTAGTCATCAATGCGATATGATTAGATTAGGTTAATTCTTGTTTCATAGATCATGAATACGATATTTCGTAATGATGTGGAACGTGTCATTTTAATGAAAGATTTCTTTACATACCATGATTCAATTTCTTTACAATTTTTTACTCTCTCTCTCTCATTCTTTTTGATTTTTATCTCTGTCTCTCTCTGTCTGTCACACTCACACACACACGCACACACACACACACACACACACACACACATACATTCTTTTTTATTTTTATTTGTTTGCTGTGCTCGACTATCGGCGAGGCACGAAAACGTCTGTGAATGAGTTTCTTAGTTTTGAGTACACTTACGAATGAAATATAAAAACAACTATGAGAGTTACTGATTTATGATGCTTAGTTTGCAGTCAGTTCTGAGTATTATTAGTAACTACGCTCCAATCCCTAAACCTAGTTACAAAAATGCGAATCTGTCGCATTACGTATTCCAGGCCGTAGCAGCCGCGGCTTGGAGACACTAGCTATGGTCATTTCCCAGCCCGCCGTAAGATCACATCGGTTCATCTTCTTCCTGATGGTATTGTAACTGAGATTTGGCAACAAGGCAATGTATGTTTGGCAACTCTGTGATCGACGAGTTACTTCCTGGTGTGCACGGATTTAAGCCTCAAAGTCCACTTGATTTTACCTGTCATTTCCATTGAATAATCTGAGTTATTATCGCTTGAGGTATAACAAAAGATTGTAAATTTACTGTTTTCAGCCCAGGAAAGACGTTGCACGTGGAAATCGCAACTAATCTCGTCCTTCAAATAGCGGTTTACGAGTTCCAGCCGCTATTGGTCTCGTAGGACGAAGCTAAGACACATACTTCTCCGCCAGCTCTGTGGTAACGTGCTGACCTGTGAAAAAGCGTCTGTTATGGTTCGCAGTTCCAGTCTCACTGAGTGTAGCGTTTCATCCCTTCTGTGAAAGAGCTACAAGCAGTCAGATCAAACATCGCTAAGGAAAACTCACGAAAATACTTTCGGCTTATGGTGAAAAACTAAGAATGCTGCACAACAGGTAACGCCTCTTTCCGCTGCTGACGAGCAAATTTTGGGTTTCCAGGAATACGCAACTTTATTTATGAAATGCCACATTTGCATACCTCTTGAGTATGGCACATAATACCAATTAAACACAGACCCAATCAAAATCTAAGTGAGGAGTATTTTAACAATTCGTGTCGATAGAGGCATGCTTGTTTACAGATACTCAGTTTTATTAAAACAGACTTTCGTCGTAAGGTTATAGTGTGTAGTTTTATTACATTTTTTATAATACAGTTCACAATTTTCATAAGGTTTCCTTTAATGTTGTTAAAACAATAGTAAACATGAGAGAGAAATTAATCATCAACAATATATGCGAGTTCTCTGATGTTATCTATAACAGTCTGAAAATGCACATGCAGTTTATAGATTACATGCATGTATAAAACTTGTTCTGAGTTGAAGATGTTAGGTTTGAAGAAGAATAAAATGCCACTACCAGATGACAGCTAATGTAGAAAATACTTTTCGGACGTATTTTGGCAGGATGCGCTCTCCCCATACATAATACAAAAGTTTCGAGATGCATCTACTGTCTGGCTGTCTGTTAAACATGAAATGAACAAAATGCCGCAGAAGTTAGCCCTTTTTCCACATACGACTATTTTGGGTTGAGAAGTGAAGAGAATTATGTTACAAGTTCCATTAGATTGATAACTTTAGCAGACAGCAGAATTACGTTTTAAAAAATATAGCAGTGAATGCACTCGAGCTCGAGACATCTTACCTATCGCGCGCGATACTTAGCATTACACTACTAGCTGACAAGTAGCTATAACACCTCCAGAAGTCAACAACAATTCCTCCAGAACTTCTGCATTTCACAGCGCTGTGGGATAATGCATATGGCCAGGTCAATACTTATGAGAGGCATACAGTTATACCTTTTCTTTTGCACTGCACGACGTTTTCAACAAACAGATAGCGCAATAGAGTAGCTTAAACGGAAAGGAACACTTCCTATTTAAATTTCTGCATCCTACACTGTTGGCAGTTCTGTGTAGGTGGCAGTTATGTGATTTTGTTTCGGTGATTACAAAATAAAGTTGAATGTATGCACTGGGTAGTCGAGGCATCTAGTTCATGGTTATTCGGTCTACCAAGTAAATGAATTTACTGAACATGCTGCAAATTGATACAGGGAGCCTGTGTGTCAGAATTCTCAGCCAGTGTGGCACAGTGACGTTATGACAGAAAAATGAACCACTGAGAAGAGGATTTGGTTGTCTGGTGGGCTGATGGTAGGTTCATATATCTATAGTCTGGGTTCAATTCTAACTTCGCTCAGTGATTTTAGATAGGGAGAGACAGATTCCATTCGCTTCTGGCTACACCAAGTGAAGAAGATATAATGGCATTGTGGTCTGAAATCCACTTTAAAAATGATATTCCTTCTCTACCAAGTAGACGTTAGGTTGAGCCACACTAAAGTCTGGAGTGGCGACATGTAGAAACTCTATCACCAGTAACCTTTCTTGTACTAGTTATTTATTTCTAGTGACGAAACAAACGCTATGTAGGCTCGCAGGACACTAATTCCATCTTTTATCTGAGCTTCTGTATGTCGATAAAATTGGTTCTGAACTGTGAATGCAACTGAGACGGCCCTTAACGCGGAATTTGTTCCCTTCGTGACAATACAGCTCGGCTACAATTTGTTGTTTGTTCAAAACTGTAGATTCCTCAACATCTCCACATACTGCGTGTGACTGTGTTCGAATCCTGGCCCGGCACTAAAGATTTCATTATGTATTATCAAGCTCTATCATGAGAACACATATCTGCTGGTGGATAATATTTTCGAGGTTTAATGTATTTTCATTCGTTGTCAACACTAACGATATTTAACGTTTTCGACTCCCAATGGGACACAGAACTATTTGCGAGATCACTGTAAGTTCAAGATGTTATTCCGAGCTGCTGGTGGAGAAAAATTCGGTTGCTGACCTTTCTTTGTGTGTAGTCAACAACGATATGTGTGGAGCTCTATTCCCAGTCAGCACTGAACTCTTCGTCACATTATTTCTAGTTCAAACATGCTCACATGTCGCTGCTGGTGCAACAAACCCACATTTAACGTTCGTTTTCTCTAGAATAGAACAGCGATAGGTGCCGGGTTGGAGTCCTGGGAATGAAAAAAATAATGTTTCCTCTCGTCACATTTCAGTTAAAACACTTAGCTACTGCCGAGAAAATGCGATATATCACAGATGATTGTGCTTCGATATCTATCTTATTAGGTTGTGGGTTCGAATCCCTGTCCTACACAAAGGTTTACATCACGGCATTTCAAATAAGTTACTTGTTAAGAAGAAATATTTAACATCTCTCGCAGTTCGTTAACAGGGACAATAGGTGCTGGGTAGGAATTCGCGTCCTTTAAAAATGCTCGCTTTATGTAATTTAAAGTTGGTATTTGCTAAATGATACTGTCTAAAATCGAGGTATATCACTCTCTGTATGCCTAATCAGGAATGACTGTTAGTTTCCGTCAGTCACGAAATCTTTGCTTAGTCTGCATGACCTGGGTTTGAATCCATATGCAGAACGAGACGGTTCGTCGTGTCATTTGAAGTTGATACATATTCTCAACTAACTGCTCATGAATAACTTAAATTGTTAATGTCGCTTTGTGTTAAATAATAAGTACGGTATGTTACTTTGAAGAGGAAATCATGAATACGACGAACTTACTACGTGCATTACCAATCTGACATAATAATGAGAGTGGTAACATTTATGTCATTTATTGTAATAAATGTGAGCTTACAAGCCTTAAGGACAGTCTTACCCGTGATAAGGTGTTCCGTGATGTTTGTAGTATCGTAGTATTACTTTACATCTTGAGTTATTGCGATACAGAACAGTGTTTTCTATTGGTGACTTGTTGGAACCATTTTCAATAGTCAAACGACTGTACCAAGGAGCGATTAGAGGACCTGCTAGACTGCTGCGTTATGTGGGTTGCATGCAAATCAGGTGAAATGCAATTCAGGTCGTTCGGATACTTTTGAGCATGACTGTACATTTTACACTACAGAGTGCAGTGAATACACAGAACTGCTGAATTTTGGGTACTATTAAAACGTGTGTTGTGTATGAAGAGTCACTGCAGTCGCCGTATGTGACTGTGTGGTGTGGATTCATAAGCATCTTAATTCTCGGTACGTTGTTCTTTGAAGGTTTACCGTGACGTCTGCTCGTTATCGGTACCTACTTGCACAGGATGTGACGCCCGCTGTGGAAGAGTGCAGCTGTATGGAAACCGCTGTTTTCATGCAAGATGGGGCAACACCTCATGTCGCTCGCGCAGTGAAAAAGATATGCTAATGCAATCTTCCACGAACTTGTTATCTCCAGAAGTTTTCCAGATGCATGGCCTACGAGATCACAGCCGCGTGGAGTGGCCGCATGGTTTAAGACGTCATGAACGGATTGCGCGGCCCCTCCCGCCGGAGGTTCGAGTCCTCCGTCGGACATGGGTGTGTGTGTTGTTCTTAGCATAAGTTAGTGTAAGTAGTGTATAAGTGTAGGGACCTATGACGTCAGCAGTTTGGTCCCTTAGGAATCCACAGACATTTGAACATTTTTACAAGATCATATGTCCTAAATCAATGTTACTTTTGGCTCTGTAGATATTTAAAAGCACGAGTTTACCAGGTACACGTTCAGTCTCTACTTGATCTGAAGGCCAGTATAAAGGAACACATTTCTCAGATTCCACTGTAACTGCTGTGAGAAACTGTTGATCACATAGTTTTACGGATGAAGCGTGTTGTGTATATATTTCCGCGTTGTCAGCGCGTACACAACTTTCCCAATAGACACGCCCCACTAAGCACAACAGCACAGGCGCAGCGCTCATCCGTCTCCGCACTACGAGATGGCGCTGTCTTAGAGACGGACCAAATTCTGCTTCCGCCGATCCGTGAATTAATATGTAACGCAGCCAATGAGATTGCTGCTAACGTAGAACCTTTTCTCCTCGCGGATCACACTCGCGCAGTGATACATGAAAGCGCAAGGTATTATAAGGTATTATAACGAGTGTACAGATCTCCGATTAGTCAGTCTGCATTAGTCTGCATTTATCTGCATTAGTCTGTACCTGTCTATAGTCAAGTTTCAGCCTGCGTCTAATAAGATTATCATATTCCTGTACATAGCCATGAAGATAAATGAATAGACACTTTGTCAAGTATCAGAGATCTGTGAGAGTAAGATTAACGTACCAAGACCAAAGGAATTTCAGATTGTCAGTTGTAAATAGCATCCAGAACCAAGTTAAGTTATTTTTATGCTTGTTATTACTTTAATAAATGTGTGTGAAAATTAATGAAGTTCTGTTTAAAGTTGGTCACCGTCAATCTGCTACTCTAAGCGTGCAAGTGGCATGTCTATCGTCTGACCTAACGGCAGAAGATAAACACGCCACGATAAGACCACGAGACATATTGCTGACGCTCGCCTACTTCGTTAGAGCGACAGGTCAAATAATCTGATGGTGTGTGTACCGAAGGTCTGACAGTACGCACACCACAAAGCGTCTCGTCAACGTCTCCGGTGCTCCTGATGAACAAACTGTTTACGCGGTGTATGCCTTTTTCATTTGCTTAATCTTTATCCATCACATATGGACACTATATGCTTTTATTGTATTCACAGAGCCAGATTTGCAACTAGGACTAATTTTTTCCAGCATAAAGCTGTTCCGCATTGATACATTAGTAAGTCTACCATTTTTCACTGCCGTACCATAATGAAGGCCATACTGGACTTCTGCTGACATACGATAATTACAGCTTTCGTTCCACCTTTGTGAAATGCTACACTTTACTTAGAATCACACGCAATTTGTGGAACGTGCTACACTGCATGTATGCCACAGGCATAAACGCGCTCATGTTGTAAAAGAAGATATGAATAGATCGATCACAACAGGAAGTATTAAGATGGCCATTAAATGAGTAGGCCTTACTCTGAAGGAACTTCCTTCAAATCCGTTGCTCAGCAAAGTAACTGTAAATGAGTAGTACAATGTTTGCTTTAGCAAGACCATATTTGATTGCCTCCCCAGACACGAAATGACATGACAGGCAGTTTTGCTCAGCCACAGGAGGACAAGCTACTAATCCAAGTACACTAGTTAGACATGACGGTGTTAATTTTGGTGCAGAAACTGCTGCGTAAGTGGAAAACCTTTATATTTTTAACCTAAGCTTTCTCATGTATCTAACTGATTTCTGGTTTCCAAATTACTAGCATATGGTAGTTATTAGATTTGATTTCTGAAAATTGCTAGATGTCAAAATATTTGCATGGACAATGATGGGTTTTTAATGTTTTCCAGAAATGCTGGAAAGATCAAGAATCCTAACGGGATTTCTCAGACAACTGGCGAAGCATCACCAGACGAGAGTCCTGCACAATACATTCCAAGAAACGTTTGTTCACAGTTGTCCAGGAATGCCGCTAGTCATTGTCCCGAACAAAGATTTGCTCTTTATAACCTCCAATCTAACGGTAAGCAAAGAATGTTTTTTGTATCCACACACGATTCTCTTGCAAATCTTTGATGACGCCTTGAATAATAAATCTCAAAATGATGTATAATAGTTTAACATGAAGATTTCTTCTACTGTTTGCATAAATTCGCCCGCTTATTATGCTACTCTTATACTGGATATGAAAAGGAAAACAATTTGATTCATCCCATTTGAACCATTTGAATTTTGTTCGCGAAGCTAACAGCTTTCTGTGGGATGAGCCACCACAACACAACCAGCTTCCACCCGGCCAGTAATCGCATAGTAGAGCGTTGGCACCGCACTTTTGAAAGCGGCCCTGGTGTGCCACGATGCCGGGTGGACAGAAGCTCACCCGACGGTCCTGCTTGGCTTACGAAACTCATACAAAGCAGATCTAGACATTTCCTCTTGTAACACCTCTTCCTTTGGACGAAAAATGAAGAATATAAAAATAGTACCCCAAAGGCCAAAAGTCCCAAAAATCATGTTCCAAATTTTATAAATTAAAAAAAAGAAAAAAAAAACAAAGTCCCTTTTGGAATAATGTTGCTTGAATAGTAGCACATAGATAGAAAAGAAGTTCAGTACCAAGTAGCTTAGCGTTTTGAAAAAGAAAGAAATAAAAAAGATAAAATCCCATTAGTTTCAAAATAAAATCATAGCAGATCGCAAAGTACCGTAATTAGAAATCACGGAGTAGGACGAACGATCTCAAACAATACTACTTATGAGTACTCTTTGAGAATCGTGTGTAATACCTAAGAAAGAGCCATGCACTGTTGCTATGTTACGAGAGTTTGCCGGAGCAAGTCGCACGTCAGCGTGTGCTCGTATACGTGGACGCGACGAGATTGTTTTTTGAACGCTAAAGGTTTGCGATCTACTACGACGCACTGAACTTGTAAGAAGAAAGTCAGAAACTTCAAATAGGATATAACGTACAATCCAGATAGTGAAAGATTCGAAATTGTCTTATATTGAATATTTTCAATAAAAGACTGGACATTACCCAAAGTTAGAAACTATTAATGATGGACCGATATAGAGACTAAAATTTGAAACTGAATTGTGAGAAAAGAATTAACTTTCGTAAAATCAATTTATTGACTCTGGAACTTGCATAATATCTTGGACTGAAGTATACGTCATTAAATCCACTCAGATGGAAAAGCTACTTCCTTACGGCAATGTTAGGATGTGCAAAGAGTGCAATGAACCAGCATTCAGTGTTATTACTGCGTTAATAACTTCTTTCAATCCATTAAGTATTGTGTACTCAGTAATTAATTATCTGTGCGACGACATTGATTGACCAAGGAACGCGGCGTGCATAAGTATTCTTTGCCGCATTAACAAATTATCGCTCTGTTACGAACTATTAGGCTCTAGTAAACTGAAAAACTTTAGTGAAAATATTGGTGTTGTGTATGTACTGAAGCTATAATTAAAACCGGAATAGGAACGGATGTATCCCTACGTGTAGCTGTGTCTAAACACGCCGGAGAGCACGTAATTGCTTGACCTGATTGAGGCAAATAATATGCACTCGGTGGGATTTCAGCGCAGCCGAAATAGATTTTTTATATAACGTCAATATATACAGCTCTACCGCTAGTTAACCAGACTGCGACGTTATACTCTGCAGAACTAGTGTACGGAGAGTCGTTACGACTGCCTGGCGAATATGTAGACGCGACTCCACAGTTTTATATAGACCCGTCTAACTTCGTCAGTCGCCTACGTGATGATGTCAGGAAAATCCGATCTCCGCAACCGTCTAGGCACGGAATTGTTGCCACCTTTGTACACAAAGACACCAGGATGTGCAGTCACATTATGTTACGAACTGATGGCGTCAAACCGGACCCCCAGGCACCTTACACCGGGCCACATCGAACCATCAATAGGGGAGGTCGCACCCTGAATATTCTTGTGAATGGAAAACGAGCCACTCTTACAATTGACAGGGTCAAACCAACCTACATCTTCAACGAATCACTTCCCACTGAGACTCGGCGAACACAGCTTTGCCGAGAACTTGATCCTGCAACAGCAGCTCCAGTACCACTACCGACCAGGACGTCAGCTCCAGAGGACCAGCGCACCACAGCTCCAGGGGACCAGCGCACCACAAGGTCTGGTCGGCACGTCCACTTCCTGGCGCGCTTCGTGCGCGGCGCTACGCTCCCGCCAAGGGGGCTGTTGTAGCTACCACATTAGCAATGCAGAGCAGTGCAGTTCGGTTCACGATTGCGTCACCCATGCGTCGCACTGCAACTATTTTACTTTGCGCGGATAAATTAGTTCCGCGCAGCCGCAAGGAGCGCAGTGTTGTGTCCCTTACTCCGTGCCGTTTATTCTTAGTATATAGTTTTTTACATGTTCTTGTTTTCTTCATATTAGTTCTTAAATACCTTTTTTATACTTAGTTCTTAAGTAACAAGGCAACAAGTCACTTATTCGTTTTCGCGTGAGTCTTGCCTTGATGTACACTGCCTCTAAAAGACGTCCTGTGTTAACTGCTGAACGAACGAATAAAGATCTTGTCATCTCGGCATTGGAGATATCGTTGTGCATTATTTATCGTAAACTAGCAGGCTAATCGGTCAGACGGGCCAAACACTCACCCACACACCCACTCACCCCCCCCCCCACTCATGCATACTGCTGCGCTACTATTAGTCCTAGTTAAAGGAAAGGGAATTTTTTTCAAAATTCAATGAAGGCGCGGTTGGGCGATAAAATATGGGGCCGCTGGCAGAGTGTGGTAACAGTCAACAGCTAGCGGGCCAGGCAAGGTAAACATGGCACTCGCAGGTGCGGAGCAGCGACAGCAGTATTGCAAGCACAATTTGCTTTGAGTGGAGCAACGAGGCAGAAAACTGGAGCGTTGCTTTAAGTTATTGCGATGTATGACGTGGGGCACTAGGCCAGAGCCAAGATTGGCGATTTCTAAGTAGCTGACATATGGAAATTTATCCCTGCCATAGTTTCTGTTTCTCTCTGACACTACGTCAGAAGCGACGGAAAAACTGATATAAATAGACGGACAATTTTAGTTTGGAAAAGAGTGTGCCAGGTCATTCGCGCATCGGGACGGACCTGTGCTGGTCTTCGCTTATAGGGGCCAGTCTGGCAGCAATGTTATAAGTATTCTGCATAAATTTGTTTTCTGTTTTCTCTGTACTTGTTCAGGCTATATTCTGCCTCCGGGGTGGGATGGAACGGCAGCCTGTAACTTGGAGATCGCATGGTCTGCCCGAAAGAGAGCAGTGACAGTGGTCTGTAGTGGGTCCAGGAGGGGCTAGGTTCCACTCGAGGCTAAGGGCCACTTTCGCTTCCCACGTGGCATACCGGGGTCCGGGCGAGTTGTACACTATGGGGGGCGCAGCAGCGCTGCAACAGCACCAGAGATGGTGGCAGGTGTTGCCTTCCAGCAAGCACCACTACCGGCAAGTTGCAGCGTAGCACCCAGGAGGGCGTGGGTTCGAGTGTGATCCTGTCCTGGGAGCAGCGGCGGCCCGAGGGCCATGGGTGACCAGTACACTCACCTTCATCCCATGGTCGGACACAGCAGGGGAAACGAGGTGGAGGGCGGCGAGGAGCAGGGACTGTAGCAGTCTTCGGAATCACGGGCAGCAGCGCGGTGCAAGTCGCAACTCATTGGTGGGCGGCGACCAGGATAGCGCAGCCATCATCCAGCGGGGTGGCCTTGATGTTGGCAGCACCGGCGTCAGCATACCAGGAGTCTGCTGAGCTGGCTGGACTCGTGGGACAGTGCGCGGTCGGCACGCCGACACTAAGCTTCACCCATTGAGTGCTGTAAATTATCTGAATAAACGAATGTTACTGAATACCGCTGCATCACTCTGCACTGTACATTGACGTTCTTGAAATTGCTCGGCCTCCTGACAATATACAGTGCGGTTGGTCCCGGCTTCAGCTCTACCATCTGGAGTCCGGGTTTTGACGTACTGAATAACATCTACTGGATGGAACTACTAAGAATTCTCGCTGCAGCTTCAAAGTTCACACGATATATAATACATCTCATGACACACGTAAACAGCAAGATGGAGTGGTATTCTCATAACTGCCAAAGAGAAATTTCTCCTTTTTCTTGTGGTTTTATTAGCAACTACAATCGATAGACTGGCGAGAGCATACGGCAGAATACGTTTCAACCTAGTGTCCACCAAAACCGTTCCTATAATATAGCCGGATATTTCATTTTCATAACACAGATTTTGGAAGTTCATATTTTCGTATATGTTAATCAGAGCTGCTCGTACCTTGCGAGGTGCCAGGGCTAGCAGTGCATTTAACACTACATTCTTCTCGAATCTTCATATGGAAAAAGCCCGCCCCCTTTTCTAACTCCTACTTTTGCTGTTGCACATGGATTAAGAAGAAACGTGAACTGACTGTAATCGATCCTGAAAGTGGAGTAGAAAAGAGTTTGGCACCTGCAATAATTTAATTGGATAGAAATTAAGAAAAGTTTCATTAACGCAGTCAGAAATGAAAGGGTTGCTCTACCGATTTGCAGAATGAAAGCGCTGTCCAAAATAACAATTTGATTTATTATGACTAAACTCAAAATAATAAAGAAAACACACGAAACATTTACAACACATCAAATTGGATACTCAAATAAATGATGTGAAGGTGAAGTTGTCCATAAACTAGATTGTGACATTTATTACCAAGTGGTATGTGGAGTCAATTCCTTGCAACTCAAATCTTAAGAGAAACACCCAGCCAACCCAACATTAATTCCTGCTACAATAGTGATAACTCAGACAATGAACACCCAAGACAGAACAAAGTTAGAAAAGACGAACAGGCGCGCTCTGCTGAACTCTGATTATCACCTGATTATCACCTAGCAAAATTCCCTGATTTGCTGGTGCTGCAGACGTACATTACCAAGCTGTCTTCTTAACTGCAAGGGCACGATCTAGCATACCGGAGGCGATGACTGGTTTCTTCAACGTCCCGTCGTAGTGATGATAATATCGTGAGGATAGCCCGAAACAAATTGTCCTGGTCTGGTTGTTCCAGAGTAAAGACTTCCTAGCAACACAAATACGCCTCTGAGGGAGACGAAGAAGGCTGGCTACACAATCACGGACGGTACAGTGAGTTATTTTAACAAGTGAAGTCACACGGTAACTCTGATACAGTCAACTTTAGCCAAAACTGGACAACATAAGCCGCTTGTACGCAGAACGCGCAATTGCCAACTGTACTCAGAAAGTTACATTGAAGTCGAAACTTCAGCAACTTCGAGAAACAGTTACAAGTAAATGAAAGTATATTAGACAGGCAACGGAAGGCAGGCTGTCCAGAGCAGCGAGAGCTCAGTCTTGTAACCTAATCCGACCGAAAGCCGAGAGCCGACTCTCTCAAGAGCACTCGTACAAGCCGAACACAGAACATTCCCGCCACCACGACAGTGGTCGTAGGTAAACGTTCCAATCAGCAACTCGAAAACCGGCGGAAAATTCCCCTCTATTGCCGACGCAGTACTATTCCACCAATGGAGATACTTGGCGCCAATTTCTGCGCTGATTTTGCTATGTCACGGAGCTATTCCCTGAGCAAGCCAATCACAGTTATGATTTTGCAGAAAACGCAGGAATTTGCCCGCCGAGACTGCCTGGGAATACAAGTCATTCCTACGCCTCACTGGTAGTCCGCCACAAAGTGTTTTCACTAAGTATCTGCAAAGTAACGGAATCTCTAGCCCAGCCGCTCCGTCAGGCCCCTGTGGGCGTGTCGCCGCCGCTCTTATGACAACGTCGGCGTCTGTAAAGCATCCAGTCGACTCTCTCACACCCGCCAGCTTAACCCTTTCAAGATCAGCAGTACCCGCCTGCCACCGGACCACCCGGGTGACGAGAGACGCTGCGTGGGAAGTCCGTGTGTGAAGGAATAGCAACTTTTCACCGCATGCAATTAGAGAGGAAAATCGAATTACACAGATTAAGATAGAAATATGAGAGGGGGCTCATGCCACCTCTCAACCTTTGCTGATGAGATGCTGTGTGCCAAAAACCCACAACGATCATAGAAATATGCAATGAATGTTAAGTAAAAATGTGCTATTTGGACATGTATATGGAACCAGACAGAACAACATAAAATAACGCTTTCCGTAGAGTAATGCACCGACATTAATTTTTGTGTTTTAGCATAAATAAATCCTTGAAGACGGCGGTACATCGTCTTAAAAGTCTGTGGAGCTCGAAAAAGAAAAACTGTGTGAATCATGGTGACAGGGATGCCAAAAACAGACCGATAAATCCGGTAGCATATTGAATTACTGGTATTTTTAGGTATTTGTTTGGTCTCGATTATAGTACATATTTTTCATTTCTTAATAATAATCGAGTAAAGAAACGAAATATCAGTGAGTTACAGCAGCAGTGCTGAAACCCATCATTTTCAAATAAATTTTCTTTGAGAAGGAGTAATTTTTATTCCTAAAATTTTGCTTTAGTATAAAAAATCAGAAAAGAAATCGCGGCTATTTCAGTAACAATGCAGACAAAAATGAGCAACAAACCGTAGCGTAAGAATTGGTTCAGCGTTACCGAGACAATAATGCACTCATTGCCATGTGTCGTGGCCTAAGGTTCGCCTGTATGTGCAGTGTGTGAGACTCACCGCACCTCCTAGGACAGTAGTTTCTTGCTGTAGTCTCCGGACATCCATTATATTCCAGAAACGCATCAATTCTAGTCTGGAAATGTTTAGAAAAAGATGGAGTAATGAAGCACAATGCTTCATTTACTTTAAGGGAAAAACATTAGTCTGCTGCTTTTATGTAATAACAAAAGATGAAGGAAATTATAGTAACTGTAATAAATAAGAACTTAATGAAATTTCGTAGTATACAATCAAAATAGAAATTAGCTGACCTGCTGCCTGTGTCTACATAATATGCTTTTATCTACTTGTAGCCCTTGAAAACGAACAAATTAACACAAAAAATAGAGTTCTTCAATCTCAGTTTTTACCGTTTGCTATTAGGACTGACTATTCGTAATGTCCAAATAGTGGTATGATCCGCAATTACAATATAAGTTTTTAGCAGAATTACATAGAATTAGAACCAATACGCGAGAACGTGTGATTTTTTGTAGTATTCAATCACTTATCACTTTTCGTGGAAAGCAGAACAGACTAACTTTCTTTTATTTCCCTATTTAATTAAATATTTTGATTATATATATCTTGAAACTGAGTGAGTCAAAATTTTTCATTCTTTGTTCCATTTCTGCGTTTATTACATGAAATAATAGGAATAAAAAGAGAAAGCGTTCGTTTCAGAAACCGGTTATTTGACCGGTTTTGTCAGTCAGCTTAAATTGGCGTGGTGCTAGAAACCGAGACTATAAAAAATTTGTTTTAAAAGCATTAATACAGTATATAAATTACAAATTGATATCTTTTACAAATTAATTGCAATATTTATTATACCACAAAACATTGTTTTTTTGTTTTGTGTTGTAACAAGAAAAATTCCTTCTGTGGATCTACTCTTGAGTAATATCAGACATTTTTCATTATCTTACCATGCCATCACATTTCTATCAAAAACTCCGTGTCTAGATGTGCTTGAAGAGCCTTGCTTCTAGTGTTTTTTAATCCGCCTAGAGATTTAGAAAAGTATGTGATTGACGATAATGGGCAGCGATAGGCCCCCATCAGTAATTTTCGATTATTTCTGCACGCTAGTTCTACTGCACCTCTACACCCACCTCCAACCCGACCAAACCGTTGGGGATGAAACGTCTTCAGAACTGCCACTCACATTAGTGAGCCGGAAAGTTGGCATCTCCTTCCAACTCCCACGTCCACTTCTAAATGCGCTAGGGGCTTCTTACCCGAAAATATCTTTTCCTACGTAGTAATTGATGTGTATGCTATGTTTGGTAGAAATTTCTATAACTGCTCCAGAGTTATGATCATGCGTAAGCCCATTCTCTCCCCAACCTTCACCTAAGCCGTAGGAGTTCTGGGATGTGTCAGTTCCATAGCATTTCTCTCAAACAGTAAGTCATACGTGTACCAAGCTTAGCAGAAATAGCCGCATTCGTTCCAGAGTCATAGTTTATGTGTCACATTTCCTGCTGCCAGTCGCACTCAACTGTGGGACTGTTAGCAGTCAGCTCAAATACTCCATAAACGACTGGCCCGAGACCAGTATAATTAGTTTTCGATTATCTTTTGTTGCCATTCCTCCACATCTGCACTCCACTCATAGGGTGCTAAGGGTCTGCCAACCTAACATTCTTTGGGTAAAATTGCTTCCGGTGTTGCAGAGTTATACCTAACGCATGTATTATCATACCCAAAAGTTTCAGAAAGACCGTTTCGCATGATGTGCACGCAGCCAACAGAACGTAGCTGTCTTGTAGGCCCTCCAATCTCTTTGCAATACTGTCGTTTGATTATATAAAATGCATACTACAAGAGATCACTTGAGAACACTGCTCTTTAAGGTAATCCTCCCACACGTAAATAGACACCACAATATTGTAAATACTGGGAAATGCATCATTAGAGGTGAGACAGCCCTTGATGCTTGTAAACACAATTTTATTACAATAAGTGACATTTCAAAATCACTACCACACTCATCAGAATTAGAGTTCACTACCTGTATTACTTGAGACATTCCAGCAATCTTTAGGCAGAATTAAATATTCTTAATTTTGAGACAATATCCGCATTCTTCAAGTTTTATGACAAGTCGACGTCTTTTTGCTTTTTAAAAGGTTTTCTCAAACCTATGAACGTCCTTCCTCATACTAGAGGTTTATCATAAACTGGGTGTTGAACTAACCGGTTAAAAGCAAAACTATTAATAGCGGTAAGTGCTGTATCGGAACCTCAAATTTAACATCGCATCACCTATAGTTTCTTTCTTCTCAGCATTGAGCAGCTATTTGTTCAAATGTCTGAACTTTAAACGATATGATGAACTTCTTTGTTTTGGATCTGTGTTGAAACCAAGCACCTCCTATAGCCATTGTAACTAAATAAGAGTATCGTGCCTGAGTGAGAATCGATCCTAGCAACGTACGTAATTGTAGCTAGGCATAAAGAGTCTCGAAATATCGAAGTTTTTCGCCTATATCAGTTAGCAAATATGAACTTGAAAATTTTGTGCTCTGCCTGGAACGAAGTGCCGTGACTTTAAAAATGAAAATTATTTATCAGAAGTAGTTCGGTGTGCATATGGTAGGGCTTGAAATCGAACCATGAATGTATCTGTACTGGCACCGGGCTGAAAATGACTTATAAGTTGGTGGCGCCCTCCATCGATAATGCTGGAATTCAATATGGTGTTGGCCCACCCTTAGCCTTGATGACAGCTTCCACTCTCGCAGGCATACGTTCAGTCAAAAAAATGGTTCAAATGGCTCTGAGCACTATGGGACTTAACATCTATGGACATCAGTCCCCTAGAACTTAGAACTTCTTAAACCTAACTAACCTAAGGACAGCACACAACACCCAGTCATCACGAGGCAGGGAAGATCCCTGACCTCGCCGTACGTTCAATCAGGTGCTGGAAGGTTTCTTGGGCAATGTGAGCCTATTCTTCAAGGAATGCTGCACTGAGGAGAGGTATCGCTGCCGGTCGGTGAGTCCTGGCACGAAGTCTGCGTTCCAAAACATCTCTAAGGCGTTCTATAGGATTCACGTCAGGACTCTGTGTAGGTCAGTCCATTATAGGGATGTTACTGTAGTGTAACCACTCCGCCAAAGGCGTACATTACGAACAGGTATTCGATCGTGTTGAAAGATGCAATCGCCATCCCTGAATTGCTCTTGAACAATGGGAATCAGGAGGGTGCTTGAAACATCATTGTAGGCCTGAGCTGATAGTGCTACGCAAAACAACAAGGGGTGCAAGGCCCCTCCATGAAAAACTATCGCCTACGAATTTTACTGTTGGCACTACACACGCTGGCAGATGATCCTCACCGGGCATTCGCCATACTCAAACCCTGGCATCGGATCGCCACATTATGTACCGTGATTCGTCACTCCACGCAACGTTTTTCCGTTGTTCAATCGTCCAGTGTTTACGCTCCTTACACCAAGCGAGGCGTCGTTTGACATTTATCGGCGTCATGTGTGGCTTGTGAGCAGCCGCCCCACCACGAAATCCAAGTTTTCTCACCTCCCGCCTAACTGTCATAGTACTTTCAGTGGATTCTGATGAAGTTTGGAATTTCTGTGTGATGATCTAGATAGATGTCCGCCTATTACACATTACGACCTTCTTCAGCGGTCTCCCCCCCGTCAGTCAAAAGAAGAGGTCGCCCTGTAGGCTTTTGTGCTGTACGTGTCCCTTCACGTTTCCACTCCACTATCACATCGGAAACAGTAGACCTAGGGATGTTTAGGGGTATGGAAGTCTCACACACAGACGTTAGACACAAGTGACACCTAATAACCTGACCACGTTTGAAGTCTGTGAGTTCCACAGAGCGCCTCATTCCGCTCTCACACGATGTCTAATGACTACTGATGTCGCTGATATTGAGTACCTGGCAGTAGGTGGCAGCACAATGCATCTAATACGAAAAGCTTATGTTTTTGGGGGTGTCCGGATACTTTTGATCACATAGTGTACGTGCCTTTCGTGGAGACCTACAGAAGTTCTTCACTTGGTATTGCTAGAGGTGAATGAGATCTGTTCGTGTGTGTTTAAAATATATGCCAGAAGTGTGAATTGAACTCACACCCCATAACTAAGAAGCTAGAATCTATTCACCAGACCGTTCAAGCCCATATTTGCAACATTCATGATTGTGTCGTAACATATGATACGCATAGGTTACAAATTAGACATGGTGAAAAAACTCAATTCTCTGTTAACTGGTTAGTTATCAGCAGGCTTCTGACATGGAAATTATGCTAGTCTCATGTTATCGGGATGTTAAGTTGCTTTCAGCCATCATACCCTCGATTCTAAGCCATTTTGAAATTTTCACTATTTCAAGAAATTTCTTAGATCGAGAGAGAGCATTCAAGAGTAAAAGGTTACCAAATACTTCGAGTATTACTGCCATTATCGCTGTTACTCCTTTATTCTGCTACTAATACACGCTTGCTTAAAGGAAACATTTAATGGTTCTTGGTCATTTTTAGAATCAGTGGCCCAAATGCAGTGAAAAATTTAGTTCGCAGCAAATGGCTACGGTGTTCTGTGGCGGCTGGACTGCCCTTTTTCCAATCATTGCTACTGCGAAATAGTGGAGAACGTAATGTTTCATTCTGTTTGTCAGAGATTTTAGGAGGCAGAATGATCTTCCAACATGAACGTTCTCCTGCCCATATAGTGAACTTTGTAAAACACTGGTTTCTAATGAACGGTGATGCTGAGCTATTGAAGTAGCCTCCCAAAGATGCTAACCTAAGTCCCATAGACCTCATATGGCTAGATATGGAGAAAATTAGTACACCAGCACCGGCAACGAAGACAGCGCTAGCGCTGTCCCATGCAGTTGATGATGCATGGGAAGAGTTGTCACAGAATAACAGATTCATCCGGAAACTTGCGGCCTCTATTCCCCGGAGGAGGAATAACAATCAGATGTTACAAGGCTGGAACATATTTTATTTTATTTTTGACTTGAGCATAGCTACTCTAAATTCTGACTGTTGCTTTCGCACGAAGTAATTTTATGGTTTCTCAAAATTTTATTCTGATGAAGACACCCGTAGTAGGTGTCGAAACCTAGATCAATTGTACCAAACAGTTATTTGCAACCGGTTGGCTTTATAATTCCTACGTTTGAAATACTGTTGAAGATTAGTTTGTCACTTGTGTTTACTGTTGTATTCAATAAAATGCACTATCATAATTCAAATGAAATTCAGGTAACCACGATATCCTTATGTCCATTTTAATGAAACATAAAGTATCTGTAACAGGAGCATGCCTATATCAGTACGAATTAGTGAGATATTACTCATTCTGGCATTCGAAACGGTCTGTGTTTCGTTGCTGTCTTGTGTCACAATGAGGTAGTATGGAAATGTGACATATCATCAATAAAAATTTATTATTGGTATTCGATTTCAATGATTGCAGCTCTGTCACAAAACAGCTAAAAATGTATCCTTCAGCGGGACTGGAACCAGGAACAACAGCAGCCCTCAGTTTACAAGCGACAACGTTACTACACAGCTAGTGGAATACTGCACCGACCTGGTCTCCCTTATTACTCCAATGGTGGCTAGAGCAGTAAGATCGTAACGTAAAAGACGAAATTAATTGCAAATTTCATGCTGAATGCCTTTCCTGGACTGAAAATCACAAATTGATAACATTATTTCACGACTCGAGTGAAAATCACTCAGGTTATTTAATGGAAACGATACGAATATAATAAGTGATTTTCGTAGGCTAAGTCTGTCATCCAGGAAGCAACTCGTCGTTCACAGTGTTGCGAAACATATCCTGCGTTGCTGTGAAGATTCAGTTCTACTTCTAGCTTGAGCGGTCTAGGATGTGATTACAGTTCGTGACAAAGACGTGGCGGCTGAGCGCCGAAATACCCAAAATATATGTCAATGAATCCTATTTGTGTTTCTGTAATTGGGTTCAGGGACTAGAGCGTCGTCACTAATAACATTCAGATGCGTCGACTGTGTAGTTTGTAGTCGACGTATTTGTAAACTAAACAACACAAATCATTAACTGCTACAATTACTTGTGTTTTTCTGTCTTAAGCGTACTGAAACTAAAAATGTCATCGCCAGACACGTTTCACATTTTTAGAACATCACCAACAGTTATACTGTAAACGTTATGAGTAGACAACACATCTTTTTTTACAATAATAGACTTTGAAAATATTTTTCTTGAAATCGATGTCAACGGCACGGTCCATGAAAGACAGTCGCTCGAATGAAGAGACAACAACACAGTATCGAATGCAAAGCATAGCAGCCACAGAGGGAACTTCGTAAGGTAAGACAAACAGATAAGTTGCAAATCAAGAAAGGCTGCTGCGCAAGAAACATTAAGAATTGATACAAAATGCAAGCTCAAAATTCCGTTGAAAATTAGAGTAGCGAATGCAAGTAGCGCAACTTACGTTCCAGCTCCTACTAACGCTAAAGGAGAAGCAGTTACTATTACAACGTGGACCAAGAAACACAAAACGCTGGCTGTAATGTCTAGAAAAGTCAACCCTGAGTAAAACTGTCATTCATTTCGCAAACACTAAGAGAAAGATACGTACCATCTATTCATTATGATTAAAATGTATCAGCTGCTGATGCTTTGTCAATAAAAGCGAAAAGCGTCTGTGTTGAAGAGCTTTTCAACATGCATTATGCTTAAGACAGAGATAATGTTGTATCCACGGACCCAACCAATCAACCAACCAACCAACCAACTCGCGCACGCGCGCCCTGACCGTGACATCGCTGCCCACAGTTCCTGCCGCGGCCGTCGGCGTCTCAGGGCGTTACCGCCGACGGAAGAGGTCGCGCCATGGCTGAGCTCGGGTCCGCAGCGCCCTCAGCCTTTTGCATATAAGGAGGAGCGCTGGCCCCGAGACGGACAGTCTATTGTCGACTGTCTATTGCTAGCTTTTCGTGGAATTTATAGCGGAGCTATTGCAGTGTGATATTTGCTATTGTATTCGACTAGGATCAGAACACAGGTTACTCTTGGATACTACTTGGACTTGTATTGCTGGTGCACGTTTCGTCAGAAATAAAGATAAGTTATCTCTTCATACTAGCTGGCGCAATTCTTGTCATTAATTGTTTTTCGGCCAACAGACATAGCTACATCCTGGTCACTATCCACGCTTTATACAATTTGTGGTGGCTGCCCCAAAAGTACCGCCGAGGACCTTGGGTTTGAGAGCCGTCACAAAAGAGAACCTGAAATAACAACAGCTGTACCAAACCGAGTGTGGTGCTGAGATTCTACGCGTCGCTCGCGCTGAGTGTTATTGATTTAGCCCCTACCGTTTTAATACTTGTATAAACAGTTCCTTTTGGCTACCACAATAGTCAGTCACATGTGAATTATGGATTTCTATTGCGACGGCACAGATGGGCAGTCGGTACTAGAATTTGCAGAGACTATCAATATGCTGCTGAATCATAACGCCAAACTACCACTACATCAGATTATAAGCCTTGCTTAACTTCTACCTCTGAGAGAATTGCTCAGCAGAGCGTGAATAACGTCAACACCACTGAGCCTCACAGCACAGTCCCAGTATACGCCGATTAGTCGCTGCAAAATGTTCTTTGCTCACATCTTCCTGCCACCGACTTAAATTCTATCGCTGGTCTGTCACCCCATTACCGAGGCAATAAACAAGTGTTATCGTCTACCACACCAACGTTCACGCTCACTCCCTCCCCTCAACCCGACATGTCTACTGTAAATGCCTCATAAATTATGACACCAAACGCAGATTTATAGTTACATTAATCAGCTTCCTACCAGCTTTTCTAGTTGGGTATTCTGCCGTTGCTCTGAAGAGAAATACTTAAGGCAAATAGGAATATCCTGTATGGCCGTCATCCATTCTTCCAGGTCCCTTATTCGAAAATTTGTGAAAATAAGCGCCAGAGAAGCATCTATGAAATAACAAATACACACATCAAAAGAAGTTTTGCATCACCCCAGTTCCCAGAACTCCTGAAGATAGACTTTGACTGTGGATATTTTGTCACAGATACAGTCCCTTTGACTGTTCAGAGATGTCACTAAACCCGTCCAAACATGTAAACAACCGTGCATGAGCACCGCCTATTAGACGGGGGGAGTCTGACAGCCGATCAGTTCGTCATTCCCCTCGTGATGACTGGGTGTTGTGTGATGTCCTTAGGTTAGTTAGGTTTAAGTAGTTCTAAGTTCTAGGGGACTGATGGTCATAGATGTTAAGTCCCATAGTGCTCAGAGCCATGTGAACCATTTTTTGAAGTTCGTCATTCCAACAGGAAGGAGGTGCACAGCTTGTGTTGTCTGTAGTTCAACCATGCCTAGACAGTCAATACCGCGGTTCTATCGCGTCCGCATTGTTACTTTGTGCCAGGAAGGGCTGTCAACAAGGGAAGCGTCCAGGAGTCTCGCAGTGAACCAAAGCGATGTTGTTCAGACATGAAGGAGATACAGAGTGACACGAACTGTCGATGACACGCCTCGCTCAGGCCACACAAGGGCTACTACTGCAGTGGATGACCTCTACCTATGGATTATGGCTCGGAGGAATCCTGACAGCAACGCCACCATGTTGAATAATGCTTTTCGTGCAGCCACAGGACGTTGGGTTACGACTCAAACTGTACAATAGCCTGCATGACGCGCAACTTCACTCCCGACGTCCACGACGAAGTCCATCTTTGCAACCACGACACCATGCAACGCGGTACAGATAGGCCCAACAACAGGCCGAATGGACCGCTCAGGATTGGCATAACGTTCTCTTTACCGATGAGTGTCGCATATGCCTTCAACCAGACAGTCGTCGGTGACGTGTTTGGAGACAACCCGGTCAGGCTAAACGCCTTAGACACACTGTACAGCGAGTGCAGCAAGGTGGAAGGTTACCTAATGTTTTGGGGTGGCGTTATGTGGGGCCGACGTACGCCGCTGGTGAATATGGAAGGCGCCGTAACGGCTGTACAATACGTGAATGCCATCCTCTGACCGATAGTGCAACCATATCGGGAGCATATTAGCGAGGCATTCGTCTTCATGGACGACAATTCGCGCCCCCATCGTGCACATCTTGAGAATGACATGCTTCAGGATAACGACATCGCTCGACTAGAGTGGCCAGCATATTCTACAGACATGAACCCAATTGAACATGCCTGGTATAGATTGAAAAAGGCGACTTTACCCACCAACCACTGTGAGGGATCTACCCCATTGAGGACTGAGACAATCTGGACCAACAGTGCCTTTATCAACTTGTGGATAGTATGCTAGCCGGCCGGTGTGGCCATGCGGTTCTAGGCGCTTCAGTCTGGAACCGCGCGACCGCTACGGTCGCAGGTGCGAATCCTGCCTCGGGCATGGGTGTGTGTGATGTCCTTAGGTTAGTTAGGTTTAAGTAGTTCTAAGTTCTAGGGGACTGATGACCACAGATGTTAAGTCCCATAGTGCTCAGAGCCATTTGAACCATTTTTGATAGTATGCTACGACGAATACAGGCATGCATCAATGCAAGAGGATGTGCTACTGGATTTTAGAGGTACCGGTGTGTACAGCAATCAGGACCACCACCTCTGATGTAGTTTACTTCTTGGTCGGTACAATCCACCAAAAACGGTGACTCACCTGTTGTCTACACACGTCTGACAACTGCAACACGCCACCTCCTACGGAACAATGCGCGCCTCTATGGATAATTCCATCTGTCATACCTGCGCGTGTTAGGCGTTCCCGTATATGAAAAAAAACTATCACGGACTGATACAAAAATTAACTATAGTTTTATCAAAATAATTACTTTGTTTATTGCGTTCTCCTAAGACAAGAAACCTTGTTACATGTACCGAAGAGCCAAAGAAACTGGTACACCTGCGTAATATGGACACGACTAACGTCTGAAGTAGCTGAAGGGAATTGACTCCACGAATCCTGAGAGCTGTCCATAAATCCAGGGGGTGGAGATCTCTTCTGAACAGCACGTTGCAAGGCATCTCAGATGTGCTCAATAAAATTCAGGTATGGGCAGTTTGGTGGCCAGCGGAAGTGTTTAAACTCAGTAGAGTGTTCCTGGAGTCACTCTGCAGCATTTCTGGACGTGTGACATGTCGCATTGTCCTGCTGGAATTACCCAAACGCGTTGGAATGCCTAATGGACATGAATGGATGCAGGTGATCAGACAGGATGTTTACGTACGTGTCATCTGTTAGAGTTGTATCTTGACGTAACTGCACACGCCCCACACCATTACAGAGGCTCCACCAGCTTCAATAGTCGCCTGCTGACATGCAGGCTCCATGGATTCATGACATTTTCTCCATAGCCGTACGCGTCCCTCCGCTTGATACAATTTGAAACGAGACTCGTCCGAACAGGCAGCGTGTTTCAAAAATGTTCAAATGTGTGTGAGATCTTATGGGACTTTAAGGTCATCAGTCTCTATGCTTACACACTACTTAACCTAAATTATCCTAAGGACAAACACATACACCCATGCCCGAGGGAGGACTCGAACCCCCACCGGGACCAGCCGCACAGTCCTTGACTTCAGCGTCTGAGACCGCTCGGCTAATCCCACGCGGCCAACATGTTTCCAGTCGTCAAAAGCCCAATGTCGATGTTTACGGGCCCAGGCGAGGTGTAAAGCTTTGTTTCGTACAGTCATCAAGGGTACTCCGAAAGCCCGTATCAATGATGTTTCGTTGAATGTTTCTCACGCTGGTAGTTGCTGAAGGCCCAGCATTGAAATCTGCAGCAATTTGCGGAAGGGTTGCACTTCTGTCGCTGGTGCTGTTATTGCAGGATCTTTTTCCGGCCGCAGCGATGTCAGAGATTTGATGTTTTACCTGATTCCTGATATTCACACTACACACGTGAAATGGTCGTGCTGCAAAATCCCCACTTCATCGCTACCTCGGAGATGATCTGTCCCATCGCTCGTGCGCCGAGTATAACACCACATTAAAATTCACTTACATCTTCACAAACTGCCATTGTAGCAGCAGTAACCGATCTGACAACTGAGCCAGACACTTGCTGTATGATATAGGCGTTGCTGACCGTAGAGCCGTATTCTGTCTGGTTTCATATATCAGTATTTGAATAGGCATGTCTACACCAGTTTCTTTGGTGTTTCAGTGTATTACTCAGTTTCTTGAAATATTATGTCTCTGTTGAACGAACGACAGCTTTGGCAGATTCGGTCGCAGCAATGGACACAATGAGTTGCGTTACGTCTGTACCAGCACATTATTGAAGATGCCAAACACTGTGTTATGCAGTCTGTCGACTCCTGAGTCGACCCAAAACATGAGAGTAAAAGGTAACAAATACATGTTCTGTTGAAAATGTTACTGAGTAAACTTACTTACAAAAGCATCGAAATCAACATTTTTCATGGAAGCATTGTTTGTGAGAGATGTAAGTAATTCAGCTCGTAAATTCCTTTGGTTAGTAATTTTATTTTTTGCAACACACAGGATCTGTTCGAGAAGCGGCAATCAGAGTTCATGTGGCTGTTGGTACTGAATGAAAGGAAGCCAGATTTGGTGTTGCACGATCTGCACATTGAGTTCAATTCGAATTTCTACGTGGTGGTGCCATCTGTTCGAGGTAGACTCAACATACTGGAAGCTTACAGGGTAGGCAAGGGCTATCCGCTCGTTACGAAGAAATACTGCACATGGCATGCCAGCAAACACCTTATCTGTGCAAACGAAACCGTCAGTATGCGCCGAAAAGACCTGATGGGATACAACATGAAGGTGGGGACAGTTGTGGTAAGTCATCTTTCAGTTTACTAAAACAAAAAAACGTTGAAACTTCTAAAACTGAAAAATCGTTGAATTGTGTCTGGCGCTTACTACTGCTACAACGTGTCAACTAGAAGTAGGCACCTCTATTGGGGCTGCTGGAAGCTAAAGGGTAGAGCAGTGTAGAATGAACAGCCATCTCCGAAATCATAAGTGACGAATGGGGCTAAAATAAGCTTAAATGTTATGTGTAATCGAAATGAAATTGTCTTTTATAGTGACATGCTCAGTAATGATATTTGTTGCTAGAAATGATATTCAGGGTGTAGCACGTGGTAGTGGACGAGTTAAGGTTTTCATGGTGCGGCTCTGCAATAAAATTTCTTCGGATTTCTTGCTGCGCCTATGCGTAGTGATTCCATGACTTTTCAGAAGGCATATAGAGGGCGTTACAAAAAGTTACGGCCAAACTTTCAGGAAACATTCCTCACAAACAAATAAAGAAATGATGTTATGTTGACATGTGTCCGGAAACGCTTGATTTCCATGTTAGAGCTCATTTTAGTTTGTTCTTCCACCTATGCTCAATGGAGAACGTTATCATGATTTCATACGGGATACTCTACCTGTGCTGCTAGAACATGTGCCTTTACAAGTACGACACAACATGTGGTTCATGCACGATGGAGCTCCTGCACATTTCTGTCGAAGTGTTCGTGCGCTTCTCAACAACAGATTCGGTGACCGATGGATTGGTAGAGGCGGACCAATTCCATGGCCTCCACGCTCTCTTGACCTCAACCCCCTTGACTTTCATTTATGGGGGCATTTGAAAGCTCTTGTCTACGCAACACCGGTACTAAATGTAGAGACTCTTCGTTCTCGTATTGTGGACGGCTGTGATACAATACGCCATTCTCCAGAGCTGCATCAGCGCGTAAGGGATTCCATGCGACGGAGGGTGGATGCATGTATCCTCGCTAACGGAGGACATTTTGAACATTTCCTGTAACAAAGTGTTTGAAGTCACGCTGGAACGTTCTGTTGCTGTGTGTTTCCATTCCATGATTAATGTGATTTGAAGAGAAGTAATAAAATAAGCTCTAACATGGAAAGTAAGCGTTTCCGGACACATGTCCACATAACATATTTTCTTTCTTTGTGTGTGAGGAATGTTTCCTGAAGGTTTGGCCGTACCTTTTTGTAACACCCTGTATACAGCCCCTTCGGTCTGTTCGTGGACTTCCAGAGAGTCAAAGTCCGTCTCCTGTATACAGTCGTCTGCGGCGGCGGTTGGCATTTAAAATCCTGCAACGCCGGCTCCACAACGCTATTTAACTAGCAGTCCATCACTTTTAGAGGCGAACTTCCGCGCGGTGGAATTTGAGGAAATCAAACTAACGCTCTTCGCAGCATTTGAATAAATGCGTAGATGATACGTTCGTGATATGACAACATGTGAGGAACTCCATCGACAAATTCCTGGACCCATTAAATAATATTTTTAAATACATGAAGCCCGCCATATCTGTCGAGAAGAATAGCTGCCTATCATTTATGAACTTCTAAGTGAAGAGGAAACCTCATGGTGCTCTGGGACGAGGGTATACAGAAAACACTCTCACCCGGACCCATATCTGCCCCCGTGTAGCTGCCATCATCGAGGACAGGCATTTTCATCTTGGTGGTGATATGTATAAGGTGCAAGACAGCCTGGTCATCAGCGGCTGTATTCAACTGATAGAAGACGAATGTGATTTTGTTTTGTGAAATGTATGCAACAGGTTGTAAAATATGAAATATAATCCTCACCCACCCTTGGACACTGTCTCTCACTCATACTCACACTCACATTTTCACACACCACAACAAAATATGAGTGCCTCAAGGCAATTTATGATTAAAGTAGAGAGACTATAATTACACACCCAACATAGTGCAACAGAAAACTGTGTCTGATTGATGAACTGGAAAAGAAAAGTTGAGGTAACCACCCTGGAAACAAGTTAAAACTTCAAACTAGAATACTCTTAAGAGAACCAGACATCACACAGGAACCTAAAACACGGACCCCATTCGATTTATCATCTCCTAAGATAGAGGGCACGTCAGATGCTAAGTTGGTTGCAACCACCATGATTTGGTATAAAAAGGTTCAAGAACGGTATTAAAAATTCAAGGTGAAAAGATAAGATTCGCTGATGATATTGCTATTTTTGGTGAAAGTGAAGAAGAATTACAGGATCTCTGAATGAAATGAACAGTCTAATGAGGGCGGAATATGGATTTAGAGTAAATCGAAGAAAGACGAAAGTAACGAGAGGTTGCAGAAATGAGAACAGCGAGAAACTTAAAGGTAGAATTCGGGATCAGAAAGTAGACGAAGTTGAAGAATTCAGCTACATGGGCAGCAAAATAAACCATGATGTACATAACAAGAAGGAAGTAGAAAGCTGACCAGTACTGGCAAAAAGGACATTCCTGGCTATTAGATGTTTGCTAGTATTAAACATAGGCCTTAATCTGAGGTATAAATTTCTCAGAATGAACATTTGGAGCACGGCGTTGCATGGTAATTTGTGACTGACTGTGAGAAAAGCGGAACAGGAGAGAATCGAATCATAGTAGATGTAGTACTACAGAAGAATGTTGAATATTAGTAGGACTGATAAGGTAAGGAATGAGGACGTTCTCCGGAGAAAAGGCGAGGAAAGGAATGTATGGAAAACACTGACAGGAAGAAGGGACCGGATGACAGGACATGTATTAGTACACTAGGGAATAACAGCCATGGTACTAGAGCGAGCTTTGGAGCGTAAAAACTACAGAGAGTAATTGGAATATATTCAGCAACTAAGAATTTATGTAAGTAACTGGCTACAGCCGTGAGACATTTATGGAAAAGCACAACATCACATGGTGCCAACACTGGAATTAATTGTGTCAACTAGTGCTTCCTCTGATTTCATCCATGATTTTATTCTAGATCTTAGGTTTTTACGCTGTAATATTAGACTCTTTGGACATCTGTGGGTACATAGGCCTGATATGTCAGTCGCCTGATAACTATCAGGAGTGCATGTGTAGCTTATCTAAACTTTTTAAGTTTGTCAAAAGCTGGCTACGTTGCATTTAAAGTTTTACCATTGCTCCATTTGGTACTTCTGTGAGAAATATACGTTTTTTAAATCAGCAGATGTTATAATTTTGTAAGAACTACAAATGATGTAGATTTTCTGAGACGCAGCTCTTAATTTTTTCTTTCTTGTCTGTGTATATTACATGTGGTTTCTTCTGTTTGTTCATTTTTGCTAGTTTATGATGATTGAAACAACCGAAACCTGTCGAAAAACATAATTTATATAACTGATTGCGAAATATAAATGCTTTTCTATAAATCCAGCAAATTACTAAGGATATAGGTTGCAGTTGCTACTGTAAGAGGAACAGGTTGGCACGGTAATAGAATTCGTGGCGGGTCGCATCATACCAGACAGAATACGGATGATAAAAAAAAGCATAATGGTGGAACCTTGTTCTGGACGAGGAATCCATGCGTCAGGGAACAGTACCCCGTGGAGGCAGATTAAGAGTACTGTCTACCACCGCAGTAGTTGGAAGAAGGAACAACACGGCTGTGTCACCGGCTCCACCATTGCTCCTCCTCTGCCTCAACAACGAGATAACAGCACGTAAGGGGGCACCGCATTCAGAAATCGTTTTTTTCCCAAGCAGGCACCCTCAGATTTTCTGCAACTGTTTTAATTCATTTGAATGCCACGTGACTTGGTTCACAGCACAGTGAGACTTCCTTACCCTGACTCTGTAAGTCAAAAAGGGTGTCGGAGATCGGCTGAGGCTACTTTTCTGCTGGATGCATGTGATGGATAGCTTGGGGAGGGGGGGGGGGCACTCAGGGGGACTTCCGCTCCCGGTAGCTGAGTGGTCAGAGCAACAGAATGTCAATCCTAAGGGCCCAAATTCGATTCCCGGCTGGGTAGGAGATTTTCTCCGCTCAGGAACTGGGTGTGGTGCTGTCATCATCATTTCATCCACATCGACGCGCAAGTCGCCGACGTGGCGTCAAATCGAAAGACTTGCACCTGACGAAGTGTCTACCCGACGGGAGGCCCTAGTCACACGACATTTATTTACTCAGGGGGTCGGTTTCGATGAGAAACTTGGTAGCAGGAAGACATTGCATCTGCTCCAGTGCCCTCAAGATCCTCTTTAATTCAGCATCATACACTGTGGATCGTACCAAGTTCTCGAATCTTGAGCGCAGCCGATGGAATAACCCTGCTTAGATCCATTAGTATAAAGAACCATACCAGTCACAGTGCTCGGGTGAAATTCTTTAAAATATCGATTTAAAAACATAGCACAGAGTAAAATCTTTTTTGTTCAATGATAAATCTAAACTAATTCTGAGTGCTTTTATTAACCAGGGCGGTGAACGAAAATGAACTTCCTTACAAAAAAATCTTCCTCCAGTAGCTGCTGTTGTAAGTAGGCTGTTCAGGTTTTTATATTGGTAACGCCACGTAGCGCTCTGTATGAAAATCACTGGCTGTGCTGTGTGCAGTCTGTGGCTGGTTTGCATTGTTGTTGGCCATTGTAGTGTTGGGCAGCTGGATGTTAACAGCGCGTAGCGTTGCGCAGTTGGAGGTGAGCCGCCAGCAGTGGTGGATGTGGGGAGAGAGATGGCGGAGTTTTGAAATTTGTAAGACTGGATGTCATGAACTGCTATATATATTATGACTATTAAGGTAAATACATTGTTTGTTCTCTATTAAAATCTTTCATTTGCTATCTATGCCTATCAGTAGTTAGTGCCTTCCGTAGTTTGAATCTTTTATTTAGCTGGCAGTAGTGGCGCTCGCTGTATTGCAGTAGTTCGAGTAACGAAGATTTTTGTGAGGTAAGTGACTTGTGAAAGGTATAGGTTAATGTTAGTCAGGGCCATTCTTTTGTAGGGATTATTGAAAGTCAGATTGCGTTGCGCTAAAAAAAAATATTGTGTGTCAGTTTAAGCACAGTCTTGTATAATTTTTCAAAGGGGATGGTCCATGTGTCGACCCTTAGCCGCGGATACCTCACTGGAATCTTCTGATTTTTTCTTGTAGTTTGTGTAATTAGTGTAGCTTTAGTTTATTGCTAGCGCGTAATTGTAGAGAGAATCTCCTTTGTAGTTGCAGTCTTTCATTGTTGTACAGTAAAACAGTTGTGGCATGCATGTAAATTTGCACCAAGTATTTCGCAGCTGCGCTTGCAATTAACTAGATTTTTTTCAGTGCTATGTTAATGTGTTCTCTTATTTTTGCTCTTCAAATTGTGCTTTTCTGTGTTATCGTGTGAAATATTGTGACAATAATGGCGTGTGAAAAACGTAACACTAGGCTCCAAAGTAAATTGAGAAATAATAGTGACGACGAGCGTAGCTTATCAGCACCACTGTGTAATGAAGTAACAGACATTCAAAGTAGTAATTTGGTAATTGTGCATAGGGAAATGGAGCGGGCGGCAAATAATGGTGTAGACAGTGAAACAATTAGTGAACAGGGAGGCATTATCGATCGATCGGTCGGCAACAGCTCGCCTCAGGATTCCGAAATGACAGGACACAATATTGCAAATACTGTAGACTCAGGTTTTGGTTTCTCACCGTTTTCTCAAATGAGTCAAGACACATTTTCCGCTTGTCAAAATGTGAATGTTGCCGGTGCAAATTCACTGCCGAAAAGCACTGAAGAACATGTTTCAGACACCAGTGCATTGTTATTACAGTTAATGCAATAAATGGGACAAAGGCTACAAAAGTTAGACGCAATGGAACAAAATCTTCACACCACGCTTGAACAAACACGTGAAGATTTAATTACTGAGTTACATAAAATCGAATCGAAATGTCAAAAAGTCTGTAACGACGTAAAAACACAAATTTGTGAGCATTTCCAACCTATTTTTTCGCGTCATGAAAATGCATTACAGAATCACGAAGCAGCCATAAAGGAACTGAAAACTATTGTTCATGAAAATCACGACATCTTGCAAGCTAAAATTGACTCAGCTGCATCTAACGATTTGGTTATGCAGCTTGCAAAAACTCAGGAAAACTTAAAAGACACAGTAGATACGATTTCAACACAAATGGTCACTCTGAAACTTGGTTCAGAAAGACACACAGAGGAAATAATTTCACTAACAGATAAAGTAGCCAAACTTTCAGATCAGTTCACTAACTTATCTACAAAGGTAGATGATGATCTGAATGACACAAGACCTGTAGCCTTCACGGACACTGAAGAGTATGAACAAATTAGAAAATTCAAACAAAATCAAAATCAAATCAGTACACGGTATAAAAGAGAAATCCGGGAAGTACAAGATCAGTTGGCACAAGTAATACAAGAATTACATATTTCTGAGGACGCGTGCGCTCCAGTACGGGAAGAGGGACATAGAAATACGGAACAACCACAAAATAATAACACAGGACACTTCGGAAATTATGAAAGAAATTGGCAAGGCGCATTGGATTTTGAGATGGAACCGCCGAAACGAAGTAACAATGAGCGATGTGCGACTCACCGACCCCATGATTTTGACTATAAGCAGTTCATTACTACAAGTAAATTCAAAACATTTAAGAATTCTGACAACGACATTCATCCACAAGCATGGCTTCATCAATTCTCTCATTGTTTTCCTCCCAACTGGTCATTGGAGCACAGGTTACAATTTATGTGTGGCTATTTAGAGAATGAACCAGCTGTAAGAATGCGATCGGTCATTCACGATTGCCTTCCTCTCAGCGTATTGGTTTCAAGCTACACAAGACCGAGTAAAACATAGTATCATAATGATGAAACGTTTCGAACAATCTGAATTTTCCAGTCTTATGAAATATTTTGAAGACATGTTGCATAAGAATCAGAATCTTTCAAACCCATACAGCCCCTCAGAACCCATCCGCATTTGCTTAATCAAATTGCCTGAACATTTACAACATATTATTTTAGCAGGACGTTGCAAAGACGACATTGAAGCTTTTCAGGGACTGTTACAAGAACTGGAAATTGACACTGACAATCGCGGAACGCGAAAACAGGAGCACAACAATTACAGGTCACATCTGTCACAATTCCGCGATGACAGAAATAATACACGACAAGGCTAATCTTACAACGTAAATCGTGATCAAAACAGACGCCACCCGTATGACAACCGTTGGCAGAGTAGTAATAATTACAGGGAAAGATCACCTCTCCACAGTAATGACTATCACAGAGACAATCAGAGAAACAGACAATATGGGAACCAAAATAATTATTATCAAGGGAGAAAGAATAACTTTAGATGCAATGGTCCACCGCGCAGTTACGATTCAGGGAGAAATTCTCCACCACGTGACCGACAAAAAAGAAACTATGGAATCTACTGACATGACGACAGACGATATGATCGTAACGACAGACCTGAATTGCATCAGAACTGGCGGGATTCAAACAGAGCAGGGCACTCTCGAGAAGGTGAATTTGTAGAAGTTAGGTCTCCAAATCCCAATAACGACGCGCGCCAACAAAGACACAATAGGCAATGACTCACACCGCTGGCAGCCACAAAACGTACTTATGAAACTGACGACGCAGCTGCCGTAGCTAGTAATTACGTAAAAATGGAAGACATTAGGGACATCTTACACCAGGAACACGACGTAAAACATAACAACATTGCATATCCTGTGATTCACATTACAGTAAATGACGTAAAATTTACGGCAGTACTTGACTCTGGCAGTCCCATTTCAGTGATTAGTGAAACAGCCTTTAGCAAATGCAACAAATCGAACGATTGCCCCACACTTCCGTTACGTAAGATTAAATTACAAGGTGCAATCTTTGGAAAAACTGTAGATCTACGCCAACAAACCAACTTAGAATTCTGTTGTCAAAGCCACAGCTTCTCTATGAACTTTCTTATTGTCCCATTATTGTCGACGGAAATTATATTGGGAGTAGACTCTTTTAATGAATACAAAGCAATCTTAAACCTTCACGATGCTGAAATAAGTTCAGAGAAAGAAGGTAAGTCAATAACTTTGAAATTTGAAGATTGGCTCTCAAACCATGACGAGGAAATTAATCGGCTTTACCTTCTGTTGGACAACAGTTCGGAATTTTCTACGGAACTAGACACTAACAATCACTGTGCAAGTACTGACAGGGATGATATCGACGGCATATTTGAAACTAATGAGTTAATTCACAATAAAATTCAAACAATTGACAATTGTAGTGACAGTGATAGGCAGGACCTTTTTGAGATTTTACAAGCACATTAGACAGTTTTTACTCACAAAACAGGAACAATCAAGGGATTTCAATACCAATTTCGTGTTCGTGAGCATACTAAATTTTGTGTTAGACCATACGTAATTCCGGCACGTTATAGGGACCGTGTTAGAACAGAAATACAATCTATGCTTGATGAGGGCATTACTGAGCCTGCAGTAAGCTCATACAACAATCCATTACATGTTGTTGAGAAGAAAAATGGATCGATCAGGCTTGTCTTAGATTCGAGACAAATCAATACTATCATCATTCCTGAAACAGACAGGCCGCAAACGTTGGAAGAACTTCTTCAAAATTTTAATGGTGTAAAAGTGATGTCTTCTATTGATCTCAGATCCAGCTTTTATCAGTTCGAACTTCATCCAGAATGTAGAAAATACACAGCTTTCCTGTGTTTCGGCGTTTGTTATCAGTTTCGGAAACTTCCTTTTGGTTTGAACATTTCTTCGGCAGCATTCATTCGCGGGCGAAATTCCATATTACCTGAGTTCTTAAAACATCACATCACCTTATATGTGGACGATATTCTGATAGCAGAAGCCTCATGGGAACAACACAATCGCGTCCTCAACAGCGTGTTACATATTTTTGCAGAATCTGGAATTACAGTTAACTTGGAAAAGTCTGAATTTGGTAGGACAAAGGTGAAGTTTTTGGGACATATTATTTCTTCTGAAGGCATTCAGCTGGATCCTGAAAAGTTAGAAGCAATCAGAGACATTCCAGTTCCATCCACAAAAAAACAAGTCCGCAGTTTTGTAGGTCTCGTAAATTTTTACCGTCGTTTTCTGAATATGCAAATTCTTGTTACACCAAAACTTTGTTCTCTCACTGGAAAAAATACTATTTGGAACTGGGACGAACAAGCACAGTTGGAATTCAATTCTTTGAAAGAAGCGTTACTTAATGCGCCAATACTAGCTCATCCAGATCTGTCACAAGATTTCTGCCTTAGCACAGATTCTTCTAAAGTCGGTCTTGGTGCCCATTTATTTCAAGAAGCCATAGAAAATGACACTACTGTTCAGAAAACCATTGCTTTTGCTAGCCGAGTGCTAACAAAATCTGAAAAAAATTATTCTGTTACTGAATTAGAAGCTTTAGCTATTGTTTGGGCATTTAACAAATTCCGTTTCTTTCTTTCTGGTAAGCACATAAAAGTATACAGTGATCATCGTGCATTACAATTTCTTATGTCTTCAAAATTAAATCATGACAGGTTAAAACGTTGGGAATTGTTTCTGCAAGAATTCCACTTCACAATAGTCTACATTCCCGGCACGTAGAGCATTGTTGCGGACGCACTGTCAGGCGCACCGGCTGGACTTGAGAAAAGTAACACAGAAGGCAATCTCGAGAAAAATTTCAGTATTCTTTACATTCAGAAAGTCGCCTTTGCAAACTTCATCACCACATCTTTAAAGGACATTGCTCATGAACAAGATAAAGATCCGATTTGGAAAGACATCAAAATTAAATGGCATGAAAAGACACACACACAGATTCGGCATTATTATCTGGTTAGAAACAACATACTGTTCAAACGCTGCACTGTTGATGACAAGCTATGGGTACTTTGCATTCCAGATGATTTTGTTAATAAGCTCATTTGGTACATTCATTTCAGCTACGCACATTTTGGTCCACGAAAATGTTATCATATTCTTCGGATGACTTGTTATTTTAACAATATGGAAAAGAGAATTCGAAGAGTCTTGTCTATTTGTAAACTTTGTCAAAAGGCGAAACCATCTACTATCTCCCATAGTGCTCCGCTGTTTCCTATCATTACTTCTAAATTAAAAGAATTTGCTGCTGTTGATCTCTTGGGACCGCTTGTCAGAACATCTAATGGATTTTCGTACGTTCTAGTCCCTGTTGAACTTACTTCAAAATTTGTTTCTTTCACTCCGTTACGTAAAGCCACTGGACGGTCTGTATCCAACGCCTTTGTAAAAAATTCCTTACGTGAAGTTGGACATGTTAGTAAAGACATTTCACATAACGGACCGCAATTCAGATCTGCTGTTTGGTCACGCATGCTTCGGAATCATAAAATCAAACCTGTTTTTATTTCATTGTGCTCACCACATTGTAACCCCTCCGAACGGATTATGAAAGAAATCAATAAGCTTTGCAGACTTTATTGTCACAGAGAGCATCAGCATTGGGACAGATATTTACACTTATTTCAAAACGTGCTGAATGAAATGCCTCATGACTCCACTGCTTTACCACCTACTCTTGTACTGGAGAATGAAGAACCACCAAACAGAATCAGAGTGCTTGTACCTTTCCCGAATACACGTAAACTTCGACACAAAGACATAATTGATTTGGCTATTATAAATATAAAATCTGCAGCAGACAAAAGGAGAAAACTACACAGTAAAGCAAATGCAAAGAAATTATATATTGGTCAGAAAGTTCTCATTAAAGCTCATTCATTGTCACATAAGAAGAAACACTTGAGTCACAAATTCTTTCTAGTTTACAATGGACCTTACAGAATCCGACGTATACCACATGATAATTGCGTTGATGTTGAAACTCTGCGTACTAGGAAGAGTAAAGGTTTACACCACATTTCACATGTAAAACCGTTTATTGAAAGATAATCTGCTTTTTAACTTTGTCTTTGCCATATAACTTTTCACTTTACATTACTAGTATGCTTTGCCAGACTTAGAATCTGTTAATATGCAACAATGTTTGAAGTTAAATGTCCAGTCAAGAACCAAGAGAACTTATTTAAACGGAAATTACGAATGCATTGCTATTGTGAACAGACGACACAGTGTTATTGTGTGTGTACATTCTTGCTTGTTAGTTGCACGATTACGTAACGACTATAAGGCTCACATACTTAGAACATTTACCAGCACTGCTAATGAAATTTTAATGCAACATTTTGGTTTACTTGAAAATACATTCTGGATTTAAAGTACTTTCTGTGAGATACCAGATGACACAGTAGTTAGTTTATGTGAGAGCTACACGATTTTATCACGACGCTACTAATGAGTGCCAATTTACAATGTTGTTTTTGCGGTGTATCTGTTTTATATCTGCACAGGTTTTCTGAATTCTTCTGGAAAGTAAAACACGTTTTAGTAGTAACTTTTGTGGTATAGCTACAATGAGACAGCCTTTTTCGTAGCACAACAATACGTTACATTATAGTACTTTCTTCATCACGGCAATAAGCATAATAACTACGATATCTATACGCAAAGCATCTCACTTTTGTCTATGATGAGGTGAGTGCATTGACTTCAGCAGAACTTTGCTTACAGAGGACGATAACTACGACACTTAACAGAATTAGCTTACAGCAAGACGCACATTTAGCGCTACAGGACATGCATTTCAGTGATTAATTTTGTACTTAAAACATTTATTTTTAAAGATTTTTGAATTACAGAGAAATTTTTCCGTGATACATTTCATTCCATTGCTGTAATCTGTAACACCTGAGGGTATAATTACATTAATCCTCAGGGGGGTACACGTTTACTTTGTGTACCATGTGTTTGGCAAGAACAAGGAGCCATAGCTAGTATGGTATTTGCTTATACAACTTTACACATCGGTACCATATTTCTCTAACACACAAATTACGCAGCTATCTGATCATTTAACTGAGATAAACACTTTTTTTACTACATCGGTGACACATGTTTACGCAATTACACAGTTGGGTAACTTCACACTTATGAAATTTTATTTTGTCTGTACATTGTGAACTGTTCATATTTTTTTGGAACCATTGTGATACTATGAGAGCTTTGAATGATGTATTTGGTAAGGGAGCATGATTTTTAAAGTACGTTTGAGGTAGATGACACTATTGAAATGAGCAGAGAATTTTTTTTAGGTTTTGACATTATTGCAGAAAGCTACGCCTTTTTTTTGAGATTTGGCTGAGGTTTTATGATGTTATGATGATGATGTGTATTACGCTGTTGCGGTATGTTTATGATCGATAAGCTGATGCTATATGAGGAATTTGATTATGCTATGTATTTATTATGATGAAATATTGAAGAAGTGTCAACGAATATGTATGTGTGTAATAAGGTAAGGAATAATGAGTAGTGGTTATGGACTCTGACTTGTGAAAAAGTATGTTGGAAACCAAGAATCGTACTTTAAGAGTTATGAAATGTGTCTAAATGCATGAATGTATCACAATGCCGACGAATATTTTTTGGACACTGTTATATTTATAGGATTTTGTTTCTACAGATTTGCAACGCAAATTCTCGAACTGTGAAATTTTTATATGAGACTGTCACAGTAGTGCAAACTGGTGTCGTAAATATTTCGGTAAGAAAGCCAAGTGACCTTGATGTAACGCATCTTGAGTGGCCAGCTGTGTCAGACACCTGGAGAAAAAGCATTTGGGTGTGCCTTTTCAGAGGCACAGGTAAAAAAAATGAGGGAGGCCATTATCCTTGCTATGCTATTGACATTCCTTTGTAGAAAGCATCGTAAATACGACACCCTCAAACTTGAAAACATGATTACACTGTAGAGTTCTTAATTTATAATCTTTACTGAAATGAAATGATGAGAAACATTTCATGTCTATTGTCATGTTAGTTGAAAGATTGTTTACTGCATTATGAAATGCCATATGGCTAGTGAATGACGTTTCATGCCTTGCTTTGCCTATTTTGTTTAACATCTAGTTCTTAGCTGCACTGCAGCATTGGTTAAAATAAAATTTTATAGATGTACTAATATAAATCTTTTATGCCTACAGACCCAGTAAAAAATAACTTTATGATGGATGGACTCCAGAAAAATGAGGGAGCACAAAAAGACATTTCCACTTCACAGGAATTGCATACATAATTTTTGTCAGTGACTTGGTAACTTGTCTGCTAGAGCAAGTTACAGTGATGCATCACTCTAGTGTTAAGATGTGACATAGGTATTAGACATGGCCATCTTTACTGTAATATTTTTTCTGCTTGAGCTTTTTCATGATTAGATATAAGTTATTGCATTTGCTGCTGCTGTTTGCCAGGCATAGTGTTATTAAATTTCACTTTGTATTACTCTGTTAATCTAGTTTTACTACTGATTTATTTTTCTTGTTTGCTGCACATTGCCTTATATTAGTTGTAATATTGCATGTGCTTTGCTAATTTATGCTGCTTGCTTTGCCATTTGTATTTTTTATCATTGCTGTTTGGGTTAATTGTTTTGTGCTGCTGCATTGCCTCATTCCTTAGTTTAGCATCTGAACTCAGTAGATTTAAGTTAGCTTAATGAATGTGATGAATTGGAAGAAATGCATTGAGAAGCTATAAGAAAATGGTTTGGCCAAAAAAGTATTTTGAAAGAGGATATGAGCAAAAAAGTAGGGTTTAGGGACAACAGGTTTACGTAGGATTTTCTTGGAAATAAATGATGAGGTAAGATAATGGAAAATAAATAATGAGGTAAGAAATATGTGAACATATAAATACAGAAAGCATGCTTGGATAGGATTTTTTTGGTGGAAACAAATGTTGAAATAAGACGAAAGATCTATGGAATGAAGTTTTAGGTTGGACTGCAGTACCAAATGTTACACTGAAAACAAACCCTGCCCTTTCCTCTTGTGTTATTCTGCTATGTGTTTGTGTACTCTTGTATATTTGTGTTTTTCCTGTCTTTATGTGTTTAACTGATATGAGTTACATTGTAGAATTTTTCTAATACTATGTTATTTACTTTGTAAAGATGTTTAGACATTATTTATCTGTTCTATTTTGTTGCTCATATGTGAAGTTGATGTTTCAAAAGTTATTCTGATTCTTTATGTATGTACTTATGTCATAATTCTTGTAACACTGATGTGCATGTTTATTTCTATTCTTTTGTAAAGCCTGTTTTACTACAAATGTTATGTGTACTATTATGTTCTTTAATGATGTATTTTGTACCTTTGTTATTGTATTCTTATGTTATAAAATTGTAATTGACACCAGTTCATCAAATTAAGTAACTTGTAAGTTACATTTCACTGCACACGTTTCTGTTGGTCATAGTATATGGACAATATGTGAGAAGTAGGGACTGTTAGTGTTTGCACGTGTGTGAATAATTCAGCAAGGGACTGGATAACAGCATTGCTGGTTCTAAGGACAATTCCAAAAACTGTGTGAGTGCACAAGTTGTGGTTTATGGACTTGCTATATTCTCCGCAAGACTCTTCGATGGTGATTGTGCACCTGCACAGTCGCAGCAGATGGCTGCTGGCCATCTCTACAAGGACTACAGTGGGTCTACACCTTTGATGGTCCATCAATACCATTATTTCTACAAGGACTGCAGTGGGTCTGCACCTCTGGTGACCCACCAATACCGTAATCTCTACCAGGACTACGGTGGGTCTACTCTGTGATGACCTACCTACCAATATTCTTCAAAACTTCGACTGACTCTGTGGTGGGTTTGCTCTGTTGTGGCCCATTACCTGTCCGCATGTCAAGAGTCAGCACTGTCTTTTCATTGGAAGGACAATACTACCTCTTCAAGACTGCATGGAAATCCATTACTTCCGTGTGCATTTTCTTCTACTGCTCAGACTTTGAGAAAAACACTGCTATTTTACTGTGATGAACGATCAGGACTGCCTTTATGGACTGTGAGAAAATTTTAGCTTTTGACCAACATTGTTATTGTAATTATGAAAAATTTTATCACATCATTATTGGCCACTGCCCAAAACAATTTGTAAAATTTTTTTGTGGGGAGCATGGGGGCTGTGTAAGTAGGCTGTTCAGGTTTTTATATTGGTAACGCCACGTAGCGCTCTGTATGAAAATCACTGGCTGTGCTGTGTGCAGTCTGTGGCTGGTTTGCATTGTTGTTGGCCATTGTAGTGTTGGGCAGCTGGATGTTAACAGCGCGTAGCGTTGCGCAGTTGGAGGTGAGCCGCCAGCAGTGGTGGATGTGGGGAGAGAGATGGCGGAGTTTTGAAATTTGTAAGACTGGATGTCATGAACTGCTATATATATTATGACTATTAAGGTAAATACATTGTTTGTTCTCTATTAAAATCTTTCATTTGCTATCTATGCCTATCAGTAGTTAGTGCCTTCCGTAGTTTGAATCTTTTATTTAGCTGGCAGTAGTGGCGCTCGCTGTATTGCAGTAGTTCGAGTAGCGAAGATTTTTGTGAGGTAAGTGACTTGTGAAAGGTATAGGTTAATGTTAGTCAGGGCCATTCTTTTGTAGGGATTATTGAAAGTCAGATTGCGTTGCGCTAAAAAAAAATATATTGTGTGTCAGTTTGAGCACAGTCTTGTATAATTGTTCAAAGCGGACGTTCCACTGTAAGCCACTACAAAAGTCAGAAAGAAGTTCATAGTACCGAGTAGTGCACGTAACAACTGCAACCGGTGTGGTGTTGCACGCAAACGTCTGGGTAGAACGCGCCAGACAATTGACTGCAATAGTTATAGTTTCTTCGCGGCACGTGTCGTCGATTGCTTTGGGCTCCTGACGATCGACTCCCGCACACGTGCCACTTTCTCTGCTGCTTCATTCGCAGCACATCAGGAGCAAATCTCACGGATTGTGTTGTACCACCGAACGACTGTTTTGGCTGTGGAGCTTCTACTAGATATTTGGAACGAAGTCGTCGCTCAACCTTCAGAATTCATTAACATTAAGCGAATTCCAGGACACAAAACACACCCATTGTTCCATTATTCGCCATGATCTGCTGCTCAGAAACTTAGCAGTGGCGCGTTTAGCGAATGGTAACTCGGAGGTATGCGTAATTTTTTCGAAGGCTATTCGGGAAGTAAGGCCGGTAAGGTTCGATCGGTTGCAAATGGAAATCATAGTTAAAATAAAAGATGTTCTATTTCTAACTGTAGCTACATCTTTCAGCTACTTCTCTACATAGCCGCCGCCTCAGACATTTGTCGCAGCATTGTACCAACTTTCCAGTACCCTCTTCGTAAAAGGTAGACGCCTGTGCTTTCTGCCAATTCTCTACGGTGATCTACAGCTTAGTGTCTGTGCCAAAATGCTGTCTTCATAGACAAAGGTTCATGTGAGCAGAGGTGAAAATCAGACAGAGCCAAGTCCGGGCTGTGTGGTGGGTGATCAAACACCTCTCATCGAAAACGCTGCTGGAGCGTCCTCATTGGCCCTGCAAAGTGCGGCCGAGAATTGTCATGAAGAAGGAAATAGGTGACAGTTAACTTTGTGTGAGCTGCATGAAAGCAGGCGAAATCATTCACAGGCACCCGTACCTGTCGGGGAGACACTATGTTGTAGGCATCTTTACGTGCTCACTGTGCGCTGAAAACTGGTAACAGCGACGCGGCGCGGTCAGCGGGAGTACTAAATCTGACCTTATTTTTCGAATAGTTTTCGGTATTCGTTCTGTGGCACCTCGGAGCTACTTATGAATAAGCATTTACTGCTGAAGAGACAATCGAAACACCGCGTGACACCGAATCCTATGAATCGTGACAAGAGTTCTGCCCTCAGTGTACGGCGTTGGAAGTGGCATCTTGCATTATCACGGCAGTGAAGGACAACAGTGAGCACGAGCTGCCGCCACTTAAACAGGAGGCCCTGAGGCGGTTACATTGTTATGGATACACCGTTGAAGGGTTTTAAGTGTCTATCTCCGCCGATGACTATATAATAGGACGGACTGCGAGACTCCAGTCCTTGTCATTAACATTGGTGTACTGTTGTGTCACTCCACATCGCTGTCGTATGTGGAGCCAATATATGTCATATAGTAGTATTAGACTTCATAACAAAAGATGCAGGTTCTAAATTGTGTCATGAAAAAACAATCAGATAGTTGATTAGGCTCTTAACTACGCGCACCAGATAAAACTACCAAGCAAAGTACACTATAAATAAAAATGCAAAGAGAGTTGAAAACTCATTATTTCAATTATATTTGGATAGCTGAAGTCTGTTAATTTGATTTCATTTACCACGGAAGGTGATATTGCATCTCAGTTACTGTTTATTAAGAACACACACGTACGACAACACTTTTTATTATTTCTTTAAATGTGATATCTGAACAATCACAATGACATTCATCGAGACATGATCGCAAAAAATAACAAACAGAAATGAAAGAGAAGTGGCGTTTCAAGCCTTGTTACTTATTGTTTTACAATACGTAAAGAACCAGCGAGTACAAGCCATTATTAGCATGGAGCTTTACATTTTCATTACGTACGCTGATCATCAAGACCATCATGACCACCGACCTATGAAAGGACGCGAATCCGTCGTCTTCCAAGGGAACAGCTCCTTCATGCCTGTAAGGCGAGACGGAGACAAGCTGGCGGTGGCTCTATTATCGTCTGGGGAATGTTCACATTGCCTTCCACGGGTTCAGTGGAGCTCGTGCATTGCACCATGACCGCCAAGAAGGATAGTGCACTGGTTGCAGACCACGTAAATCCCTTCATGACGATCATGTGTCCTGACGAAAGTAGCCTTTTTCAGCAAGATAATGTGCCATTCACAAGGCTAGGAATGTGATGCAGTGATTCGTGAAACACAGTGACGAGTTACAATTGATGTACTGCCCCCCCCCCCCCTCCCCAACTCGTCAGATCTAATCCCAATCGAACACATCTGGGGTGTGACTGCACGTGGAGTCAGAGCTCATCGACCCCCTCCCCGGAGTTTACGGGAATTAAATTACTTCATTGTGCAGATATATACTAACTTCCTCCAGCGATCTTCCATGATCTCATTGCCTCCATGCCACGACGTGTCTCCGGTGTTATCCGTGCCAAAGGTGGACATACCGGCCATTAGGTAGGTCGTAATGTTATGGCTGACCAATGTAAAGTCTTTTTTGATGGCAGTGGATCCCATAAAGATATCTCTGCCGCGCTATTTTTGCACTTGTACGTAAATTCAAATACATTTCAGAATAGGAAGTACAGCATATATTATTGTAGTTAACAGTGAAAATGTCGGACAAGTCTTCGACTTTACTGAGTACGAACAAAAAAAAAAAAAAAAAAAATACGGTTACAGATACACTACGCTTTCATATTTTTCATGTGGGACGTACTGTTCCAGAATTAAAATTGAAATGGTTCCCTTCCCCCGATTTGACACAGACTTTCGAGACGTACGGTTCTGTTGCAAATACTGGCACTGGAAATCCCCACGCAAATGTTGCCAACAGAAACTCTCTATACTCTACAACATGATTGCCAGGTATTTAGCTGAAAAGTCCCTGACTCACAATCGAACGGCCTGTTCCTTCTAGACAATGAAAGGGATTAAAGTAATTTCTAAAAACAAGAAAAGACGCTAGCTCATTCGACAGCGAGGTCATTAGAGATAACTCAAACTCGGAGTAAGGAAAGACGGTAAAGGAAATCGGCTATGCCCTTTCAAAGCAACCGTCCCAGAATTTGCTTTAAGCGAGTTAGGGATATCGTGAGAAAGCTAAATGTCGGTGACCTTGTCTGGTGAATGATAAACTGAGCTGTGAGAAAGATGTTTTAGCTTTATGTACAAGGCGATATCTTGGGTATTTATTTCATAAACATATGGAGAACGGAGAACTTCATTGCACCCTCAACTGGCAAAACAGCTTATGCTCTATTTAATTTAATTCAATAGATAGAGATTCAGTGTCTGACCTTAGTAGTACGCAGATTCTATTTTCAACAAAGACTGATATGGAACTGCTTTACATGCCATGTCTTCCTCTCGTGAATTCACGTGGCTGGTTTGTTGGGCTGAGGTATTTGTGTACAGACTGCTAAAACTATTCATATACCGAAATGTTGCAAGTGTGTGTCCACTATAATTGGGAGTAATATTGTCTCTGACCGCCACTGCTGAAAGTTAGCAAATATATGTTGTTTCACCATTATTTTCCCATTATCTACCACTGTTCTATTTCGCACTCTTTTGTTCTGACTAAGAGAACTGTGTCAGAGCGTAGATCAACATTGTTTACTGACCTTATAACGCAGCCGCTTTATTGGGTTCTATTGTATGTGTCGCAGGCAATAATTTACAGCTAGCCATTGTGCACTGTTATTGTTACGTGGACCAAGTTACACATTAAGAGACGCTGTCAGCGAATTGTCTGATTGAAGGCAGATTGTTAATGTTGAGAGGCGTCATCCTTGTCTTGACCTTCTCGTCTCATTGCTAATTCAATATTTTGCTGAATTAAACACGATTTTACATGAGTTTATTCTTTTTCGATATCATGTTAATTTAGAAACGTGTAATGAGTGATTACTAGGTTTGTACGTACTGGGTTCTTCAGTTGTGTTCATCTCCTTACTTTCTTTTTCATTTAGTGTAACATCAGTGCACGTCGTGCAGTAGGCAACAGACTATCACACGTCTAAAGTTCAAAATGGTTCAAATGCTCTGAGCACTATGCGACTTAACATCTGAGGTCATCAGTCCCCTAGACTTAGAATTACTTAAACCTAACTAATCTAAGGCCATCACGCACATCCATGCCCGAGGCAGGATTCGAACCTGCGACCGTAGCAGTCGCGCGGTTCCGGACTGAAGCGCCTAGAACCGCTTGGCCACCGCGGCCGGCACGACACGGGAGTGGTGGAGTATGGACCTCTGGCGAGTTTCAGTCGCACCTAGCAGTATTGGCCCATGGTAGCGAGGGTCTGTAACACATGATGTGTTCCAGGGTCGCTGAGGCGAGAGGTCTTGCATTTCGGACAGGAAACCTGAAATTACAGTTTTTGTGAGTCTGCTTCGTTTTCTGCCATGATTGTTAATAGGCGACGTTATCACTCGTTTCACTAGTGTGATATTCGTATTCACATAGTTGCTTCACGATCTTTGCTCGCGCCGAATTTGTGATAGATTGCGAACGTGTTCTCGTAGTTAGACGTGAGAAGTTACGGAGTCTCGCTGTTTTTCGTAAGTTAGAAATTGATTACAGAAGCAGGCCACAGTCAGTCAGTCCTAAGTTTATATATTCAATTTTGTCACTCTCTCCTGCATTTTAGGTTATGCAGTATTTTACAGAAAGTCATGTGGAGAAAATCTATGTATTCATGACAGCTAGAATTTCGACTCATGTTTCACTTGTATTGTAACTCCCACGCGGAAGAGACCCAGTGTTTCATTATTCTATCCTCAATGTAAAATACCAGTTCAAATTTGCTGCTACTCATTTCCACATTCCTCATTTATTTATTGAATTATCGTACGTAATTATGAACCATAATTTGTGTAACATCATGTAATGCACACCCGTTCTGAGGAGCTCATTTTGTAAAGGAAATGATTGCCCATGATGTAAGCAATGAAACAGTTCAGCATTTTGTCTGCCACATCAACAGGGACAAACACCCTCACTCCTGCATGTACGATTTTCAGGTTGTGAAGGTTAGATTTTTGTTGTTGGTTCAGTATTGCTATATTCCTGTTGCAGATTTTCTACAATGTATATGTGCTCATGTCTCCACAAAATAATATTCACAAAGTACGAAGTTAATGCTATCAGCAGTTCTCAGTAAAACTCACCCACGAAATAGCACAGTGGTTAGAACAGAGAACTTGCATTCAGGTGGACGACGGTTTAAATCAGCGTCAGGCCTTCCTGACTTAGATTTACCACCATTTCCACAGATAGTTTAAGACAATTGCCGGGATGGTTCCTTTTGAAAGGGCACGCCCTATTTCCTTCTGCATCCTTCCTTAATCCAAACTTATATTCCACCCCTAATTTCATCGTTTTCGACAGAACGTTGAACACTAATTTCCCTCTTTTAGTAGTACTTGCGGTGAGTTTCTTTCAAATCACACAATTATTCAGTTGCTTTGGTGGAGCGTTAACAATAGTTAATTATTTACAAATTACGATTACAGTGCAGGTGAATCATTCCATTGAATAGCGTCTGGCTAAAAGTTGATCCATTCTGTACTCTGCAGTTTTTGTAGGATTTCACAAGCGATTTGGTACTGTTTGATGTTCAATTACACAAACTACGCCTGCCAATTTGTAGCTGGCTGTTTCTTGTGAGTCTGTCCTACTATAATTATTTCTTTTTCTTATTTTCGAAGTCAGATTGAGTTACAAAATTGATAATTGTGTCATGAATACATCTATAACAAGGCAATAAATCAGAGTTTCATGTAACTATATATTTTAGTAGACTAGTTTGTAACACAGTAGGCTACCTGCAACATCAGGTAGATTTGTATGGTGAATGAGTCGGGCCTCATTATTCTCTGATTGACTCTTCGACTCACGTGGCAGATATCTTTATAGACATTTAATCTAACTTAAAATTTTTTGAAACTCGCAATAGCTATAAAATACTATTAAAATATAACAAAAACAGTTTAGGCTACTTAAAATATTGTATTTAACAGACTGGGGATGATCAAAAATTGATAGAAACCGGTCACCGTTACTAAAATAAAATATTTTATGAGGTATTTAATCCGATGTTCGGTGGTTTCAGGAATGGCCTGATGTGACTTTCTCCAACAAGACACACTGTAGAGGACATCTCTGTGAAGTGTGGAAAGTTCTCTCGCAGCGACTTAACGTCACGTGAGTATATTTTTGCTTAGGACATACACAGAGTGTAATTTTTAAAAATTCCTACATCAACTGCAACACATTTTTATACTCTGGAGAGAAAGTGTTATATTGCTGTATTATGATTTATATGTGTTCCTTTATGAGAGCAGCAGTGTTTATGACATTTATAATCTGCCTATGATGACACCTAGCAGTTTATCTTACATAGTACTCTCTCAATTCACCAATCCTAGAAACACAATTCCAAGAGTGTTTGTTCTGGAGATCATGGCGGTCAAATAATGGTACCACCGTGTTAAGTGCACCACAGGTGTGGTAGAATATGAAGGGGTAACGCGAGCTGAAAATTCGCCCACATATCCTACAATATGTCTTCCAGTTGTTCAACTAAGATCTTGTTTTAAAAAGATGCAAGAAAATGTATCCTAGCATTCATTGTTCCAAAATAAGAGGACTTATGAATAAATCACCCATCAGGCTCCTAGACACTTTGATAGACACACAAACTTCTGAAACTTCTGAATTATTTTCACCTGTGCCACGTGACTTGTCTTAGAATAATAATCGGTGGATCTTATGTCTGTTCTCGACGGCGCCCTGTGTAAGTGTAACTCCAACACTAAACACTGTTTTGGAAAGCAAGTCTCGATTGGTATAAAACCAGTGACAAAACTGAAATCACACACTACTGTCTCAAACGTGAAGATGTTGCACACACACCTAGGTGATATGGCCGCAGGGTCTCAGCATGCTGTGCTCGATTTACAAGTGTTCGTGGAATATCATAACGTGCAGGGAGTTGTCGAACGCTGCTGTTTCCTGAATATTTTTAAGTAGCGAGTAAATGATACGTTGCCAGTTGTTGTACAGGAAATCTATTTACACAAACAAGTTTTGAGATTTTAGAATCTCGTCATCAGTGCAGTACATAAAAGGAAATTACGAACACAGTAAGTCGAATAAAACTGTTTTCTGACAATTTAAAGCAACGAACAACAAAGTCTTCCAATAGGTGTACTTTTGTTTTGAGGTAGCATCAGCACTGTTGAATGATTTTAAGAGAAACTCAGAATACCGGCTTGATTTTAGATGTGTTTGTTTTGCTTATGCTACTGGTTTAGGGATTTAACAATACCATTTTCAGATGACAGAAGCTCAGCACTATAGCGTTTGTATTCGCGCAACAGTTAAACAATTATCGGCCATTATGTGTACTGAGGTGCTTACAGAAAATACATACGACTCTAGTCTTCATTTATTACATCTTAGTTTATGACGTTCCAAACTTATTTTACTTTAATGTACTTGTGAAACGCCAAAGTATCCAAAGCAGTGTATACGAAATTGAAGGTTCACGAGCAAACCAACGGAAGATCATTTACTATTCAAAGTATTCCAGCGGTAGTGGAAAATATAGAGATATACCAAGAATGAACCTTTAATACTAATAAATGAATAGATATGCATTCGCTCATTCGTTTAGGCTCTTGCCCTCTCTATAAGACATTCCTTCCAACTTTATTATCTCTCCCTTTATTACCACTCCCTTTCCTTCCAACTTTTTTCCTCTTTCCTCTAGCCGGCCGGAGTGGCCGTGCGGTTCTAGGCGCTACAGTCTGGAACCGAGCGACCGCTACGGACGCAGGTTCGAATCCTGCCTCGTGCATGGATGTGTGTGATGTCATTAGGTTGGTTAAGTTTAATTAGTTCTGTGTTCTAGGCGACTGATGACCTCAGAAGTTAAGTCGCATAGTGCTCAGAGCCATTTGAACCATTTTCAACCTCTTCCCTCTGCCTCTTTCTCTCACCAACACGAAATTCTTAAGAAGAGAATTTAATATCGCCGGCATATTTTTGACGCCAGTTCAAAGCTGTAAATTATAAATTGTGATGCGAAGCAAACGGTGACGTGAGTCATCACCAGTGAAGAAATTTTCAGAATCGTACGAGAAACTTTGCATTAAAATTCAGTACTAAGAACTAGAGGAAGTGAATTAATTCTGTTCTGCTATCTTGGATGCAAAACTATGCATGATAGACGAAGCGAGATAAGAAGCAGACGTCCACAGGCTAAAAGAAGTCTACTAGTATTAAACATCGGTGCTAACTTGAGGAAAAAATTTCTAAGAGTATACATTTGGAGCACAGTATTGTGTGGAAGTAATTCACGGACGGCTGTAAAACCAAAAAAGAAGAGAATCGAATCATTTGAGATGTGGTGCTATAAAAGGATTTTGAAAATTAGATGGACTTAAAAGAAATGACGAGGTTGCCCACAGGATCAGCGAGGAGAGGAACATATCAAAAACATCGGCAATAAGAAGAGGTAGGATGACAGTACATTTGAAACTTTCTGGCAGATTAAAACTGTGTGCCGGACAGAGACTCGAACTTGGGACTTATGTTGGGCGTCGCATTGTCCTGCTGAAATTACCCAAGTCCGTCGGAATGCACAATGGACATGAATGGATGCAGGATGCTTACGTACGTGTCACCTGACCGAGTGTATCTAGGCGTATCAGGGGCCTATATCACTCCAGCTGCACATGAACCATACCATTACAAAGCCTCCATCAGCCTCCATAGGCTCCGAAAGTCCATAGGTATGATGTTTCGTTGAATGATTTGCACGCTGACACTTGTTGATGGTCCAGCATTGAAATCTGCAGCAATTTGCAAAAGGGTTGCACTTCTGTTAGGTTGATCGATTGTCGTCAGTCGCGTTGGTCCCGTTCTTGCAGGATATTTTTCCGGTCGCAGCAATGTCGGAAGTTTGATGTTTTTCCGGATGCCTGATATTCACGGTACACTCGTGAAATTGTTGTACGGGAAAATCCCCACTTCATTGCTAACTCGGAGATGCTATGTCCCATCGCTCGTGCGCCGACTGTAACACCACGTTCAAACTCACTTAAATCTTGGTAACCTGCCACTGTAGCAGAAGTAACCGATCTAACAACTGTGCCAGACACTTGATGTCTTATATAGTGTTGCCGACCGCAGCGCTGTATTCTGCCTGTTCACATATCTCTGTATTTGAATACGCATGAATATACTAGTTTCTTTCGCGCTTCAGTGTATATGAGTATATTATTGCCTTTATTAACCTCAGTTCATGGCAATGCACAGCAAACATGTGATAATCCAGGGAAGGGTTCATATAGTCAATGGGAGTGATATGCCTACATATCTGAGCAGTCACTTAATTAGGAATTCTGTTGTTTTTTACTAGTTGATTCGGCTGGTGATAGAAGCACAACACTGATGGCTGTACACACATATGAAAGTGAAACATCTGCAGTTGGACGGATGCAAGAAACTGATCATCTCCATTTGAAAGAATCATAATCATCCGTCCATTATGGTGAAATTACCGTTGGTGTATTGAAAATGAAGTTTATGCGAGAGACAAATGCGGGGTTGAAACTTCCTGGCAGATTAAAATTGTGTGCCCGACCGAGACTCGAACTCGGGACCTTTGCCTTTCGCGGGCAAGTGCTCTCCCATCTGAGCTACCGAAGCACGACTCACGCCCGCTCCTCACAGCTTTACTCCTGCCAGTATCTCGTCTCCTACCTTCCAAACTTAACAGAAGCTCTCCTGCACAGGTTAGCATTTCATACTGCACAACATGCAATTTTGTGTTATGTGATATTTATCATTTCCGGGAAGTTCTTGAATGTATTGTGTGTGTAATGTTTGTATATTCTGGTACTGTATAAATACCAGCATTCGGGAATATTCGATGTTTGTACAAATAGTTGCGCTCTCTGTCTAGGAGTCAGCTCTGTTCTGCCTGTGCTTTGGTGTCGGTAATAAAAATACTTTCAGTTCTAAATGTTGTACTTCATTAAAGATACTGCCTTTGGATTTGGACTTGATTGTGGTTTCGACCGTGACGCTTGTTGTTGTTTGTTGTTGTGGTCTTCAGTCCAGAGACTGGTTTGATGCAGCTCTCAATGCCGCTCTATCCAGTGCAAGCTTCTTCATCTCCAAGTAACAACTGTACCCTACATCCTTCTGAATCTGTTTAGTGTATTCATCTTTCGGTCTCCCTCTCCGATTTTTACCCTCCACGCTGCCCTCCAATATTAAATTGGTGATCCCTTGATGCATCAGAACATGTCCTACCAACCGATCCCTTCTTCTATTCAAGTTGTGCCACTAATTCCTCTTCTCCCCAATTCTATTCAGTACCTCTTCATTAGTTACGTGATCTACCAATCTAATCTTCAGAAATATTCCTTAGCACCACATTTCGAGAGCTTCTCTTCTCGCGTAAACTATTTATCGTCTATGTTTCACTTCCATACATGGCTAAACTCCATACAAGTACTTTCAGAAAAGGCGTCGTAACACTTAAATCTATACTCTTTGTTAACAAATTTCTCTTTTTGAGAAACGCTTTCCTTGCCATTGCCAGTCTACGTTTTATATCCTCTCTACTTGGACCATAATCAGTTATCTTGCTCCCCAAATAGCAAAACTCATCTATTACTTTAAGTGTCTCATTTCCTAATCTAATTCCCTCAGCATAGCCTGATTTAATTTGATTACATTCCATTATCCTCGTTTTGCTTTTTTTGATGTTCATCTGATATCCTCCTTTCAAGACACTGTCCATTCCGTTCAAATGCTCTTCCAGGTTTTTGGCTGTCTCTGGCACAGCTACAAAGTCGTCGCCAAAACTCAAGTTTTTATTTCTTCTCCATGGATTTTAATTCCTACTCCATATTGTTCTTTTGTTTCCTTTACTGCTTGCTCAATATAGAGATTGAATGACATCGGGTATAGGCTACAACCCTGTCTCACTCTCTTCCCAACCACTGCTTGCCTTTCATGCCCCTCGACTCTTATAACTTCCATCTTGTTTCAGTACAAATTGTAAATAGTCTTTCGCTCCCTGTATTTGACCCGTGCCACTTTCAGAATTTGATAGAGGGTACTCCAGTCAACAAGCTCTCTCTAAGTCTACAAATGCCAGAAACTTAGGTGTGCCTTTCCTTAACCTATCTTCTTCTAAGATAAGTCGTATGGTCAGTATTGCCTCACGTGTTCCAACATTTCTACGGAATCTGAACATATTACCCAAGGTCATCTTCTACCAGTTTTTCCATTCGTCTACAAAGAAATCGTGTAAGTATTTTGCAGCCGTGACTTATTTAGGTGATAGTCCTGTAATTTTCACACCTGTCAGCACCTGCTTTCTTTGGGGATGGAATCATTATATTCTTCTTGAAGTCTGAGGTAATTTCGCCTGTCTCATACATCTTGCTCACCAGATGGTAGAATTTTGTCAGGGCTGCCTCTCCGAAGCCTATCAGTAGATTAGATTAGATTAGATTTACTTTCATTCCAATTGATCCGTAGTGAGGAGGTCCTCCAGGATGTGGAACATGTCAGAAAAACAACAATACATGACAAGTATTTACAACTAAAACAAATAAGCTACTGTACCATTCCACAGGTCCCAAGTGAAATGATCGTCATTTTTTAATGAACACTAAGAGTCATTTTACAAATACTAATGCACTGAATTTAAAATAAAAAGGTTTTTTATTTATTTATAAGGTAATAAACATGTAATACAACTACTGTAATACTTATTTACAATGAACACATTACTGCACTGAAATGGTGCAGAAGTTAGATTATACTTACACACACACACACACACACACACACACACACACACACACACACACACACACACACACAAACAGACACACAAATTTTCAATGAACACAATACTGCACAGAAATTGTGCAGAAGTTATATTGTACTTATATACAAATCAGTTGGTTTTACTAAGAAATTCATCAATGGAATAGAAGGAGTTGGCTACCAATAAATCCTTTAGGCTTCTCTTAAACTGAATTTCATTGGTTGTTAAGCTTTTTATGGCTGCTGGTAAGTTATTGAAAATGTGCGTTCCTGAATAATGCACACCTTTTTGTACAAGACTAAGTGACTTTAAATCCTTGTGAAGATTATTCTTATTTCTAGTATTGATTCCATGAATTGAGCTGTTGGCTTGAAAAAGTGATATATTTTTAATGACAAATTTCATTAAGGATTAAATATATTGGGAAGCAGTAATTAGTATCCCTAGTTCCCTAAACAGGCTTCTGCAGGGTGTTCTTGGGTTCACACCACATATAACTCTTACTGCACGTTTTTGTGCCCAGAAAACTTTAGCTTGTCTTGATGAATTACCCCAAAAAATAATCCCATATGACATTATGGAATGAAAGTAAGCATAGTATGCCAGCTTTTTCATTTTTATATCCCCTATGTCTGACAAAATTCGCATTGCAAAGAGAGATTTGTTAAGACGCATCAGCAGTTCTGTGGTGTGCTCCTCCCAGTTGAATTTATTATCAAGCTGTAATCCCAAGAATTTAACACTGTCCACTTCTTCTATCTTCTTGTCATCGTATGTTAGACATATACTCTTGGGACACCCCTTACAAGTTCTGAACTGCATGTAGTGACAAAGAATTGGCTAGGAACCAGTGATTAATGTCCACAAATATTTTATTGGCTGATCTTTCTAAGATTACACCTGATTTGCTATTTATTGCAATGTTTGTTTCATCGGCAAACAAAACAAACTTGGCTTCTGGTAATGTTACTGATGAAAGGTCATTGATATACACAGGAAAAAGTAAGGGCCCCAAAAAGGAACCTTGTGGGACCCCACATGTAAGTAGTTCCCAGTTGGATTATGCCTGATAGTTTGATACATGTCTCTTTCCTAATAACACCCTTTGTTTCCTGCCAGAGATATAAGATTTGAACCATTTTGCAGCATTTCCTGTTACACTATAATATTCTAGTTTACTTAAAAGGATATTGCGATTTACACAGTCAAATGCCTTTGACAGATCACAAAATATACCTGTTGCCTGCAATTTTTTGTCTAATGAATTGAGCACATTTTCACTGTAAATGAAGATAGCCTTCTCAATATCAGAACCTTTTAGAAATCCAAACTGTGACTCTGACAGTATGTTATTTGAGATAAGATGGTTAAAAGACGACTGTACATTACTTTTTCGAAATTTTTTGAGAATGCTGGCAACAGTGAAATTGGACGGAAATTTGATGCTATTTCTTTATCTCCCTCCTTAAACAGTGGCTTAACTTCAGTATATTACAGCCATTCAGGTAATATTCCACTGATAAACGACTGGTTACACAGATAGCTTAATATGTTACTTAGCTCAGAATCACATTCTTTAATTAACTTTGTTGATATTTCATAATACCCACTAGATGTTTTTGATTTTAAAGATTTTATGATGGACATTATTTCTGTTGGGGTAGTGAGGGTCAAATTCATATTATGGAAGTTACTTGAAATGTCTGGTCTAAGGTAATCCATAGCAGCATCTACCGAACCTGACAACCCCATCTTTTCAGTAACAGTTATAAAATGTTTGTTAAAAAGTTCTGCAACACTATACACATCTGTCACCAATGTATCATTTACTCTTAATGCTATTTGTTCCTCTTCATCTCTGGTTCTACCAGTCTCCTCCTTCACTATATCCCATATTGTCTTTATTTTGTTATCTGATATGACTATCTCTTCCTTGTAATATAGTTGCTTTGACATCCATATTACAGTCTTTAATATTTTGCAGTATTTCTTATAATGTGCTATAGCATCAACATTGGAAATGTTTCGGATTGACAGATACAGTTTTCTTTTTGTTTTACAAGATACCCCTATTCCTCAAGTAATCCATGGCTTCTTTGTAGACTTTGCTCTAACCTTGGTAAGTTTTGAGGGAAATCAGTGTTCGAATAAGGTAAGCACTTTATTAGCAAAAATGTTATATTTTTCATTCATGCCATGAGCACTGTAAACATCAGTCCAGTGAATGTCTCTGAGGAGTGTCCTAAAATAATCAATTTTTGGCTTGCTGATTATCCTCTTGAGCTCAGATTTAACAGATTTTATATCCTGTTCAGTATTAACATTTAACAGAAGGATCTGCATGTCATGGTCTGAGAGGCCATTGACTATTGGTTTTGTAATATAATTGTGTTCATTGGAATTTTCTATAAAGATATTATCAATGGCTGTTTGTGAGCAAGTGACTATCCTAGTGGGGAACTTTACAGTGGGAATTAAGTTGAATGATAGTGTTACTAACTCAAATAAGTTCTTATTGGGAGAGTCTTTAAGGAAATCTACATTGAAATAACCAGCAACCACTATTTCTTTGTTTTTGGTTGTTAAATGGGCCAGTACAGCTTGAAGGTGGTTTACAAACAGATTAAAGTTACCTACAGGTGCTCGATATACACTTAACATTATGAAGGATTTTTTGTGAAATTCTAATTCTGTTGCACATGCTTCCATATGCTGTTCTAGGCAAAATTTATGAATGTCTATGTTCTTAAATTTATGACAATTCCTGATGAATGTGGCAACTCCTCCTTTCTCCATTTCTGATCTACAAAAGTGAGATGCTAACCTAAACCATGTAACACTTAAAAGTTCTATACCAGTGGTCACATGATGTTCAGAGAGGCAGATTATGTCAGCTGGGTTTGAAAACTCTAATTCATCTATGCAGATAGTTAATTCATTAACTTTATTTCTCAGTCCTCGAATATTTTGATGCAATTAAGATAGCTGACATTTCACATTGACTGAGTTAAAATTGGGTGGAGTTAAAATATCTGCTGACAGTTGAAAATTCTTAACCAATGGCTGTTTATGCTGATGTAATAAGCTGGAATTATGTTTTTTGATTTCTTTCTCAAGGTTTGTCTCAGTTCTAACCTCTCTTAAAATTTGCTTTTTTTCTGTTCTATCAGTAGTTCTAATTGAATGTTGTCTTCTCCCCGGGCCTTGTTTAGACTTGCGTCTTTCAGTGTTCTGTCAAATTCTTCACGCAGTAACATATCTCCCATTTCGTCTGCATCTACATTCTCTTCCATTTCCATAATATTGTCCTCAAGTACATCGCCCTTGTATAGACCCTCTATATACCCCTTCCACCTTTCTGCTTTCCCTTCTTTGCTTGGAACTGGGCATCCATCTGAGCTCTTGATATTCATGCAACTGGTTCTCTTTTATCCAAAAGTCTCTCTAATTTTCCTGTAGACAGTATCTATCTTACCCCTGGTGAGACAAGCCTCTACATCCTTACATTTGTCCTCTAGCCATCCCTGCTTAGCCATTTTGCACTTCCTGTCGATCTCATTTTTGAGACGTTTGTATTCCTCTTTGCCTGCTTCATTTACTGCATTTTTATATTTTCTCCTTTCATCAATTAAATTCAATATTTCTTCTGTTACCCAAGGATTTCTACTAGCCCTCGTCTTTTTACCTACTTGATCCTATGCTGCCTTCACTACTTCATCCCTCAGAGCTACCCATTCTTCTTCTACTGTATTTCTTTCCCCCATTCTTGTCAATTGTTCCGTTATACTCTCCCCGAAACTCTGTACAACCTCTGGTTTAGTCAGTTTATCCAGGTCCCATCTCCTTAAATTCCGACCTTTTTGCAGTTTCTTCAGTTTTAATCTACAGTTCATAATCAATAGATTGTGGTCAGAGTCCACATCTGCCCCTGGAAATGTCTTACAATTTAAAATCTTGTTCCTAAATCCCTGTCTTACCAATATATAATCTATCTGAAACCTTCCAGTTTCTCCAGGCCTATTCCACGTATACAACCTTCTTTGATGATTCTGCAAAATTCTACCAGGCAGCTTCCTCTTTCATTCCTTAAAAAAAATGGCTCTGAGCACTATGGGACTCAACTGCTGAGGTCATTAGTCCCCTAGAACTTAGAACTAGTTAAACCTAACTAACATAAGGACATCACAAACATCCATGCCCGAGGCAGGATTCGAATCTGCGACCGTAGCGGTCTTGCTGTTCCAGACTGCAGCGCCTTTAACCGCACGGCCACTTCGGCCAGCTTTCATTCCTTACCCCCAGTCCATGTTCACCTACTACTTTTTCTTCTCTTCCTTTTCCTACTATCGAATTCAAGTCCCCGATGACTATTAAATTCTCATCTCCCTTCACTATCTGAATAATTTGTTTTATCTCATCATATAATTCTTCAATCTCTTCGTGAACTTCGAAGATGGTTGGCATATGGACTTGTACTACTGTGGAGGAGTGGGCATCGAGTCTATCATGGCTACAATAGCCGGTCGCGGTGGCCTAGCGGTTCTAGGCGCTTCAGTCCGGAACCGCGCGGCTGCTACGGTCGCAGGTTCGAATCTTGCCTCGGGCATGGATGTGTGTGATGTCCTTAGGATACTTAGGTTTAAGTATTTCTAAGTTCTAGGGGACTGATAACCTCCGATGTTAAGTCCCATAGTGCTCAGAGTCATTTGAACCATAATGCGTTCATGATGCTGTTTGCAGTAGCTGAGCCGCGCTCCTATTTTTTTTATTCATTATTAAACCTACTCCTGCATTACCCCTACTTGATTTTGTTTTTATTACCCTGTATTCACCTGACCAGATGTCTTCTTACTCCTGCCAACGAACTTCACTAATTCTCACTATATCTAACTTTAACCTATCCATTTCCCTTTTTAAGTTTTCTAACCTACCTGCCCGATTAAGGGATCTGACATTTCCACGCTCCTATCCGTAGAACGCCAGTTTTGTTCCTCCTGATAACGACGTACTCCTGAGTAGTCCCTACCTGGAGATCCGAATGGGGGATTATTTTACGTACAGAATATTTTGCCCAAGGGGACGCCATCATCATTTAACCATACAGTAAAGCTGCATGCCCTCGGGTAAAATTACGGCTGTGGTTTCCTCTATGCTTTCAGCCGTTCGGAGTACCAGCACAGAAAGGCCGTTTTGGCTAGTGCTACAAGGCCAGATCAGTCAGTCATCCAGACTGTTGCCCCTGCAACTACTGAAAAGGCTGCTGCTCCTCTTCATGGACCACACGTTTGTCTGGCATCTCAAGAGATACCTCTCCATTGTGGTTGTACCTACGGCACGGCCATCTTTATTGGTGAGGCACGCACGCCTCCCCACCAACGGCAAAGTCCATGGTTCATGGGGGGGCGTGACACTTATAAGGCAGATATATTTAGGTTACTGTAGGGTGGACGTGGGACATTACCAGCATGAACTCTATTCAAAAACATATACTTTTCCACTACAAAAAAGATGAAACGTGAAACAAAAACAGGAAATCTGAAGCTCCATGGAAGGTTTTCAGGAGTCAGGTAATGGCTGTTCTCCGTCGACTATAGGTACCTGCTCGTTCTAACTGCCTAGAACGGGATTGTTTCGATAGATCGAATAATGTTGTTCCTCGATTTGGTTGCATTCTATGTAACCGACGTAAAATTTGTAATACCCAGAAAGAGTGGCCAGAAGTAATACAAACTCGAAGACCGTGCCGATCAGTGTTAAGAAGAACGCGCACATGCAGGGTCACAAATCATCCACCGTCTTGTGTGGCTGCAAAGCTCAATGCTATTCCAAGCGCTGTTCAAAGAGAAATGAAACGAAATGGAAACGCGAAATCGTAGGTTTCCATCGTGACACGATGTATCCTGCGACGAGGCATGCTGCCGACTATGCGCCAGCTACCGGAAACACGCTATTTCTAGATGCCACGTCATCCAAGGTCACGGACTCAGAAAAATTTCGACTGCGGCGGTGCGCTTATCCCGCCGTCGCGTTGAGGAGCTCTAGTCAGCGTGACGGCAGCTGGGCGCGGCTGGCAGGTATCCTAACAGGCGGGCGGCCTGACTACAAGGGGACGGAACTGACGCGACAAATCACCTAAAACAAAGTGCGCGGTGCAAACAGTGCTTTTGAATTGGGCAGAACGATGCCCGTCGAACCTGTTGGTCAAACCGTGACAACTGATCTTACACGAGCTGGGTTTTATCAGTGAATTATGTCCTAGTGCACCCAACGTTCCCACTTACTATTAAACATACATACGATTTTCTCTTTGGTTGCTTGTGGGTAAGTGAGGAACAAATTTTGCAGACACCCGTCTCATGTGCAAATCTTCGGTTAAAATTTGAAGCACTATGCTCCTGACACTTTCGTTTCTTCAGAAATTTGGTCAATGGTCCTTCTATGGTTTTGATAAAATGAGCGTTTTATTGCGTCAATGTTGTCTTCACTTCTTCACGTCGAAGGACGATTGGGGCATGGCATGTTTCAGTTGGCACGTTACCAGGTTTGCCAAAGCATCCCAATACTTTCGGCGCAGTTTTCTCTAACAGAAAACAAAATTTCACGCAGACACTTTGCTCCTTCTTGTCGGCCGTCTTATTAACCGGCGAAGGGTTAAAATAGGTACGCCAACAACAGAGCACCACAAACAAACCACTTACATACAATTGACTCCAGTTTACTGAGTGGCGTGGGAGACCCCTACTAAGACCACCTCGTGGCACCACGCATAACTACAGAGCGTGCGCGCGCGGGTGTTCGATTTCGATTATTTTTGGGTCCCCCCTCGTAAAATGTCAAACCCAGCTGGAAATCGAAACCAGGTCCCCAGTATCGCAGTCAGCTGCTTCGAGCACTCAGCGGACATAACGTTTAAAAATGGCATGTAATGCAACTGATTTAGAATAACCAAATATTTTCATCGATTAAGATACTGTAAATTTGGTTAATATTTATAGTTTATAGTGTTTCGCTCTGTATATAGGCCAGATTGGACTAACCGAGGATACTGAAAAGATACGGAGAAAGATAGTCACGAAGATATGGAAGGAACTGAACTGGTAGACACCTGAACGAAGAGAGTAGATGTGAAAACCTGCTTCGAAAGTTTGTGGAGCACACTTTAAATGATGAGTCTAGGAATAAATTACAATTCCTCTATATATCAGTCCCATACAGAAAGCAAATACAATTTGTACCTAGTTAGTCCACACTCGAGCTCATTTCAGCAATTATTCTCCTCCGCTCCACACACGAAAAGAATGCGAACACGTCCTAAAAACAGATTCAATGGAACGTATTCTCTACCATGCACTTCTCAGTGGTTTGCCGAGTAATATATAAGGAATATGCCATGGTAAAATCCAGGGTTGCAGACTATGTACGAAATATGAATTCAAGTGGGGTTTTTTCCATCTCCATCTTCTCTGGTAATTTTTTTTTTAAATCTTATTTACCCCTCCTCCTCTTCTTTTCTTTCGTTTATTGTGATACGCCTTCTCCAGAAGTTTTCGTAGAAGGTAATAACAGTTCATGGAGTCCAGATAACCGAAATAACAAATTAAAAGAAAGAAAATCGATACACAAGATGGAAATGAACAATGTAGAGCAAGAAAATGAGAATATTTGTGACTGATGGTGATGTGTTATATACAGATTGAACCCAAATTCCAATGACAAAATGTCGAAGTTTGTTCAGCAATATTTTCTGAGTATTTTGGTATAAGGGAACCATGGTTTCTGGTGACTTATTACAGAGTAATATTGTAACTATAATTTATTCCATTTGCCAACTCAGTTATCTTGCAGCATGCAATTACTAAAATGTAAATTACAGAACTCAAACACCAGTGATGTGCTTGCCATAGCTACAGGAAAAGCTCATTGTACTGTCACTGGGTGGAACAAGTTTTTTTTTTTTTCGAAGAACACACAGTGTATGTCGTACTGTGCAGATATTTTCAGTGAAATGTATATAAAGATGTAAGTGAGGGCAAGAATTCAAACGAAACACAATTAATCTTAACGAATGACTGGAGACGAAGGTGCAAAAATACTTATTAGATATCCGAAAATATTATTTGAAATTTTATCGGTTGATTTCTGGATTCCCCTTTGTTTCCCTAGTGTTCAATATAATCCCGTCGATGACCGTAAATTGTTGGTTAAGTAAAAGGAAGTACTAAGCTAGTTAGTATTTTTGTTTACATTTTTCATCACATCTTTGGACATGCCTTAATGCTCATTTACACGTTCATTAAAGTGTGCAACAAAGCTCACGGTAAAGGGAATAAGAAAGGTAGCATTTGGTTAGAGCAGGGGTTCCCAACAAAATTTTCTCGAGGACCCCCCTCATCGAGCATGATTGGTACCTTGTCATATCACAGTATCCAGTACCTAAAAAAGACAAATTAAAAGTCTTTTTATACGTTTTCTATTTTTGGTACTTAAAAAAACATTGATATATTCGTTATTGAAAAAATTTTGAGCTTAAAACTGCTCATGCATGTAGCGGCCAAAACAAAAAATCTGTTATAATACGAAATATATTTAATATATTTTTTATTCTAATACCATCCTGCGGACCCTCCCCCCCCCCTGGCATAGCTCGCGGACCCCTGGGGGTCCGCGGACCACATGTTGGGAACCACTGGGTTAGAGTACCAAAAAGCGCACAGCAGTACTGCACGCGCCAGTAGCAGACAGTCATCATTCTATCACGTGTTTTCTCTACAGCCGTTACATTATATGCCGTGGCAGGAAGAATATGGCGATTACAGATGAAGGAGTGAATCAGGGCACGATGGGAGTGGGAAATCTTGACATTTTTCCGAAAACTATTTCTTTTAGAGGACGAATACTCGTTTCGAACTTGACTGAGAACGAGTGAGGACAATAATCTTTTCCTACTGGAGCTTTGACTAGATAGAATGCTGATGAGAAAATCAGTTACTTTTTTCCAGGAAGTTATAGATTACTCTGTAATTCCATGCCACTGGTGGATAAATTATGTTAAAAATATGCGTTTGGTACCAACATCGTCAGTGATAGCACCACTTCTCTTCGAGGTCTCAGTCATATCTGTCTCCACAATAATGTGAAGGAAGAGTTTTTCTTTTCTTTTTGGTTTCCTCCAGTGTTGTCCCCAGCCTACGCTCTTTTAATGTACAGCATATTCAGTTTGATGCTGCATAACATTTTGGTATTGTGATACTCTTTATTTCTCGTGTCAAAAAGACTTGGCTTCAGTTCATATTGACAGTTAAAACACACAAGTGTCCTTTGCGCCAAGTTGCAGTATTCTACTTTCTTTTTTGTCGAAATCACTTTGTGAGTACGCAGCGGGAGCTGTGAAGTGCATAGTTGCAGACGTCTTTACTGCTTGGAGGCACACGACTGAGCAAAAGCTTCGGTTTATACCGACAGTCTTCGTGTAATATTGTACGGGCTTTCGAGCACGAATATAGACTTCTATTTGGTTTCGTCCAACATGCAGCGTCAAGGGGTAACAGCGAGTTTAGGAGGTCTGCCCAGTGTGGTGTATTCGTGTTGAGCACTTAATGCAGTGTGTAAATGGGCACTGAGAGCAGCAGCATCGACTGCCTACGTTTGAGTGAGTGTGTCTGATGCGGACAGGTACACTTTCGAAAGGAGCGAACTCTTTGGAGGTCGTTCAGCGAACGGCACTTGGGAAGGACTCGTGGGGCAGTTGCTGAGAGGTCACACAGACTTCGGGCTGGCGCTCATGATGCTGACGACGGCGCGTCTGAACGCCGTAGATTTCTCGCTGCCACTCGTCTCCTCGCGGTAAGTCACCTCTGGCTAAAAATAAGACACCTTCGTTGACATCCAATAGCTATACTGAAACTTCGGTGAAAATTCTAACACTTAGAAAAAAAGATCGAAACGAATGCAAAAACTCGAGATGTTAAAAAGTCTTCGAGCAATAAATACACTACTGGCCATTAAAATTGCTACACCACGAAGATGACGTGCTACAGGCACGAAATTTAACCGACAGGAAGAAGATGCTGTGATATGCAATTGATAAGCTTTTCAGAGCATTCACACAAGATTAGCGCCGGTGGCGACACCTACAACGTGCTGACATGAGGAAAGTTTCCAACCGATCTCTCATACACAAACAGCAGCTGACCGGCGCTGCCTGGTGAAACGTTGTTGTGATGCCTTGTGTAAGGAGGAGAAATGCGTACCATCACGTTTCCGACTTTGATAAAGGTCGGACTGTAGCCTATCGCGATTGCGGTTTGTCGTATCGCGACATTGCTGCTCGCGTTGGTCGAGATCCAATGACTGTTAGCAGAATAAGGAATCGCTGGGTTCAGGAGGGTAATACGGAACGCCGTGCTGGATCCCAAAGGTCTCGTATCACTAGCAGTCGAGATGACAGGCATCTTATCCGCATGGCTGTGACGGATCGTGCAGCCACGTATCGATCCATGAGTCAACAGATGGGGACGTTTGCAAGACAACAATCATCTGCACGAACAGTTCGACGACGTTTGCAGCAGCATGGACTCTCAGTTCGGAGACCATGGCTGCAGTTACTCTTGATGCTGCATCACCGACAGGAGCGCCTACGATGGTGTACTCAACGACGAACCTGGGTGCACCAATGGCAAAACGTCATTTTTTCGGATGAATCCATGTTCTGTTTACAGCATCATGATGGTCACATCCGTGTTTGGCGACATCGCGGTGAACGCCCATTGGAAGCGTGTATTCGTCATCGCCATACTGGCGTATCACCCGGCGTGATGGTATGGGGTGCCATTGGTTACACGTCTCGGTCACCTCTTGTTCGCGTTTACAGCAGTTTCACCAGTGGACGTTACATTTCATTACGGCCAGTGGCTCTATCCTTCATTCGATCCCTGCGGAACCCTACATTTCAACAGGATAATGCACGACCGCATGTTGCAGGTCCTGTACGGGCCTTTCTGGATACAGAAAATGTTTGACTGCTCTCCTGGACAACACGTTCTCCAGATCTCTCACCAATTGCAAACATCTGGTCAATGGTGGCCGAGGAACTGGCTCAATACGCCAGTCACTACTCTTGATGAACTGTGGTATCGTGTTGAAGCTGCATGGACAGCTGTACCTGTACACACCATCTCAGCTCTGTTTGACTTAATCTCCAGGCGTATCAAGGCCGTTATTACGGCCAGAGGTGGTTGTTCTGGGTACAGATTTCTCAGGATCTATGCACCCAAATTGCTTGATAATGTAATATATTTGTCCAATGAATACCCTTATATCATCTGCATTTCTTCTTGGTGTAGCAATTTTAATGGCCATTAATGTAAGTAATACTGCAGACTGGTGACTAAATGGTGGCTTCTCTTGTATCACTAGTAAGTTGAAAGATATTCACAATGTCAGTGCACGAAAAGACATGAAACTAAGCTGAAATATAAGACCAAGTAAAAGTGTGTTTCTTTATCTTAATAGCTACAGTATATTACATTTGTGTAGATCAGAGTGATCGATCTGTAGGAAACGGGTTTACTGTAGCGTTATGTCTTTGATGGTACAGAGCGTGCATCTCAGATTGTATGATCCATGTGTGGGAGTAGTAGATAGCATACACTTGTATGTAGTAAAGAAGGTGTTCTACACCACAGAATGTGGTCACAGCACAACTAATCATCATTCACTCAATAGAGCCATAATGGGCTCTGAAATGTCAGCACCAGTGTTTTGCAAATTTGGATTCATTTCGACCATACCTTTGAGTATTGCGATTTCACAGATGTATATGTTTTGTAGCAGAGAATATTTAATTCTATAGGTTAAACTAGGTGAACTGTTTGGACAACAAGAATCAGTAACCTGTTTTTAGTTCCTGCTTGCAGGGTGGTCGTAATTATTCAGGAGCCAAAGGAGGAGGAGATGACATGGAATAACTTTCTGCGGCCCTTCGATGTACGTCTCTGGCTGTGCATCATCGCAATCACTGCCCTCGTCTGGGCTGTCCTCAGAGTTCAGAGGAGATACAGAGCACGTGTGAGGTATCACGACGACTACAGCCAGACATACAGTGATGTATTACACGTCGCAGGAGTATTCTTTATGCAAGGTATGTATTTTTTGAAAGGTCTGGCTAGAATTTGTCAGGATGTGAGGAATAACTTATATTAGATTATGTATGACTAAAAACAACATAATATTTAAATCAAATAAACAAAATATGTAATAAGCAGTCGGATGTGGTTGCATTTAGAACTGGATATGATATGTTACGATATAAATTCTACTATGATGTAATAATAATTCGTGATTAATTATAATAATTATAATTCAACAATGCTAGAAGCTGAGGAAATGCCTTAAAATTTGTGCCATAGCTGGGACTTAAAGCTGCGTCTCCTGCTTACTAGGTAGATGTGGTAACCTCTTACAACACCATAACACTATGGATAACAAAGATGCACGGTCAACCCTAGTCCAATTCCCTCCCTAACATAGACGTCGGTACACGCCTTCCACGGTGTTGTAATGCTTACCACGTCCGCCTAATAAGCAGGAAATCTGCTGTCCCAACTGTGGCTCAAATTTCACTCATATCTTCTGCTTTTCTCATTAATGAAAATAAATTTGAGAAAAATGTTGTTCCATCAGATCAATAATTAGAATTATTCATAAAAATGCAGAACCTGTAGCATTTAGAGCAGAACTGTATAATAAAGAAAAATTAAAATTAATATGAAACATAAATTGCTTAAATAAACTTTAAATCTGTAAATGTTAGAGGTATATCTTACAATCATTTCCACAAGAAAGTGTACGCCATAATTTTAAATGTGAAAGTATACACGATAATTTTAAATGTAACGTCCGCAGTGACATCTCTGGTAGTGGTCTTGAATCTGTAATCAATGCGCTTTTGCACTGTGTATGAATAAACAGCGTGAGAGTGGAATGTTTTATTTTGTCAGTTGCAGTTTAAAATGAGTGCCAAATTTCTGAAGCGTCACGAGGTAGTGCTCCTTGTAGATCATCCAAAAGGACCAAAGCTTTCATATGGAGCTGCTGCTAAAATTCTTTGAAAGTCAAAGGCACTCGTTGCAAAGTGGGTCCAACGATATTTAGAGGTTGGGAACGTTGATGATTTACAGGAGAGAGGGCTAAGGCGCGAAGCTATACTCGATAAAGGAGGCGATTGGATTAACTATTAGGTAATTGTGCAATTAGTAATAACATATGTTTTCATGTAAACATATATTTATAATTGTGTCGTTTATTACATACAAATAATGGCGTACACTGTCTTGTGAAACTCATTGTATATTCAGATTTAAATAGTCTATGTGAGTAACTTCCTTTTTTTGTAAGACATTTATGTCTCGTCAGTGTGCTGCTGAAGAGGAACATTTTGAACAATTATTTCCCATGCATAACTGGATCAGTTTCGAATTTCTGTAATTCAGCTTGCAATTAATAACAAAATATTGAAACTTCAACTGTCAGATCATTGAAAAATATAGAAATAACTGAAATTGTCTCTCAGGTGGATATTAAAATATTACACATCCTGATAGGTATATTTAGATATTTGAGGACGAAAATTTTGAAAAAGTTAAGTGGAAAGTCTCCATCTATGAGATTTACAAGTATGAAAAATGAATACTCCAACCTGAGGATTATTTTTTTATGAAATGTGTGGGCACGGAGGAAATCCAACTGAATAGCATGTACAATATTAAATGGTCCCAAAATGATAAATTATAGAAATATTCATTAAAAAATTATACAAAAACGTTTTAACATACAATGCAATGAAGGAAATGAAAAATCTAAACAGGAAATGGAATTTTTTCTAGTTAGTTAAACTTTTTTGCACAATATCTAGTAATGGAAAATTTACAGGTGCAGGTTTCTTTCTGAAAATGTTTTCCTCTTTGAATTAATTTTTGAGTTCAAAATGTTTCGTCTAGGGTATGTTCTCCATTTTATACTTTTTAGCTGCACTTGCTTTTATTTTCAAGTTTTGAACAAGTATCTATTCTTTCTATATCAACTCAACTTTGCTTTCAGCTCTCGTGACACGTTATGTTACTAGAGTCACCTTCATCAGAATCGTGGTTATCCGTATATTTTAAGGCAAAGTATCCTCATGTTGCGTTAACACTACGATGCCCATCTCAAATCTAGTGCTGTAGTACGAAGCACAGGAATTTCTGAAGGTCATACATAACACATGAAACAGGAAGCACACAAAAGCATAGGAAATAGCAACGGATGCTTGAATGCAGTAACTTCACTTGCCCTATCACAATGAAACTTTAAACATGATAGCCAGAAGATGAATCTAACCTAAATGAAAATAATATAATAAAATAAGGCTCAACAAGGCAAGGTGACTGTAAAAGGTGTGTTAGTAGCAGATCCGCCTCAGGGATAACAGAATGACGTGGTAAATTAGCCTTGAAATTGCAACGTAATCTTCGTACTGGTGGTGGTATAGTTAATGTTATAACTCGACCTGGTACGAAGATTACCGTCGCTTGTCATGTGCTACGGCTCCTGAAAGCTACCATCTGTAGTAATGGTTTAACAAATTCGTGTGGTCCACAAAATTACAGGCCCCTGCGAGTTACTGCTAGGGTATAAATAATTTCTAGTGGGTGGATTTAATATTTTTTTGGAACCACTACAGAAGGCACCTATGCAGGGCTTAATAGGGAGCATAGAGCTATTATTTACTTCCATGACTCAGCATTAAGCTGTGATATTGACTTTCACCTATTCTTTATTATGAAGGAAATAACCAGTCGAGGGTATAGGTTAATTGATATTTATTCAATACCGATGCCATTTCAATAACTAGCCGTGTGTCTGTTGGAATATACATCATCACAACTGGTCTCTCTAGTTAACATGCTTCACTTTCGCCACGTAATTATGGAAAGGGGGTGAGGAACGCCGACCTGGCTTGAATGTAATTTTATTGAGGCACACATTTATACCTAAACCAACGCTTATTACAATCAATTACTATAGGTCACCTAGAACAATTTCAGCAAAGACACCACAAGCGAACTCGGTCAGGGCGGAAGAGTATTTGCCTAAATAATTCAATTTTCGTTAAAACGTACGCTGAAAAAGGGGTAGCAAATGGTGCACTTAACTATGGCTGCCAATTTTGGTTCGATCTTGCTTTTTGAAACAACACCACGTTACTGAGCTGGGAGGGAAAAACATTTACTATCATATGGTGGGAAAATTTTGCAAGTCTTATTTCCATCAATGGGCATTAAAATCTGAACTTTCCTAGATACAAGAGTTTAAACCGTGCGTTTTACCTAACGCACTTTGTTGTAGGCGAATCAAATAGTTACGGGGAGCACAAGAAACATTAACTAACCATCACATCAGTACTATTCCACACATGTGGCCAAGTAGCGGTAGCCATCAGAAATGCAAAAAAATGGACACACAATATCATTCCTTCCATATCTTACACTCGCCCACTATCGTATAGTTATTCACTCGTCTACTATACATTTTCAGACCGAAACTATGGTTTACCAATGTCGCGTTTGCTTCAACCAACCACGTGGCGGGAAAGCAAGTACACAAAGGAAACATATGAAAAATAAATAAAAAATCCCCAAAATATTACTGTAAAAGAAAGACCACATTAAAATACTTCACAATAAAGGATGGCAGCCAAAAACAGTTGCAGGATAGAATTTTTTTATTAAAATTCTTGACCAAGGTTTCGGTACATATAAATATACCTTCATCAGAAGTAAAACTTCTAAAATTACATCATGCACTGGAGAATAATAAAACAATTATGCCAAAAGGCGTCGTCAGTAATTAAAATATCATCTCCATTTGTACAACATATGTAATGGGCACAGGTACAAAGCGAACAGTTTAACAATGTTACTTCGCCTATGAAGAGTTCATAGGCGAAGTAACATTGTTAAACTGTTCGTTTTGTACCTGTGCCCATTACATATGTTGTTTAACAATGTTACTTCGCCTATGAAGAGTTCATAGGCGAAGTAACATTGTTAAACTGTTCGCTTTGTACCTGTGCCCATTACATATGTTGTACAAATGGAGATGATATTTTAATTACTGACGACGCCTTTTGGCATAATTGTTTTATTATTCTCCAGTGCATGATGTAATTTTAGAAGTTTTACTTCTGATGAAGGTATATTTATATGTACCGAAACCTTGGTCAAGAATTTTAATAAAAAAATTCTATCCTGCAACTGTTTTTGACTGCCATCCTTTATTGTGAAGAATTTTAACAGTTGCTGCTGCAGCCATGTTTAAAATCTTGAAACATTAAAATACATTAAATGAGTGGACTTCTGTTAAAGGCAGAGCAATAATGCGACGGTGAGTTTAAGGCCCATGGTGCGTGGCCTGACCAAGGCATAAACGCAAAGTTCTACCGAAATTTCACTAAATTATCAAAATAAGCTTCGTGGTAATATGACATCTGATTTCAACATCTGGGTCATATTAACGAGCAGTTTTCAGACATTCTGATACCTTTGTTAACATTACCAAAATCGAGAGTTGCGTCTCCACGTCTGTCCAGCGCCGCTGCCAAGGAACAAGTGGACCTGCGGACACCTCGCCTTTGTTCCTTCAAAAGGTGGTGGAGGGGATGGTTCGCCAACCTGACAGTGTCAATATCCGTGCCTTTGCGACCTCTCTGACCTGACTTGCACACTATCTTTGCCAAACTTCTTCGCGTTGAGGGGTTGGTACTCTCCTACCACAGAGCCACTCTACTCAAGCAATGCTACGACCTCTGAGTAAAGCTTTCTGCTACTTCACATATATCATTCATACAGTCCAAAGTCGTATAAGGGAAAGGATGCAGAGAAACGTGGCACACCGAAATAAAAAAATCAATGAATAAATGAATAAACACCGCTTGGTCCATTCTCTTCTGCTTGTTACCCACGGACTTACTTCTGCAGAGGAAAAAACACTCTCGCCATAATTCTCCTGTACCGGAATTTATTGAGAAAAATATGGAACGGAACAACAAGTTCCGTTTCAAAATAAAGTGGAAAGGTCCCAAAAGACTTTTGCCCCTATCTCCGAATGCATCTTTCGAGAATGCACAAGCAGTGAAATCAAGTGGAAAATTCCGAAAAGACTTTCGCCCCTATCTTCAAACGCATCTTTCAGTAGTGTACAGAAATTAAATAAACAGACAAAGTAACGAAAGAAGTAATAAATATAATCAGAGCTGATGATAAACTCTGGCCACATATAGTCGACGACGGGGTGGATATTAATCACTAGTTACTGGAATGAAAAACCAGAATATCAAATAAATTGTTGAAAAACGGAAAATACACTCCTGGAAATTGAAATAAGAACACCGTGAATTCATTGTCCCAGGAAGGGGAAACTTTATTGACACATTCCTGGTGTCAGATACATCACATGATCACACTGACAGAACCACAGGCACATAGACACAGGCAACAGAGCATGCACAATGTCGGCACTAGAACAGTGTATATCCACCTTTCGCAGCAATGCAGGCTGCTATTCTCCCATGGAGACGATCGTAGAGATGCTGAATGTAGCCCTGTGGAACGGCTTGCCATGCCATTTCCACCTGGCGCCTCAGTTGGACCAGCGTTCGTGCTGGACGTGCAGACCGCGTGAGACGACGCTTCATCCAGTCCCAAACATGCTCAATGGGGGACAGATCCGGAGATCTTGCTGGCGAGGGTAGTTGACTTACACCTTCTAGAGCACGTTGGGTGGCACGGGATACATGCGGACGTGCATTGTCCTGTTGGAACAGCAAGTTCCCTTGCCGGTCTAGGAATGGTAGAACGATGGGTTCGATGACGGTTTGGATGTGCCATGCACTATTCAGTGTCCCCTCGACGATCACCAGTGGTGTACGGCCAGTGTAGGAGATCGCTCCCCACACCATGATGCCGGGTGTTGGCCCTGTGTGCCTCGGTCGTATGCAGTCCTGATTGTGGCGCTCACCTGCACGGCGCCAAACACGCATACGACCATCATTGGCACCAAGGCAGAAGCGACTCTCATCGCTGAAGACGACACGTCTCCATTCGTCCCTCCATTCACGCCTGTCGCGACACCACTGGAGGCGTGCTGCACGATGTTGGGGCGTGAGCGGAAGACGGCCTAACGGTGTGCGGGACCGTAGCCCAGCTTCATGGAGACGGTTGCGAATGGTCCTCGCCGATACCCCAGGAGCAACAGTGTCCCTAATTTGCTGGGAAGTGGCGGTGCGGTCCCCTACGGCACTGCGTAGGATCCTACGGTCTTGGCGTGCATCCGTGCGTCGCTGCGGTCCGGTCCCAGGTCGACGGGCACGTGCACCTTCCGCCGACCACTGGCGACAACATCGATGTACTGTGGAGACCTCACGCCCCACGTGTTGAGCAATTCGGCGGTACGTCCACCCGGCCTCCCGCATGCCCACTATACGCCCTCGCTCAAAGTCCGTCAACAGCTCATACGGTTCACGTCCACGCTGTCGCGGCATGCTACCAGTGTTAAAGACTGCGATGGAGCTCCGTATGCCACGGCAAACTGGCTGACACTGACGGCGGCGGTGCACAAATGCTGCGCAGCTAGCGCCATTCGACGGCCAACACCGCGGTTCCTGGTGTGTCCGCTGTGCCGTGCGTGTGATCATTGCTTGTACAGCCCTCTCGCAGTGTCCGGAGCAAGTATGGTGGGTCTGACACACCGGTGTCAATGTGTTCTTTTTTCCATTTCCAGGAGTGTAAGTAAAAGTTCTGAAGAAAATAATAAAACTCAACTGCTGGATCAACCAAACGTTTACAGAAAAAAATCTCAAGGCGTTTGCCATCAAGGCCATGTAACATTTGCAAAGCTTCCTAAGCAACAAAGAAAAACATGAGGAAAGATCTTAAAATTAAATCATCACATGAAACCGAAACTTGCCTAGTTTTATGGTAGTGAGCCATCGTCTTTAGACACTAGTAAATTAACAACGTTAGACTGTTGAGGAAATCATTGCAGTGGTTGTCAGTTGACTGGTGTTTGTCTCGTTGACATATATTTTCATTCCTTGTAGTTGGAAGGAAGGATGTAACTTCCAGTCGACATTGGGGTCATCACAGTCGGCCGTTGGTTGGATTTTTATGTTAGGTGCTGCCACTGGCGGAACATCTAGTTCATTTTATTTGTTTACTAGCATTCAGTAAAGACTTCACTGACGTTAAAGGAAATCTGACGTTTATTAGGCTTGCACAGAGATTCTTTAGTGAAGTCTCGGCAACTGTTGGACGCTTTTCAAGAATGCAGATCTGCTTAATATAGGAAAGTCTACTAGTTATTTATGAGTATTTTGACAAAAAAATGCTTTTTACTGAAGCGGTCCCACAATGAATCCCTTCACTGGCAAGGTACAGATATGCCTGCCGCCGTCTCAGCTACGAAAGAAATACACAGTTACTGCTGCAATCTCTTTGTCACTCTCTACCTTTATTTTACTTTTAAAAAATCCCAAAAATTAAAATATGGTTCACATAACTCATTACTTCGACACCTTTATATTTGTGAATCTTGTGATACTCCTTAAATGCAGAAAGATGAAAGGAATATCACATGAAACCCCAAATGTTTCTCACGCATAAAATTACCTTCCCCGTTTGCTGTAAGCAGTCGTACTTCGGCAGTACACAGTAATAGGGTAACTGAATGAAGTGTAACACGTGACAGCAAGACTCATATGAGTGACTTAGATCATCCTAGGATATCTTCTTAAGGAATTTGCTACTTGCAAACCAAACTGCTTACGGACATCAACGGGGTCGGCAGGTTGCGGCCAGGGTCGAGACACGAAGTCGTGCGACAGCGTGCGGGCGTCTCTGCTGGTGGCGTCGATGTCTGCGCTGCTGGTGTACACCGCCTACTGCGGCGCACTCACCGCCTCATTGGCTACGCACCGCCTTAAGATGCCCTTCACAGACATGAAGGGCCTGTTGCAGGACGGCTCCTACAAGTTGCTGGTGCTCTACGCCTCTGGAGAGATGACCATATTTGATGTCAGTACGGCCCCAACGTATTTTAATGTCAATCATCTATGTATGGCCAATGCTACACTAATGTACGTCAAAACTAAATCTCCAAGACGGAACCATTTAGCTGGAAATGACATGATAGCACAAATAACATATATGACAATACACTGCACATAATGGCCACGCTAGTAGGTGGGTGACAGGATTGGCAATGAATTTAAGGGATAGGATGAAGGGATAGTTGACAACAAAGTGTTTTTTTGAAAAAAAAAAGGATACGTGGGCCCTACATATGGGGAAGCAAGATGGAAAACTTCAGCCTCTTCAAGATCGGTCTGTTGCGTTTCAAGGCCAGTAACAGAGAGAGCAAGCAGCTTCCCAGACCACCTATAGGTAAAATCCGCCCAGGCTGTTGGGGAAAAGCTGATTGGTCGCATGGGAAGCGCTACACTATCAGTGCTGACACTACATCAGCAATGGCCTTACGGCACGTAGACTCTCGTTTCCCTATTGTAGCCTCGGTGGAAGGTTCGAAAATATTGAAGCTGTTACAATACTTAGGAATAATTACACATTTTATTCTCCTCCCTCTTCTCAAAGATCCGCGTTATGTGATGATTTTTCTCTGATTGCCGGCCAGGGTGGCCGAGCGGTTCTAGGCACTTCAGTCTGGAACCGCGCGACCCCTACGGTCGCAGGCTCGAATCCTGCCTCAGGCATGGATATGTGTGGTGTCCTTCGGTTAGTTAGGTTTAAGTAGTTCTAAGTTATAGGGGACTGATGACATCAGATGTTAAGTCCCGCCGGCCGCGGTGGTCTCGTGGTTCTAGGCGCGCAGTCCGGAACCGCGCGATTGCTACGGTCGCAGGTTCGAATCCTGCCTCGGGCATGGATGTGTGTGATGTCCTTAGGTTAGTTAGGTTTATGTAGTTCTAAGTTCTAGGGGACTGATGACCACAGCTGTTAAGTCCCATAGTGCTCAGAGCCATTTTGTTAAGTCCCATAGTGCTCAGAGCCGTTTGAACCATTTTTCTCTGATTGGGGGTTTATACTCGTAATACGTAAAGACAAAGAAAAGGTTAACGGTGTTACATTCGCAATACACAATTTGCAAAAGCCATGAAAACAAAGACAACAACAGCATTTATATGACTGGCCTTATGATGAGTAGTGACATGACAGACGAGGTATACACGACAGAGAAGCCGCCAGGCTGGTACTATTGGGTACGTGAAGGTAAACAAAATGTTGCACTGCTCGCATTCGCATAGTAATTGGTGATTTACTACATTATCATCCTAGAGGGAGGGATTATAGTTCAAAATTTATGTGATATTTTGGCTGATTCAAAGAAGTTACAGTTAACCAGTGTAACTTTACCAGTAGGGATAATTCTGTGGCATTTACCACTTTTGTTTCAAATGGCTGCTGCTTGACCTACTTGCATTATTTTGCAATAAAAGTAACAGTTTTATTACCTGTGTGATTTATAATTAGTATTTTAGTTTGTTTTCCCAACCTCATAACAGATCTTAGGCTTGTAGTGACCCTTTAATTGAGTTGGCTGTGAAGAGATCTTGTAGCGACAGCGATTTAAGTTGAACAATGCCAGGTCGATATAAGTATCTTGATATTTCAAAGTAAGCCTGCAGTTCTGAACTGATACTGTTTGTTTTCACTTCTTATTAACACGTGATTTTATTCTGGCACTATCTGAATTTACCCAGAGCGTTAGATATAGAAAAAATTCTTAGTTCCTGAAGACTGGTCTGATGTTACCCTGAATGACATTGTAACTTCGTACCAGCACTAAAATTGAAATTTTAATTTATTAATGCATAGGTAGTATACATTTTTACTTTTCCAGGCACTCAGTAAGTGTAGATGTAAAATGTTACAATGTCTCTTGTGGTGTGTAGTTTATTTTCTGTCGAGTTTTATCAAAAAAATGGTGAGAATGGTATAAAGTTTTCATGATTGACTGTAGCAGTGAACAGTTATTATTGTGATTTTTGTTTTCTTGCTTTGAGAATAGGATAACATATTAATGGGTTAAGAATAGCAGTGAGAGAATTTAAATTGAGTAATTCAGGCATCTTTCTGGGAATTATGAAAATGGCATAAATTAAATCTACTTAATTGATCATAATGTGACACGTCGAGTCACCTAAACAGCTATACAAGGTGTTCATTTTGACTGAAGACATTGAAATACCTCTAAAACTACACATCGGATCATTAAAAGTTGTAATTCAATTTGTTTGTCTCGGAGGGGACATTCAATGATACCACATTCGACCCCCCCCTCCATCGACTGTAGGGTCCTTGAATATCACAAGCACGTGGGACTCCACTTCCATCATACTGCGAGCGCAGGACAGGCCAGCACTTCATAACTTCTAATGGGAAACCCCTTTCGTAACGTTGTAATCCTCCGACATAGCGAACAAGGAGCTACTCGACGTGCCACTGTGGCCATGGTCGAGGCGAACGTTACTCTACTTTTTCAATTAGAGTAGGTGTTCGAACGTAGTACCGCCATCTTCAATACACTTAATGATCAGTTTCTCAAATGAGCGTACACAGGACAGAAGCATATCTGCGGGAATGCCAGCACAGGCGTTTCTGATGCCATCGACGATGTCTTTACAGCCTGTTGGCAGTTGCTGGTACACCTTATCTTTCAAATATCCCCGTAGAAAGAAATCCTACCACTCAAAATCCGGCGATCTAGCGGTCTAATTAATAGTACCATCTCTGCCGATCCACCGACCAGTGTAAGCAAGGTCTAATACCTCCCGTGTTTCAATTGCGTAATGTGCTGGGCAACCATCATGCTGAAACCACATACTTTGTCGAACGTCCAGGGCAACTTACTGTAATACTACAGGTAGTTCATCGTCCAGAAACATTCGATATTTGCGTCCATTCAACGTGCTATCTGTAATACACGCATCAATCAGTATGTTCCCTATGATGTCACAACATACGTCAACCGACCATGGACTTTGATGGTGTTGACGGTCAGCTTGCCGTAACCAGAGGGGATTGTCTATACTCCACTAATGCATGTTATGCCGGTTAGCGCTGCCTTGATTTGTGAATTTAGACTCATCGGAAAATAGTATCTCGGTGAAGAACATGAGGGGCCTTTGCATTTGTTGATGTATCCATTCACAAAACGCTATCCGGTTATAAGAATCGGCGCCTTGAAGTTCTTGATATAGTGACACGTGGCATGGATAATATGACCATGCTGCATTGTGACAATATTAGCTACGGACATAGCGGAATCGCGGTCTAATTGCTGGGCGCTTACCCGAGTGTTGTGGTGCACTGCCGCTGGTACGGCTATGTCAACTGCTTCTCCTGTAATACGTTTGCTTCTTTTCCTTTTGTCGGTCTGTGCGCTACCGTCAGTCATAAAAGCGTTCAAAAACTTGTAAAAGGACGGACGAGAACGCACTTGCTCAGGAAAACGCTCGGGATACAAGGCAACAGCAGCCTCAACATTTCCTCTACATTCTCCGATAATCATGGTCATTTCAACTAATTTTTTCTTCTGTGGTTGCAACATTCACCGTCCACTTGTATGCCTGTTCTCCAAATGATAGGTAGGTGTGCCGGCAACAAACACTGCGTAGGTATTGTAATGTTTAGAGCCGCTATCTGTTCTACGTCTGCGCGATAAGTGAGCTCCAGTCATAGTGTAATGCCTGTTACTAAATGTCGTAATTCGCTACACGGCCACGGTTGTGCGTCGAGTAGTCCGCTTTCAATGTGTTGGGGGAATACAACATTGCGAATGGGGTTTCCAATTAGTAGTTGTGAAATACTGGCTTGTCCTATCCTCGCAGCATGGAGGTGAAATCCCACTTGCCATTGAATATTCAAGGGCCACTGAGTAGCATGCCGTAAATTACGATTGTGTACCCATTTCTGTTCCTCCGATTACAGTTCCGTCTGTGGAAAAACAAGGAAAATGCTTCAGATAAAATGTATGTATATTTTGCCGTCGAATCACAATCTGCAATAAAAAACGTGTGTCCCCATTGCAGAGTCAAAGTTGCCCCCCTCCACCCACCCAAGCAGTGGGATATCCCCATTCGAGAAAAACAATTTAGAGTTATAACTATTTGTTACGATGTGTAGTTTTCGAGATATTTCAATGTCCTCAGTTAAACTGAACACCCTGTATATTCCCCGTGACTTATTACGTTCTTAGAATAAGAAAATAAGTGAGCACTAGACTGATCTCTTTTACATGTCTACGAATAGGTTAAACATTGCAAAATCATGAATGTTAGCTTCATGATAGTCATAACATCCTCCTCTAGTTACCCATCCTCGCAAGAATCAGTCATCTGAGAAAATAAGAAATGCATAGAAACTATCTCTTCAAGAATTAGGCATTCTGGAAAAGCTCTGAGGCTGAAATAAAAGTCTTGTAGCTAGACCAATGTTAATGTGGATATGAAACTGGAAGAGTATTCGTGTTTGCCTGCATATAATTATCCCAAAGGTTAATATACAAGAAACACAATAAACTCCCTTCTTCAGTAATTTGATGGGTGGTTTGGCGGTAGTAGCGCATTGTAATACAAAACAATGATAATAATACGCCAAACTAAGAAAGGACTGTAATTTTTTCATGTTACAAGGGACAAGAAAGTCTTTTACTATATTGATTAACCACGGATAGGATGGATCTTCATCAGCCGGCCGCTGTGGCCGAGCGGTTCTAGGCGCTTCAGTCAAAAACCGCGCTGCTGCTACGGGCGCAGGTTCGAATACTGCCTCGGGCATGGATGTGTGTAATGTCCTTAGGTTAGTTAGGTTTAAGTAGTTCTACGTCTAGGGGACTGGTGATCTCAGCTGTTAAGTCCCATAGTCCTTAGAGCCATTTGAACCATTTTGATCCCCATCATGTGGAATTGTACAATCCAAATAACTTTCTCGCACCTCTGCAAATGTACATTTCCGTAATTTCAGGTTGAAATTGGCGTTTTGTGTGCATGGAAGTACAACTATTAGTCATTGTGCATGTTCCTCTAGGGACCTGGAAAAACAATTATGTCATCCAGATACACATCCCCCCATGAACCATGGACCTTGCCGTTGGTGGGGAGGCTTGCGTGCCTCAACGATACACCATAGCCGTACCGTAGGTGTAACCACAACGGAGTGGTATCTGTTGAGAGGCCAGACAAACGTGTGGTTCCTGAAGAGGGGCAGCAGACTTTTCAGTAGTTGCAGGGGCAACAGTCTGGATGATTGACTGATCTGGCCTTGTAACACTAACCAAAATGGCCTTGCTGTTCTGGTACTGCGAACGGCTGAAAGCAAGGGGAAACTACAGCTGTAATTTTGCCGGAGGGCATGCAGCTTTACTGTATGATTAAATGATGATGGCGTCCTCTTGAGTAAAATATTCCGGAGGCAAAATAGTCCCCCATTCGGATCTCCGGGCGGGGACTACTCAAAAGGACGTCGTTATCAGGAGAAAGAAAACTGGCGTTCTACGGATCGGAGCGTGGAATGTCAGATCCCTTAATCGGGCAGGTAGGTTAGAAAATTTAAAAAGGGAAATGGATAGGTTAAAGTTAGATATAGTGGGAATTAGTGAAGTTCGATGGCAGGAGGAACAAGACTTTTGGTCAGGTGAATACAGGGTTATAAATACAAAATCAAATAGGGGTAATGCAGGAGTAGGTTTAATAATGAATAAAAAAATAGGAGTACGGGTAAAAAAATGGTTCAAATGGCTCTGAGCACTATGGGACTTAACTGTTGTGGTGATCAGTCCCCTAGAACTTACACCTACTTAAACCTAACTAACCTAAGGACGCCACACACAGCCATGCCCAAGGCAGGATTCGAACCTGCGACCGTAGCGGTCGCGCATTTCCAGACTGTAGCGCCTAGAACCGCTCGGCCACTCCAGCCGGCAGTACGGGTAAACTACTACAAACAGCATAGTGAACGCATTATTGTGGCCAAGATAGACACGAAACCCACGCCTACTACAATAATACAAGTTCATATGCCAACTAGCTCTGCACATGATGAAGAAATTGATAAAATGTATGATGAGATAAAAGAAATTATTCAGTTAGTGAAGGGAGACGAAAATTTAATAGTCATGGGTGACTGGAATTCGAGAGTAGGAAAAGGGAGAGAAGGAAACATAGTAGTTGAATATGGATTGGGGCTAAGAAATGAAAGAGGAAGCCGCCTGGTAGAATTTTGTGCAGAGCATAACTTAATCATAGCTAACACTTGGTTCAAGATCATGAAGGAAGGTTGTATACATGGAAGAACCCTGGAAATACTAAAAGGTATCAGATAGATTATATAATGGTAATACAGAGATTTAGGAACAAGGTTTTAAATTGTAAGACATTTCCAGGTGCAGATGTGGACTCTGACCACAATCTATTGGTTATGAACTGTAGATTAAAACTGAAGAAACTGCAAAAAGGTGGGAATTTAAGGAGATGGGACCTGGATAAACTGAAAGAACCAGAGGTTGTACAGACTTTCAGGGAGACCATAAGGGAACTATTCACAGGAATGGGGGAAAGAAATATAGTAGGAGAAGAATGGGTAGCTTTGAGGGATGAAAGAGTGAAGGCAGCAGAGGATCAAATAGGTAAAAAGACGAGGACTAGTAGAAACCCTTGGGTAACAGAAGAAATATTGAATTTAATTGATGAAAGGAGATACCATAAAAATGCAGTAAATGAAGCAGGCAAAAAGGAATACAAACGTCTCAAAAATGATATCGACAGGAAGTGCAAAATTGCTAAGCAGGGATGGCTAGAGGACAAATGTAAGGATGTAGAGGCTTAGCTCGTTAGGGGTAAGATAGATACTGCCTACAGAAAAATTAAAGAGACCTTTGGAGAAAAGAGAACCACTTGTGTGAATATCAAGAGCTCAGATGGAAACCCAGTTCTAAGCAAATAAGGGAAAGCAGGAAGGTGGAAGGAGTATATAGAGAGTCTATACAAGACCGATGTACTTGAGGACAATATTATGGAAATGGAAGAGGAAGTAGATGAAGATGAAATGGGAGATATGGTACTGCGTGAAGAGTTTGACAGAGCACTGAAAGATGTGAGTCGAAACGGGGCCCCAGGAGTAGACAAAATTCCATTAGAACTACTGACAGCGTTGGGAGAGCCAGTCCTGACAAAACTCCACCGTCTGGTGAGCAAGATGTATGAGACCGGCGAAATACCCTCAGACTGCAAGAAGAATATAATAATTCCAATCCCAAAGAAAGCAGGTGTTGACAGATGTGAAAATTACCAAACTGTCAGTTTAATAAGTCACAGCTGCAAAATACTAACGCAAATTCTTTACAGACGAATGGAAAAACTGGTAGAAGCCTATCCCCGATGTTATTGAATCTGTATATTGAGCAAGCAATAAAGGTAACAAAAGAAAAGTTCGGAGTAGGTATTAAAATCCACGGAGAAGAAATAAAAACTTTGAGGTTCGCTGATGACGTTGTAATTCTGTCAGGGACAGCAAGGGACTTGGAAGAGCAGTTGAACGGAATGGACAGTGTCTTGAAAGGAGGGTTTAAGATGAACATAAAAAAAAGCAAAACGAGGATAATGGAATGTAGTCCAATTAAGTCGGGTGATACTGAGGGAATTACATTAGGAAATGAGACACTTAAAGTAGTAAAGGAGTTTTGGTATTTGGGGAGCAAGATAACTGATGATGGTCGAAGTAGAGAGGATATAAAATGTAGACTGGCAATGGCAAGGAAAGCATTTCTGAAGAAGAGAAATTTGTTAACATCGAGTACAGATTTAAATGTCAGGAAGTCGTTTCTGAAAGTATTTGTATGGAGTGTAGCCATGTATGGAAGTGAAACGTGGACGGTTAAAAGTTTAGACAAGAAGAGAATAGAAGCTTTCGAAATGTGGTGCTACAGAAGAGTGCTGAAGATCAGATGGGTAGATCACATAACTAATGTGGAGGTATTGAATAGAATTGGGGAGAAGAGGAGCTTGTGGCACAACTTGACTATAAGAAGGGATCGGTTGGTAGGACATGTTCTGAGACATCGAGGGATCACCAATTTAGTATTGTAGGGCAGCGTGGAGAGTAAAAATCGTAGAGGGAGACAAAGAGATGAATGCACTAAGCAGATACAGAAGGATGTTGTCTGCAGTAGGTACTAGGAGATGAAGAAGTCTCAGGACTGAAGACCACAACAACAACAACACATACACAGGGGTTCAAAATGGCTCTGAGCACTATGGGACTTAACAGCTGTGGTCATCAGTCCCCTAGAACTTAGAACTACTTAAACCTAACTAACCTAAGAACATCAAACACATCCATGCCCGAGGCAGGATTCGAACCTGCGACCGTAGCGGTGGCGCGGTTCCAGACTGTAGCGCCTAGAACCGTTCGGCCACTCCAGCAGGCTGCATATCTAGTGATGGCCAGAATGTGTGTCTAGTAATGGGAAATATTGGCAACTGCCTAAATGGTCTATCATTTCATGTATTCTTTGGAGGCTATATTAGTCTGCGGTGACTGCTTGGCTTCGTACTCACATGTAGACACATATTTGGTACGCTTTGCCTCTTTTTTAGTCTCTATTTATGGTTAATGACGATAGATAAAACCCAACGACTTTTTGATGATTGTATTATCGCAGTGTCCAACTTTTCTTTAAAGCTCCATTCAACGACAGGTTGCAAATGATAGTCTATTATATAAAGTTTATGACTAATTAGCCCAGTGTATACAGCAGGAATCTCGTGACATGTCAGATTTGTAGCAGGCAAGTCCTGCCACTTTTCAATAACTGTACGAAACACTTCAGGTACTTAATACAACAAATTTATTTCTTCTCAGGTAGCTGCATCAACTTTCCTTGTAACCTTTGTTTTAAGAGGGTTGTGATGTTTACATTACGCTAGCCTTTGCGGTAGGGCGTTCCACTCCTCCACGAGTGCAGTTGACAGTCGCTAGATGGTTATTAGCACACGCGGATGTGCTGCAATACGTGTACTCAACACGTACCAAATTTGTTTGATACGATTTATGTCAGTTGAATAAGCAGACCAGTCCATTTACCTAATATCCTCTAATTCCAAGAATTCCTTCAACTGCACTGTTCGATGCGGTCGCTCGCTCATTGTCATCCAACAAATGAAGTCAGAGCCAAATGCATCCTGAAAAGACGCACATAGGAAGGACTGTTGATAAGTGAGTGTACTGAATTCAAAGGTTTGGAGCTCAGTATGCCTTTAGAACAATATGCCCCTACACACCATAACACCTGGCCACCAAAACAATGTCCCTGTGTGTTACATGTTCCCACCTCTCGCAGTATAGGGATACATCCAAAATCACTACCATGACTAAATCTGATCTTATCCAAAGACAGCACACGACCTCACTTATTGTTGATCCAGTCCCTATGCTCTTGGCATTATCACGTGACCCCACTGTTCATTGGTCGAGTCATTATGCTCTTGCGATTATCGCAAATGGTGTCATCGATGTGCAGGTGTCAATCAAATGCTAGGTACTGGCCAGTAATGTTGTAATGAAGGACAACACCACAGTGCACCATAATTGCTTAGTGATTTATACTTACTGTGTTTTCCCATTCCTTCAACTGCCTCATGTTGTGAGGTCAGCCCCGTTCTCCATTATAGTCACACTGACGTCACGCCGTGTGACGTCAATCTTACTATACATGACTGGGATACCTCTGGAAATATGCTCCACGCTTTTATTCATTTCCACTGAGTAGTTAATATGTTATGTTACTTTATCTGGCTCGTTCTTACATTTTTAAGAGTAATACATTTCTTCATTGAGTACAATCGGTTGATACATACTTCTCTTCAACGCACTTCCAGTTCATCTACCAATACATTCTGGGGTATCAGAGCCACCAGGATAAAAGTGTGCATAGGAAATTTCAATTTGATCTTCACCCAGAGAATCTTTCCCCGTTCATCACTTATAATTTGGAATCAATAGCCTTAATCTTCTGAGAATGGCAGGACGGATTCTTTCCTGCCCTTCAGTCCTGTCCTTGTCACTGCCAAATAGGAATTCTTGGTCACCTATTTGGGTAGTACGTGGCCCAGAGTCAAATGCATCATGAACACAGCACAAGTAGTCATTCCACAGGAGCACATAAAAATTTGGATTATCGAATGATAACATACGTACTAAAAGCGCAAATACTTCTACACCAGTCCTGAAATTAATCTCCCGCAAGCCTACAGGACTTATTATCTCATGTCCTAAGACACTCAGATTACAGCGAGGCTGTCGCTATTGAGGGTGAATGTTAAACCCACCTATGATCTAGAATCAAAGGTATCTTCCTTATCTAATTCTCCAACCATTGTCATATATTTCACCTTTTTCAATCTTCGACTTCTCACGGGATTGTTCTGGATCAGTGTGAGCTCAGAGCGGTGGCTACTCCAACTACCAAAGCGTTACTGCCCCTAGTGTTTCTGCAGTTGCCTGTTGATCATAGCCGAATTCTCTACCATACGCTCAGTATGGTGCTTAGCTATTGCGCACGTGCAGTCGTAGGTGATGGAAACGACCAGACTTGGCTCCGGTAACGAAGATGTAGCACACATCAAATTGGTTTGCCTCTTCCCTCAACAGAGCGAGTCGTTTGGCTTCTTGTAAGATACTAATAGACGAAAATTTCATCTCGCCTCCTACTCTAGGATCAATTCCTTCAATAAAGGGATCTATATCGCGATCCTCGGGCTCGCAAAGTACGATATCGTCATGTTTTTAACATTCTGTCAAAACATATGTTCGACAAAAAACAGCTCCGCTTCTATCAGCAAACGATTCAAAATCCTCTGCACGTTTTTTCGTCAATGTAGATCACAATTACCGATAAAAACTAACTAATTTTTTGCCTGGAAGTCTCTTATCCGTGTAACATGACAAATTCAGAACACTTCACGCACCTGTATCGGTTCAGCTGGAATCATTTCGTAATAATGGCGAACAGCGCAGTCTGTTAGGGGTGGCTGAAAGATTCTCATGCAAGGAGGGCAGCGGCAGAAAAAGTTTGTCTCAAGTTGGGTGGTCGGTCTGGGAAGGTCCCAAGGGCCTGTTCTTTTAGTTCTGAAGTTGAGGTTTCTGGGTGTTAATACTTTATGCGCAGCCCCCTTATCCCCCAAGTTCCTGCCTGAAATACAACATGTATGTATTCAGCATTAACGTCACCAAGAATCCTGCCTTTCCGTTCCCATGAGACGTGAGTAATTTCGTACTATTTCAACAGTATTTCTTCTTGTATAATTCCATGTTTCACCTCCCTTACTAGACACTGTGTATGCCATGTCACGCTGTACTAAAAGACCGTTCAAACGCCGCGGAGAGTGGCCGCAGGGTTTGAGGCGCCATGTCACGAATTGCGCGGCCCCTCCCGCCGGAGGTTCGAGTCCTCCCTCGGGCATGGGTGTGTGTGTTGTTCTTAGCAGAAGTTAGTTTAAGTAGTGTGTAAGTCTAGGGACCGATGACCTCAGCAGTTTGGTCCCTTAGGAATTCACACACATTTGAACCGTTCAGACTCGGCACCAGTCATGCAAATTGTTTTTGCCCTTTTGTGCACCACGTCAAGAGAACTTTAGCAGTGTTTCTTTCTGTTTTCATGCTTCGAGGGACTTTTTAGTTCATCACATTGGCTACAAGCTTGCTACCGCTCCTCCAAAGAGAGACTGAGCTGAGTAAAGAGAACTAGGAATTCTTTGGTTCACTTTCTGCCTTTCTGATGATTCGTTTCCTGGCTGTCGTCCAACGCTGACAGTGCAGTTTGAAGATGTAAGTGTCGCGTTTTGCTACTCTCACTCTGAGAACCTCGCATTTATCTGGTTGTTTCTGCATCTTGGATGCGTAATTCACTGGATTATTTTTGTTGTTTATTTGAAAATGTGAAATATGCAGGTGAAGAATTCTGATTTTGTTCTTCTTTCGGTCTTATTTACGATTTAAATTGAAGTATTGCATAATTAATTTCAGCATTTCATATAGTGTTCTGTGTTTTTTCTTCTTCGAAGAGTCACACTGCACCAGTATTCCACGTTGGTCTTCAATTTGAATAAATATTTGGTATTATCAACTCCATTTACAAACTTACTTCATACTACCTTTCCCTGATTAGGCGAGCCTTCTTTAATAAGTGTAATCAGATATGATTTCCCATTGTGTGCAGCGGCCCAATTTTTAATGGAATTTTGGATAACATGCAAAGCTGTTTCTTCTTATGACGAGTGGGTTTTTATTTCATGGCTCAAACCATTACTAGTGCACATTAGTTTCAGTAGCCACGAACAGCAGAAAAAGTTTCAGGCTGGATCGCCCTTCTGCAGACCAGTGTATAGGATGGCCAGGCTAGGAGTGTGGGTGACAAGGATGGGCAATGATCTTAAGAGTAATAAAATGAAAGCATTATTGGCACCAAAGTGGTTCATTGGGAAAACGGGTACAGAGACCCTACTTAAGGGGGAGGCATGAAATAAAACTGACTTCAGGCTCTCCAAAATCGGTCAGTCGTGTATCGAGGCAGTAAGAGCAGTTTCCCAGGCCTGCTATAGGTAAAACTCGCCCAAAGCGATTGGAGAAAGCTCATTGGTGGCTTCTGAAACACCACACCATGAGCTGTGACGTCGCATCTTCAGCGCCGGCTATACGGCTCGTGAGCATTCGCTTCCGTGCAGTAGTGTCAGTTGAAGAATTAGAAGTATCTAGGCTGCTACAATACTTACTAATAATTATGCACTCTACAACAGAAACAACGAAGACTACATAAATAAAAATGGATAGAATACTATCTTTGGAATTCTGAAGAGAGCCGGAATGAAATGCAAGGGAACGAAAGAACACAACCAACTTGTGTAGGTACCATACTACAGTTTTAGAGACTAAGGACGTGAAAGGGAAGAGCTAGTTGAGAAGGAAATCAGACAAGTTTGTAGGCAATTCCCCATGTCATTGAATAAGTACATTGAGCAAAAAGTAAAGGAAATCTGTGAGAAAATGGGAAAGGAGTTAAAATTCAGGGAGAAATAATGATAACTTTTACATTTGTCAGTGACGTTTTAAATCTATAAGAATGGCAAAGCACTATGAAGATAAGTTGAAGCTTGTGGACTGTGTTCTAAAAAGAGCTTGTACGATAAACATCGACGATAGTAAACTAGAGTAATGGAAAATATTCGAATTAAATCTAGTGACGGTAAGGAATTACATCGCTATAAGTTGTAGATACTTTTTTCTAATTGGGCAATAAAATGACTGACTCTCTCTAGAAAATGAAATACAGATCGTCAATAGGAAGGAAACTTCTCCGAAAAAGGAAAATTTTTTAATATCAAGTATAAAATTTTGTCAAGTTGTTTTTGTGACTTTTATCTGGGGAGTAACATTGCACGTACCTGATATGTGGACAATAACTTGCTCAGACAAAATACAATAGAAGCTTATGAAGTGTGGAGAATAGCGTGGCTTGCCCACACCGTTTACGCTTGTGTCACCATACTCACAGGTTAGTACAGTACCCTGCCTCCTTTCTATGATGTCACTGTGCCTCCTCCCCTTTCCTAAATCACGTCCCTTTCCTCTAATCTGACCAGTCAGGGAGCTTCTAAGGAAACATCTACACATTTTGTTCTCCCAGTCAAACGACATTATTTTTGCCAGGCAATAAAACGAAACAGCCAGTCCCCATCTTGTTCCCGGTACATCCTACTTGTCAACAAATGCAAGGTACTCCGGACGCTAAAATTAAATATTTCAACATCTGAAATACCTGTATTGTTTATCAAAAAACATGCGGCTCTACTGCTATGAACTTATGTGTGTACTTGCTACTTGCAAGGAACACCTCGAGTTTGAGGTCGCAAGTTCGATCGCTCATTTGAAAGCATTATTTTGACTGTTACGGCAGGTAAAATACTACCTGATAATGACTCACCATGTACATCAGGAGGACGACAGAAAATGAATATCCCGGAGGTTCAAATGGCTCTGAGCACTATGCGACTTAACTTCTGAGGTCATCAGTCGCCTAAAACTTAGAACTAATTAAACCTAACTAACCTAAGGACATCACACACATCCATGCCCGATACAGGATTCGAACCTGCGACCGTAGCGGTCGCCCGGCTCCAGACTGTAGCGCCTAGAACCGCACGGCCACTCCGGCCGGCAATATCCCGGAGGTGCAGAGATCAACCTTCTATGGGATGTATATATTACACTTCACAAAATGGACATAGCCAACATTCAAGAAATGTGCAAAAGAAACATTAACTTGAGCCAGGAACACCGAATGAAAAATGACTCGCCTCAGTGATCACAAAGTTTCGCATAATCAAGATTGAAGACGAATTCCTTTGGAGTTACAAATCGTGCAAGACGTTCAGCTAGGAATCCACACTGAAAGAATTCATATAGTGTCATGATGGTGTAACAAGGTGATCAGAACTGATGAAATGTGATGGCACGCAACCGAAAGCGAAACAATCCATCGCGGAGCTTATCATAAAATTGGCTATCCTTTAAGGCATAGCTGCAGATAAACCGATAATATGTTTTATAGGCACGGAAAAAATAAACATCCAGGGACAGAATTTGTTCACTGGCTACAGGTGGTATGAATTTCAATGTCACACACTTTTCAGGAGGGACAGTCAACTCTAAAGGGGTACGACATTTATACACAGACCAGGAATCAAGCAAAAGCAAGTTATTTTGACCAGCTATTGGCCAAATGCAGTGCTCAAACCGTAGTTATTGTTTTCTTACGCCCATTTTCCCACTTTTTCTTGCTGTGACGTAAATATTCCCTATTACTCTTGCCTGAGCACGCACATGAAAAAGGATTGTGTGAGGCCACCCATTGCTCCTTTGAAATCACTGTAATCTATGTCGTGTGCAATTTGATGTGGATGAAGTAGTAGATCACTATCACGCACATCCTGTAAATTGCATAGAGCATCCTTCAAACGCGTAGACGCCATGTTTTGTAACAAGTGCGCCTTGTTCTCCCTTGAATATCTGTAGTTTTTCTTATCCACTACATGGTCATATTGCTACGGACCTATTCGAATTCTGGTCGTAATTGTTTTTCACTCTGCTGTGGATGATCTTCCAAGTACGTAATTACGTTTAGTACCCGCTGCTTGACAACGATTGCCCTTCATTATGTTTTACTGGAGACGGAATTTTTGGCTTCCTGTACGACAAAGACGATGAACTACGTGGCTCGACACCTGTTTCAGTATCACTTTCACTTGCTGAGCACGTATCGTCATCATTGCACTCCTCATGTACATTGTTCCACACAGTTGAGCGCATACGACGCCATGCATTCCAATGACTCATTTTGGAGAAACACAAATGTTTCATCTGCCACTTCTTTTTCAATCTGTGAAATTCCTTGTGTTCGCTTTTGACGAATTGTGAACTTCGGCAACGTTGTTGCACATGCAATGAAATGTTTGCTTTGTTTATCGTTGCCATTGATCTGTTTTGTATCAACACCAGTAGGAGTTTAGCAATGTTGAATGTTACTCGTCGACTAAGCAGTTCAACTAAGCTCCGTAGCCTGAAGCTGAGCCGGCCGGAGTGGCCGAGCGGTTCTAGGCGCTACAGTCTGGAAGCGCGCGAAAGCTACGGTCGCAGGTTCGAATCCTGCTTCGGGTATGGATGTGTGTGATGTCCTTAGGTTAGTTAGGTTTAAGTAGTTCTAAGTTCTAGGGGACTGATGACCTCAGAAGTTAAGTCCCATAGTGCTCAGAGCCATTTGAACCATTGGAACCTGAAGCTGTGCTCACCGTTGGATACCTCCAGTTCCGCCCCCTCTTTCCATTCGCAAGCAGTATTGTAGTTACATGGTAGGCAATATGTGGGGCATCGAAATCTCGAAACTTCATTGGCCTTTTGTGACATCGCACTCAAGGGATTCATTGTAAGTAATAGTAATTGTGAGTAATTGGTCCTACTACATATCCAAATCTACGTACGTCAGATGAGGAAAAGTTACTTTTCATGGATAAGTGCCATAAAGATCTAAATCCAGAGCATCTTTGGTGTTCAAAATATAGAGATATAGAGCATCTATTTACATGCACATACTAGATAAATCTGCTAATGTGGGTGTGTGTTGACAGCAGTTCATTGAATGTATACAAATACAGAGCAGGTAAGATAAGTTTTGTATATGGCAGAGTGAGTCATTACATCCAGCTTATAAAGATTCTCAAACCACTGTGTTGCTTTTAAAGTAGTCACAACAGGAAATTGTAGCACTAGTATCTTTCTCATGAAGAATGACGCTTAATGTCTAATTTCTTACTAAAAGTGACCTACAATGAATAAAACTACTATTAATTTAGTACATGATAAATGAAGACTAAACATATGGCCCCAAAAGTGGAAAGTCAGAGGAATTTCTCGCCTCCTCCCAAAAAAAGGTTTGCTATAAATCGAAAATTTGTTGGATGTCATAACTCCAAATTTACGTAATTGATAGCAGCGAAGTTCCTGCGAGCTAAGGCCTGCAGATGCTGACTCCCAGAATTCACTGTTGCCTCAATAACCTTAAAAATTTACTTTGCCGTTTGAGTTACTTGATGGCTATTAATCTAAGATGTAAAAATGCCTTAACACTAAAAGATGCCTCGATCTTCGATGGTATTAGAAAATTTTACAGTTTGCAGAATTCTGCGATTTTAGCAACCACTTACGCCATTCGTTTTCAAACATAATATCAAAGGACATAATTTCACTCAACAGTTAATATACTGTTCGGTCCTTTCAATATGTCTCATCTCATTGCTATGTTTGCAGCTTATAATTCGTTACGTCCCGTAACTTTCATTAGCTTTCATTCATATTTGTAGTTACTTAAGCAAATTGGAGTACTTGATATCGCTTTTGAACACTTCGATAGCTAAATGACAGTATCTATTAAACACTCCCTCAGGATAAAGTTGTCTTCTGTAGCAAGGTCTAAATTAATTTTCTCTCCCATTACACAATATTTTTGTATATATTTTTTTTCTGTCTCGCACATCCGTTATAAGCTATTGACACATATTTCGCACTAATCATAATGTATTAATACATAAAACTAAATACACAATTTTAATAAGGCTTTAAATTTGAATAATACAAAACGGAAAGAAATATTAACAATGATTTTACAAAGTATGTTACGCCCATTTTCCCACTTTTTCTTGCTGTGATGTAAATATTGCCTATTACTCTTGCCTGAGCACGCACATGAAAAAGTATGTTACAATGTGTCAGTTCAAGCAGCCCGCTACTTCTCCTGGTAACGAGTTGCCATATTTTAATCGCGCTTCCCTCTCTCTTATACCCTCCCCGTTTCTAGTAGTCCCAGTACTCTATACACCTCTTGATTGTGTGCTTTAAATGCCTAAACCAGTCTCTAAAATCCGTCTGGTTTTTCCTTCTTTACAGGAATGAAGAGGCAGTCAAAAATTAAAATATACAAAGTGTGTAATCTAAGGTACTTTCTGTAGACAATGAACAGGTATGAACAGATTAGGACAAGAGGAAAAGACGTGATAGACAGTGTTACGCCAGTCAAATAATTGAAGCCGAAATTAAGTTTACACTGATATGTGCATTTCCCTTGTAATGGTCAGGAATATGTATACAACTAATTGTGTTGCTTGTGATAAAATATTCTTGCTAATATAATCTTTGTTAGGTGACCACTGACAAATTTCTTAGAGTATGAACCAGTAATAACTTTGATATCTTCTGAAACTACAGTTAAATTTATGAGATCCACTTCCGTTGTTAATATTCCTTAATTTATTTCAATACAGAATACTAGCGACGCAGTTCTCAAGTCTGTTTACGAGAAGCACGTCGAGAAAGATAAGATTCCAATACGCAACAAGGAAGTATTTGAGAGAATATGCAACTCACATAAAAATGCAGCAATGATAACTGACGTTGTGTACAGAGCGTACAAGAGGTCAACAAAATGTCCTGTAATAAGCGCTCAGGAGTACATGAGTATTCAGACGGCTGTAGCCTTCAGGAAAGGAAGCCCTTATCGTGAACTCATTAACTACCAGTAAGTATTTTTTTAAAAAGTTTGCAACCAAGTCACTTCCTTTTTATGTCAAATTCCATTATTAATTACTTTTGTTCATGTAATCTTATTTTTAATCTGAAAAGCACACGTGATGGAGAAAAAAGATAAGGAGATGCCCCTGAAGCAACGTGTAGTTCGAAATTTCTGCTTTACGAAGAAAAGGTGGAAAGTTCTCACTCTATATAAATGAAAATGATCATTTTTCGAACAAACAGTTACTTCAAATCCTCTCTGCAGCTTTACTATTGTAAAAACTCCTTTGTAAACTGGTGCACTGCCCTGAAGAAGGATGAAATTTTTTAATCCAGGCCTCTACAGCGCCACTGGTTCTCACCCAGTCATCTGATATCCTTTCTGAAATGAAATAGTGACTCACTTCCCATCGACAATAACAAATCACTAACGCAGTCTATCGAAATTTTCTTAAAACAGTTCAGATATAATCTGGAAATTCCTGCACATATTTAGTTCTTATTAGAGTTGTGAAACTACCGTAGATTATCGTAAGAAATTGTAGACTACATTAGGTTTCCTAATAGCTTGGGTCAGCTAATATCGTAACCGTGTCACCTGTACAGTAGGAGCGTTGCGGATCTGATAGGTGTTCTCTCATTTCGATCGCTTTGTTTGGAAATGCTATCAGTGTCTTACTAGAGTCCTCTAAAAACTGGAACGGTGAACCATCTGGAAACTGAATGTGCATATGTAAAGGGCCGCATAACCTACGGAACGTTTTCGTTGTGCATAGTTATCCTCCTGCCTGTTGTAAAATAAACAGTTTGTAAAATAAGTTGAAACTGTCCTTTAGTTCAAGCTTCATTCGAAAATTGCTGATTGGTAACGTGAAACAGAGGGATGGTATGTACAGAGTTGTGATTCAGTGTTAGAAAACACAATTTCCTCGAATAAAACGGTAAAATTAAAAAAAAATATTAAGCAAAAATCGCTTCAGTACTTCGTCGAGCTTACGTAAAACCTGCTTCTGTTACTGATAAATAAGTTTCACACTTATCAGTTATTATTATTATTATGATTATTATTATTATTTATTTTTTGGCCTTCATTGGACCACTTTAGTCAAAAATACAAAGTTGTAAACAAGTTGTTACACAGGGATACAATTTGGCTCAACAATAACTTAATATGATATTTAGGTAATATAATTATTAGAATCTATTCTTATATGAAAGGTGTTTTGCTCTTCTGTCTGCCCAATATTTCTTCATTCTTTCAGATATTTTCTTTCTTTCATCATCTGAGACCATTCTTCCTGTACTCCTTTTATTGACTTTCATTTGTAGTCTGGTTTGCGGGTCTTGCAGTATTCTGGTTTTCTCTGTCTTGTTTCTTAGGTCATCTACTGTAATTTGGAGTTCTTTTATATCTTCCTTCATTTCTGTGATCCATTTAATGTCGCTCTTGCTATTCCACAATTTTTGTATTATTTTTTTACTAATTCTGTTTTCTGGAGTTCTCATCAGATGTCCAAAGAATGAGATGCGTTTCTTCCTGATCGTGCTCATGACTGGTTCTATTTTCGTATATACTGTTTCATTTGATGCTATTCTCCAATGTCCATTTATTTTATACTGTTTATTTATACATGTCCTAATTATTCTTCTTTCTATTTTTGGTATTCTGTCAATTTCTGCTGTATTAGTTGCTTTGGAGTTAGTTTCAGCTGCATACGTTATTTCTGGTTGTGTAACTGTTTTATAGTGTTTTAATTTTGCATCTATAGATAGGCTTTTTTTGTTGTATGTAGTTTGGGTAATGTAATTTGCGTAGTTCAGTTTTTTATTCTATTTATGGCTTTTCATTTAGATTGTATGTTATTATTTCACCTAAATATTTAAATTTATCAGCAATTTGGTTTCCTGTTCTCCTACTGTAATTTTGTTTGCAAGTGGTGGATCAGTTAGATTAATCTCCGTTTTTTCAAGTGATATTCTAAGGCCTACTTTCTCTGCTATTTCTTGTAGTGATTTCACTTGTTGCCTGGCTTCTTGAACGGTGTTGGTTAGGAGAGCAAGATCATCAGCGAATCTCTAGCAATTTAAGATAATAGCATCTTTTGCACTTCCTATTCTTATCCTCTTTGGATTGTCCTTGTACCATTCTCTCATTATGTAGTCCAGTGCACAGTTGAACAGTAATGGTGATACGCAGTCACCTTGTCTTTAGCCTGTTTTAATGAGGAATGGTTCCGAAATTTCTCCTCTAAACTTCACTTTTGGTTTGGTGTTGGTTAGAGTGAGTTGTATTATTTTAATTAGTTTTGGATGGAGTCACAGTTTTCTTAAAATTTTTAATACTGAAGGTCTGTGGAGACAGTCATACGCGTTCTTAAAATCTACAAATGTTATTGCCAGAGGTTTGTTCCGTTTCTTGTAGTATGCCATAATCAATTTTAAACTAATTATCTCCTCCGCACAGCTTCTCCATGGTCTGAAACCTCCTTGATATTCCCCTAACTCCTGTTCTAACTTATCAGTATGGAAATGGAAATGGAAATGAGCGTTTGGCGTCATTGGCCGGGAGGCCCCTCGCGGGGCAGGTCCGGCCGCCATATCGCAGGTCTTATTACATTCGGCGCCACATTGGGCGACCTGCACGCCGGATGGGGATGAAATGATGATGGACACAACACAACACCCAGTCCCTGAGCGGAGAAAATCTCCGACCCAGCCGGGAATCGAACCCGGGCCCAGAGGACGGCAATCCGTCACGCTGACCACTCAGCTACTGGGGCGGACAACTTATCAGTAATAATAGACAACTCTTGCGTTGTTACTATTCTACTGAATACAAAGTAACAAAGATGCTTATATAGATTTTTTGTGTTCGTGCATTTAAACTATACTTGTATCAAAAGTTATTATTTTCGTTACATAAAAACGCAGGAGTTACGCGAGCAGTTTACTTATAAAATGCAGTTTATATTTTGTGAGGATATAAGATACACAATGGATTAACACTGAATGGCGTCCGGTTGTCATTATGTGCAAAACAAACAAAGAAACAAACAAAAAACAGTTCCTCTCTCACTTATTCATTTATGTTTCTTTCTCTGCCAAATCTATCAGTGCTACTGGTAATCTTACCGCATACTACATCATCCATGTAGTGTCCCAAAACTACCGAACCACAGTTTCGGCAGAGCGTCTCACACTTGTGACACCAAGCGTGTAAAAAGCTCTCTCGTTATGTAAAATATAGCGACAAAATTCCTGTATGACTGTGGCGTTAGCTTTTCCTCTCTGCTATATGCATGATAATAGTATTGTAGCGGAGCTATGCTGCTCTTTATTAAACTGATAGTAGTTACACATTTGTCACTACAAGAAGATAGTACATGCTCTGATAATCGTCTGTATATACAAGCAGCATTCGAAATGCATTCCACAAACAAGCTAGGCTAACAACACGTACATAAATAATTCAGAGTACAGTCACAAAAAACAGGCAGCGCTGTTGTAGAAAGATTATATGTGCATCAAACTGTCGAAGCCAACAGGTTCATGAACCAGAAAAACTAAAGCTCTCGTTCTGTTACCTATTATTACCCGAGCTGAACTGCCAGAGAACAGATCCAGTGTACGAAGTGTGCCCATGAGCGCAGCGATTTGTGTCCACTTTTCGTCTATGAAAACCTGATAACGATATATTGCTGCCACATCCTGCCATATTGGATCCTGCATGTAGGGCCAAAAACGACTCCTCCAGTGTCTTCTGAGTTAGTGACGGACTGATGTTGGTTTGATAAATAATCATACCTGTGACGAGAACAAATGAATAACACTGTCAGATGAGAATACGGCTATATCCACGAAGGTTCACGCCCTGGCAAGGGAGATACTTAACTTCAACATATAAGGTGATTACAGTAAGCCCTAATTCCACTCGACAAACGTAGTAACGATATAAGCGGGACAAATGTACTGACGGAGGATAGCCGGATGTGCCGTAGTAAAAAGGGCCACTATCAACCCCGTCAGAACGGGACCCCCGTGAACAAATCAGTTTCAGCTACCTCCAACATACACAGAGTCATTTGTAGCTTCTTAAAAACAATTAACATGAAAAAGCACAACGCGTAACACACTACTAAACTATAAACGACAACTTCACAGAACTAGCTCCTCTTTAGAGAAAGCAAACAGCAGAAAATTAATAATACGTAAAATACTTCTAACCTATAACAAACTAAGTTACCATGTAATAGAGTATCGTCTTGAGCTGATTACTCAGTTTGACTTGCCTGTTTATGGGTCTTACAACTCAACAGTGTCAGCTTAAGCAAACCCGCGAGTACCAACACTCGAAATATGGCAGGAATAATGATTGAAGCCACTGACTATGATAGGCTGCCACACAGAGGAGACACTAGTAATTTACAGCGGCACACAACCAACCTTACATCTCCAATTTAGTATAATCAGAATAAACAATTTTGTGTGTAATAATTACTTACAGTACCATGACAATCTCCGAATAACACTTATTCCCCAAGGTAGGTGCTGGTATCGAAAGGCACCTTTAGTAATACAGAGTTTGAATGTATTCACTTATTGGAAGGGTTTCAACTTTACATCCCTTTCCACATAGCTCTATGTTTACACTCTTCTGCAGCTAAAGAAGAGCATGTAAATGCACATATAACGGGCACAGATTTAAGCAGAATAAAACAGTACCTTAGTATGGCGCAAATGGCTTCATTTGCTTTACACGCGGGATATCTTCACCATTCAGTAATTCCGAAATATATTCAACAAATCACGTGAGAGCAAGACGTCGCCGTGGTATCAGATATTTGCTTCACATAATTTCCTGCACAGACACAAGGCAGACCAAGCGCTTTCACATGCAACAGCGGCGAGCATCACACATTTCCTCCGTCACGACATAGACACATCTTAATTTCAATGGCCACTAACAAGAACCCATGCAGGCCCTCGCAGCAGAAAAGCCCCAAAACACAACAGTGCACCTCCGCTATACCAAACCCGAGGTCCCATCAAGTCACTGCCGGGATCTCTCGCTGACCCTGCCCATAGCGTACAGGCGTCGTACCACAGGCCTCACGGTAAACGGCAACAAGCCACCTCCGACCCTGCGAATCTCCACTCCGCTGTCTCTGTTCCCTCTCCCTTAACCACCCGACCACCGGCCTGAATCGCGAAAGGCAAAGATGGTGACCCTATAATCAATGGCAGCGATGGCATTGTAAGTGCGAGAACACTGGCGCCAGCCGCGCCACGGCTCGACATTAACGAAAGTTGGAAGGCGTGTTCCTGTATCCGAAAGATGAAGTCTCCTCAAACTTCGCACCAGACACGTAAGAGTGGTGCAAGTACCCAAGAATGCCGTTATCGCGACAAAGACGCCATTATAAAGGTCTCACTGTGTTTGAATGAGAGGCTGGACGATCCTTCTGCGATACTGCTTAAAGAGTTGGCAGCAGTGTAGCCACTGTACTTGATTACTGGCAGTGATGGTCACGAGACGTACGGTCGCAAGAAGACCGCGCTCCGAACAGCCACGTGGCGCTATTGAGACGGAAGACCATTATGATCGGCGTACGGCTCTGGCGTATCGCACTACGTCTGCAGCAGCAATCTGAGCTGTAGTTGGCGCCACAGTGACACAACGAACTGTTACAAATCAGTTACTTCAAAGACAGCTCCGAGACAGACGCTCTGTAGCGCGCATTCTACTGACTCCAAACCGCCGCCTTTTCCGAGAGCTCATTGGAAGGGCACCGTGGACGTCTATTGCGGTTTCTGATGAAAGCTGGTTCTGTCTGAATACCAGTGATGGCCGTGTGTTGGCTAGAATGAGGCCAGTTGAGGCCTGTAACCAACCTGTCCACGTGTAAGACTCACTTACCCACAGCTACAGTTGTACGTCAAAGTGCCATTTCTTATGACGGTAGGAGCACTCTCGCGTTTGTCCCACGCACCCTGACTGCAAATTTGTCACCAGTCTGGTGATTCGACCTGTAGTGCTGCCGTTCATGAACAGCATTCCAGAGAGGTTTTCCAACAGTATAACGCTCACCTACATACCGCTGTTGCAACCCAACGTGCTCTACAGAACGTCAACATGCTCGATTGTCAGATCTGTCTCCAATCGAGCACATCTAGGGCATCATCGGACGACAACTCTAGCGTCATCCACAACCAGCATTAACCGTGCAACAGGCATGGAAATTCATCTTACAAACTGAAATATGGCACCTGTACACACAATACACGCACGTTTCCGTGCTTGTATTCAAAATTCTGGCGGTTACATCGTTATTAATGCATTTCAGGCAATTCGCATTTGGAATGGCTTATCTCGCACGTCATTAACTTGCGATCTTGCAACGTTAATCACTTAAATATGTTACCTAGACGAATGTATTCCCGAAATTTCCTTACTATACATTAATACCCGTGGTCTAGGGGTAAGTCGGCTCTCAGCCGTGGCAGCGTGCGGAGGGCCTCGCGCGCCGGCCAGTGCTCCGCTGCAGGTGTTTGTTTACTTTCGCTTCGTAGCTTTAAGGCTTGTGTCCGTCCACCGTGAACAACATGTCGAGCGCTTACCGCCGTGCGACCCTTAAAGTTTCCTTCCCAGCTGAACATGCGCGACCTCGTGCACATGAAGTTGAAACGTTCATACGTGAAGAAGTTCGTTTAGATCCTAACCACGTTATCGGAATCCATTTTTCGATCACGAGTAGTGTCGTTCATATTAAAATGACAAACACCGAGGTGTGTGAAGATGTTATTCGCCGCCATGCCAATGGACTTAAGTTCAAATACTCTGATGGTCACGTCGGAGCTGTAACACTTGAACTCGCAGAGTACGGCCAACGCACGATTAGGGTGTTTGAACTACCTTTTGAAGTGCCGAAGGACGAAGTTGTCTCTGCGTTACAACCATACGGTAACGTCATCGGTTACGTAGAGGAAAAATGGCAAACCTTCACGACCTACCATGTCCTTAATGGTGTGCGTCAGGTCAAAATTGAACTGAAAAAACATATACCATCATACCTGACAATTGGCGGGGTGCGAGCCATTGCCATGTACGACGGCCAACCCCGAACATGTGCGGGTTGTGGACAAGAAGGCCACGTCAGATCCGCCTGCATGCGACGCCGCCTGATCCAGACGCCGGTCGGCGAGGAAGCGTCCCCAGCGGTGATCACTCAGATCCCTCATATGCCAAGGTTGCCCAGGAAGGTAGCACCTCTACACAGGGTCTTCCGGCTCCGTTGACGTCGTCTGATCAGGTAGATGCAACCGCTTCTGAGATTCCTTCTGAGGTGCCACAGACGCCAGATCCTGACCTGCCGAATCAACGCAGCACTGTGACTGAAAATGCTACCGAGATGGACGTTGATCCGGGAGTGGTACCTACTTCTGCTTTCCTTCAGACTGGTTCGGAGTCAGACGAAAACCACCCACAATCGGACTCTGAACGACCTGTTCGAAAACAAGGGTCGACACGGAAGAGAAAGAAACGTAACCGTACACCCCCTGTTGAATCCATTGTACGGATGGATACCAGGGATGCAGACCCGAAGATGGACGACAAACCGCTCTTTGATGACCAAAAGTCTGATGCGAAAGACCCGCCACAGGCGACCACTGGCAACGAACACCCCTCCTTACTGGCGCCGTCGCCCCCACAGGTCGACGTTGAAGACAGCCTATCCGATGACACGAAAACTACGTCTCCTCTCCACGTGGATGATGTGCACAGCCGATGCCCTACCGCAGTATCAGTCTCCTGGGCAGACGACGTGGAGGTCGAAGGGACTGGGGTGGACGGTGCTGATGATGGGGCACCCCCATCGGTTGCGCCCACGCCCGCATACTCTCCACAATAGCAGCCTCTTCAGCGGACCGGCAAGATCGACGACCTCTCGCTTTTTCAGGAAGTGCATGTCGCCGATTTTTCACCACCACATGGCTTCACGGTGCATCTTTCTCCCGCTTCGGACACCGGTAGTGGTGTTGCCTTCATCTTACTCGAAGGTCTTCCTGCCGAAGATGTCCTATACCTCCCCAATGGCAGAGGTATGGCTCTTACTCTCTTTGGTGTACGCATCGTCAACATTTATGCGCCGTCGGGCTCCAGCTACCGTCGTGAACGCAATGCCTTCTTCGCGAATGAAGTTACACCCCTTTTTATGGGACCACACGATGACTGGGTCATGGGTGGAGACTTCAACTGCACCCAGCGACCTCAGCATCAATTGCCGCGTCACTCACCATGCGCAGCTCTGGAAACAGTAGTCACGCGGCTACAATTTGTCGACACGTGGAGACACGTTCACGGTGATCTTTTGGGCTTTACGTACTACACCTCTAGCCGACTGGATCGCATCTACATTTCGCGATCCCTAATTCAACACACTCGACAGGCTGAAATCTGGCCTGTTGCTTTCTCAGATCATGAGGCTTACTTCTGTGATGTTGTTCTCACAAGACAGGCAGTATGGCACGGACGTGGTTTATGGAAACTGAACACGGCCCTTCTTAATTCACCTGACTGTCGACTTCTAATAGAAGACACTTGGATCACATGTGATAGACGCCGACCCACATATCCGTCTACCATATCCTGGTGGATCCAGTGTGCAAAACCTGCTCCTCGAAAAACTTTAATCCGGTATGGCAAAGATGTTGTCGCCTGGAGGAAGAGCACTATGGACTTTTACTACAGGATCCTACGAGAATGCTCCACGATGCCAGCCTCCCCTGAGCGTCATACAAGGATGAACCATGCTAAGGCCCAACTCTCCAATCTCATGCGAAGGCATTTGGAAGAAGCGATAGTACGATCTCGTACTGCTGATCGCATGCCTCATGAACATCCTTCGATGTACCATATCATCCAAGAACGCCAAAATCGACGCCGAAAATTGATTCACGTCCTAACAGATCAAGAAGGACGTCGCTACGTAACCCAATCTGCAATAGGGAATGTGCTTCACGCCCACTACCAGCAGCTATACGCCGCAATTCCACATTCCCGAGAGTTGATTGAAGAAATCTCACAGCTCAACTTCGGTGGTATCCCAGGAGATGCGGCGATTGACTTGATGTCAGAGGTGACTGATGACGAGGTCCGCGATGCGATCCGGGCAGGAACCATCAATCGCTCCCCAGGACCCGACGGTCTTCCCCTCGAATTTTATCGCACCTTCCGTGATTTGTTAGAGTCCACCTTCACCTCCATCTGTCGGGAACTGATGTCTGCGGAAGTACCTGTGCCGGACCCTTTCATGGAAGGAAATCGGCCCCTCACCCTCCTTAACAGTGATATGAAAATCTTCACTCGCCTTTTGGCAGCACGACTTAAAAACGTTGCCCGATATGTTGTGTCGCCAGACCAAGCATCTTTGGGAGGGGATAATAATATCCGCACGGCTTTATGCCGCTACAGGTATATGATCGCCGTTACCCAGGCACAACGCCTCTCTGGGGCACTTGCATCTTTGGACTTTAGTCAAGCTTTTGATAAGGTTGACCATTCGTTCCTTACGGTCGTTTCTCCACCATATGGGTTTCCCAGTCGCCGTTATCATGGTAGTGATGCGCCTTCTGCGGGGTGCCTCATCCAGGATTATGTATAATGGCAGACTCACTCCACCGATAATAATACGTCGATCCGTACGTCAAGGTTGCCCTCTATCAGCAATTTTGTACGCCTTTTCCTTGCTATGTGGACTAAGACAACGTTTGGTAGGGTTGTCCATAGATCGCTACCGATTCTGTTGCACGGCCTATGCTGACGATGTAGTCATCTGTTTACGTAATGCCGACGAGGTTCGAGCTGTTTTGACGTGGGTAGCGACTTATGGTGAGGCGTTGGGTAGCTCTTTAAACGTACGTAAGTCACAAGTTATGTTCATTGGCACGGGACTTCCCGTGGAGTGCGTTACACCTCTCACCACCGTTGATACCATTCGTTGTTTGGGAATAGATTTTTCATCTGATCTCCGGCGTTCAGCCACCATCAACTGCCGACGCCTCCTTTTAATGATCAGAGCAGGTCTTATGGACCATCGTCTTCGATCCCTAGATATTCTCCAACGAGCTCGATATGTCAATATACTATATATCGCATCCCGAGTTCCCCATGTAGCACAAGTTCTACCTTTCCCGCTTACTGTGGCACGTCGCATGTTGGCAGCGATGGCATCTTTCGTCAGCTCTGGGCTGTTGTTCAAAGTTAACTATGCAACCCTTACTCTTCCCCGTGAACGAGGTGGGATAGGTCTGTTTCACGTGCCGGATAGAGCTTGCGCCCTATTTGTCAGCTCCCAGATGACGGTATGGACACGTTGCCCAACGAGCCTCACTGGTCTCCTCCTTTCGGCATATTCGCCGGTCTCACTGTCAGCCCCAGTGATGATCTCGGATGTTCCGGCCCAGTTCCACTATATACGGTCCTTCTTTCTGGAACTCAGTTATGTACGCCTCACCTTACTAAGACAGCTTTTACTCAGGACAAAGGCAGTATACAATGTCCTTCAATTAGGTCGTCCACCTAACCCGATTGAACACAAGTTCCCCCAGGTTGACTGGCGTCATGTATGGCGCGCGGTGTTCGCCTGTTACCTTGACACGAATGTTCAATCTGTCTGGTACCTAACTGTCAATGGTAAGCAAATCAACCAATTTCGCCTTCATCGTATCCACCTCGCCCAATCACCTCTATGTTCCACGTGTGGAGTGCCAGACAATGATGAACATCGGTTTGTTAGCGGACCGGCGGCGGAGGTTTGGCACTTGGTTCGACGTGTTGTGGCTTTTCTAACGCGGGATATTCCGGATCGGATTACTCCCCTTTCATTATTATTTCCGGAACGTGACTATTTTCCTCGGACAAAGACCAATGCTGTGAATTGGATTCGCGGACATGCCATTCACTACTTATTTGGACAAACTGTAAACTCTGTACTCGATTTTTGGACATACCTCAATGACCGTCATTATGTCGTTGTCCGTCACCCAAAATACAGACAATTTTTCTCGAACTTCCTTGGGAGTGCTTTCCACGAGCCGCCTCGCAGCTGGAATGTGTTAAGCCAAGAGAGAAGAAGGTTTCCTGTTTGAACCAATGAACATTTCTGAACAATTGAACGGAACACATCAATTTCGAGAAGACGTGACTCAACATATTACCAGCGGGGCGCAGAAGGCCTCTGATCAATTACACTACAAAACTAAACAAAAAATAAATAAATAAATAAAATAACATAAAAACAATAAAAATAAGATTCAGAAAAAGGAAGATTTTGTTTTGTTTGTAAGGATAGCCCTCACCTTGATTTCTCATATTTCCCCTGGTATATAGGCAGCTCTCTGGGGTAGGTTTAGTCAGGAGCCAACGCCTGAAGTGGACCAGATTTTTTTGTTTTAGGATGAAAAGTGGCGGTGGCACTTATTTTTTTTCCATTTTATTAAAGGGTTTTCAAAAAGAAAAGAAAATGTCGAGAGAGAAAAAAAGGGGTAGCGAAAAAAAAGGCTTCCGGCATAAGAAGTCAGCCTCATTCTGCCAACGGCCTTGTCAAAGAGGGCGGAGGAGCGGATAGAGGTTTAGGGCACTCTCTTGTCGTAGGGGTGGGAAATTGCCCCTAAAGGCCAAAGAATCAGCAATGATCAACGACATGAGGCAATGGAAACCACTGCATTAAAGACACGTAACGTGTATCCACAGGACATGTGGCCTGTAATTGAAGAAGTGTCATGATGATCTCTCCATTGGCAAAAGATTCCGGAATAGTGCCCCAATCGGGTCTCCGGGAGGGGACTGCCAAGGGGGAGGTTACCATGAGAAAAAGATCAAATAATCAACGAAAGAATAACGTTCTACGAGTCGGGGCGTGGAATGTCAGAAGCTTGGACCTGGTAGGGAAACTAGAAAATCTGAAAAGGGAAATGCAAAGGCTCAATCTAAATATAGTAGGGGTCAGTGAAGTGAAATGGAAGGAAGATAAGGATTTCTGGTCAGATGAGTATCGTGTAATATCAACAGCAGCAGAAAATGGTATAACAGGTGTAGGATTCGTTATGAATAGGAAGGTAAGGCAGAGGGTGTGTTACTGTGAACAGTTCAGTGACTGGTTGTTCTAATCAGAATCGACAGCAGACCAACACCGACAACGATAGTTCAGGTATACATGCCGACGTCGCAAGCTGAAGATGAACAGATAGAGAAAGTGTATGAGGATATTGAAAGGGTAATGCAGTATGTAAAGGCGGACGAAAATTTAATAGTCATGGGCGAATGGAATGCGGTTGTAGGGGAAGGAGTAAAAGAACAGGTTACAGGAGAATATGGGCTTGGGACAAGGAATGAAAGAGGAGAAAGACTAATTGAGTTCTGTAACAAGTTTCAGCTAGTAATAGCGAATACCCTGTTCAAGAATCACAAGAGGAGGAAGTATACTTGGAAAAGGCCGGGAGATACGGGAAGATTTCAATTAGATTACATCATGGTCAGACAGAGATTCCGAAATCAGATACTGGATTGTAAGGCGTACCCAGGAGCAGATATAGACTCAGATCACAATATAGTAGTGATGAAGAGTAGGCTGAAGTTCAAGACATTAGTCAGGAAGAATCAATACGCAAAGAAGTGGGATACGGAAGTACTAAGGAATGACGAGATACGTTTGAAGTTCTCTAACGCTATAGATACAGCAATAAGGAATAGCGCAGTAGGCAGTACAGTTGAAGAGGAATGGACATCTCTAAAAAGGGCCATCACAGAAGTTGGAAGGAAAACATAGGTACAAAGAAGGTAACTGCGAAGAAACCATGTGTAACAGAAGAAATACTTCAGTTGATTGATGAAAGGAGGAAGTACAAACATGTTCCGGGAAAATCAGGAATACAGAAATACAAGTCGCTGAGGAATGAAGTAAATAGGAAGTGCAGGGAAGCTAAGACGAAATGGCTGCAGGAAAAATGGAAGACATCGAAAAAGATATTATTGTCGGAAGGACAGACTCAGCATACAGGAAAGTCAAAACAACCTTTGATGACATTAAAAGCAACGGTGGTAACATTAAGAGTGCAACGGGAATTCCACTGTTAAATGCAGAGGAGAGAGCAGATAGGTGGAAAGAATACATTGAAAGCCTCTATGGGGGTGAAGATTTGTCTGGTGTGATAGAAGAAGAAACAGGAGTCGATTTAGAAGAGATAGGGGATCCAGTATTAGAATCGGAATTTAAAAGAGCTTTGGAGGACTTACGGTCAAATAAGGCAGAAGGGATAGATAACATTCCATCAGAATTTCTAAAATCATTGGGGGAAGTGGCAACAAAACGACTATTCACGTTGGTGTATAGAATATATGAGTCTGGCGACATACCATCTGACTTTCGGAAAAGCGTCATCCACACAACAAGACGGCAAGAGCTGACAAGTGCGAGAATTATCGCACAATCAGCTTAACAGCTCATGCATCGAAGCTGCTTACAAGAATAATATACAGAAGAATGGAAAAGAAAATTGGGAATGCGCTAGGTGAGGATCAGTTTGGCTTTAGGAAAAGTAAAGGGACGAGAGAGGCAATTCTGACGTTACGGCTAATAATGGAAGCAAGGCTAAAGAAAAATCAAGACACTTTCATAGGATTTGTCTACTTGGAAAAAGCGTTCGACAATATAAAATGGTGCAAGCTGTTCGAGATTCTGAAAAAACTAGGGGTAAGCTATAGGGAGAGACGGGTCATATACAATATGTACAACAACCAAGAGGGAATAATAAGAGTGGACGATCAAGAACGGAGTGCTCGTATTAATAAGGGTGTAAGACTCTTCAATCTGTACATCGAGGAAGCAATGATGGAAATAAAAGAAAAGTTCAGGAGTGGAATTAAAATACAAGGTGAAAGGATATCAATGATACGATTCGCCGATGACATTGCTATCCTGAGTGGAAGTGAAGAAGAATTAAATGATCTGCTGAACGGAATGAACAGTCTAATGAGTACACAGTATGGTTTGAGAGTAAATCGGAGAAAGACGAAGGTAATGAGAAGTAGTAGAAATGAGAACAGCGAGAAACTTAACATCAGGATTGATGGTCACGAAGTCAATGAAGTTAAGGAATTCTGCTACCTAGGCAATAAAATAACCAATGACGGACAGAGCAAGGAGGACATCAAAAGCAGACTCGCTATGGCAAAAAAGGCATTTCTGGCCAAGAGAAGTCTACTAATTTCAAATACCGGCCTTAATTTGAGGAAGAAATTTCTGAGGATGTACGTCTGGAGTACAGCATTGTATGGTAGTGAAACATGGACTGTGGGAAAACCGGAACAGAAGAGAATCGAAGCATTTGAGATGTGGTGCTACAGACGAATGATGAAAATTAGGTGGACTAATAAGGTAAGGAATGAGGAGGTTCTATGCAGAATCGGAGAGGAAAGGAATATGTGGAAAACACTGATAAGGAGAAGGGACAGGATGATAGGACATCTGCTAAGCCATGAGGGAATGACTTCCATGGTACTAAAGGGAGCTGTAGAGGTCAAAAACTGTAGAGAAAGACAGAGATTGGAATACGTCAAGCAAATAATTGAGGACGTAGGTTGCAAGTGCTACTCTGAGATGAAGAGGTTAGCACAGGAAAGGAATTCGTGGCGGGCCGCATCAAACCAGTCAGTAGACTGATTGTGATTTTTTTTCTCGTCAGTGTATTTGACAGCGTGACTAACCGTGACAGTAAGGATTCAGTAAGGCGTCACATCCTCTATGTACAGGTACTGTGAGCTAGAATCGTCAAATTTGGCAAGAAGCAAGGTTATACAGCAAACGTACACGAAAAAATCGCTTTCCTGATTCCTCTACAAAAAAGAAAGTTAAAGCTCATTCCTTATATGGATTCACTTGACCTAGACGAACGCCACGACTTCCACGGTTTCGCCCATCCTTTAATGTCCAATACCTACTCAAAATCGGGCTCATCCTATCTTAAATCTTTAACAGTATGCACAACCTCTGATCCCTTTTCTGTATACATTCGAATGATGAATTTTGTAGATAATATATTGACTTTACCCGGTTATTCTAAACATGTATTTCGTAACTCCTGCTTTTATAACTTTGAGCAATCCTCCTTGTAATATTATAAGTTACTTACGCATAAATGTTGTTGTTGTTGTGGTCTTCAGTCCTGAGACTGGTTTGATGCAGCTCTCCATGCTACTCTATCCTGTGCAAGCTTTTTCATCTCCCAGTACCTACTGCAACCTACATCCTTCTGAATCTGCTTAGTGTATTCATCTCTTGGTCTCCCTCTACGATTTTTACCCTCCACGCTGCCCTCCAATACTAAATTGGTGATCCCTTGATGCCTCAGAACATGTCCTACCAACCGATCCCTTCTTCTGGTCAAGTTGTGCCACAAACTTCTCTTCTCCCCAATCCTATTCAATACTTCCTCATTAGTTATGTGATCTACCCATCTAATCTTCAGCATTCTTCTGTAGCACCACATTTCGAAAGCTTCTATTCTCTTCTTGTCCAAACTATTTATCGTCCATGTTTCACTTCCATACATGGCTACACTCCATACGAATACTTTCAGAAATGACTTCCTGACACTTAAATCAATACTGGATGTTAACAAATTTCTCTTCTTCAGAAACGCTTTCCTTGCCATTGCCAGTCTACATTTTATATCCTCTCTACTTCGACCATCATCAGTTATTTTGCTCCCCAAATAGCAAAACTCCTTTACTACTTTAAGTGCCTCATTTCCTAATCTAATTCCCTCAGCATCACCAGACTTAATTAGACTACGTTCCATTATCCTTGCTTTGCTTTTGTTGATGTTCATCCTATATCCTCCTTTCAAGACACTGTCCATTCCATTCAACTGCTCTTCCAAGTCCTTTGCTGTCTCTGACAGAATTACAATGTCATCGGCGAACCTCAAAGTTTTTATTTCTTCTCCATGAATTTTAATACCTACTCCGAATTTTTCTTTTGTTTCCTTTACTGCTTGCTCAATATACAGATTGAACAACATCGGGAAGAGGCTACAACCCTGTCTTACTCCCTTCCCAACCACTGCTTCCCTTTCATGTCCCTCGACTCTTATAACTGCCATCTGGTTTCTGTACAAATTGTAAATAGCCTTTCGCTCCCTGTATTTTACCCCTGCCACCTTTAAAATGTGAAAGACAGTATTCCAGTCAACATTGTCAAAAGCTTTCTCTAAGTCTACAAATGCTAGAAACGTAGGTTTGCCTTTCCTTAATCTTTCTTCTAAGATAAGTCGTAAGGTCAGTATTGCCTCACGTGTTCCAGTGTTTCTACGGAATCCAAACTGATCTTCCCCGAGGTTGGCTTCTACTAGTTTTTCCATTCGTCTGTAAAGAATTCGTGTTAGTATTTTGCAGCTGTGACTTATTAAGCTGATAGTTCGGTAATTTTCACATCTGTCAACACCTGCTTTCTTTGGGATTGGAATTATAATATTCTTCTTGAAGTCTGTTAATTAGTGACCACCCGGGATCTACGCATGCCTACAAAATTATATGATTTATCCTTCTCCATTGCTACAGTGACAATAAGAAAATTCTGCAGGAGGGCAGTTTAATAATAATATAGTCAGTTCTTGAGACGGACACCTGCACTATGTATAAGAAACCTCGTATCAAGTCCTATTGAGAACAATTTCAAGTTTTCTCTGACGCTGCATTTACTCTTCTCCGTAATTATAAAGTGTGACACATCTCCTTAATTTCTCATCAATTCATCGATTTCAGGTTAGAAAAACTATTGCCTTTTTACAGTATTTACGCAAATAATTTATATGGTAGCGCTATCTCTTCACAAGTAACTTGTATCTTCTATATTACATTCGCTGCTCATCTGTTAACCAGTTGGCTAACGCTCTTTCACCAGAGATAATTACATGTTTTCAGAAATACAGATTTACCTTTATTTATATGTTAGTCCTCACACTGATCTTCGCCTAAAGAATGGTTTGCGTTCCGTGCTTCCCTTTGTTTTCGTGAAATGTCTAACAAATGTATTACTACCAAAAATATCGTCTGTGTAATTTAACTGTACGTCTGCATGTCGTACGTTTGTTACTGCCCCATGTTATCCTATTGTAGTAGATTGTAATTACCACGATGTGGTCTGTGGAAAAGAAGGATTTCAGCGATAGAAACATATGAATGTGGAAAGAGGCACCGTATAATAGGTATTACAGTCGGAGAAGTAAGAGAAAGAAAATTAAGAATGATTTTGTAAGAATCAAGGAAGGAAGAACCACGCAAGACAGAATTCCATACCACCCGCCTTCCCCTATACCCTCCATGACTTGTTCCACAGCGAGATGCTGAAGTATGAACTGTGGTCAGCATACGTTAGAGAACGGACTTGTATAAGCTTCATCCGTACAGAACCCTAAAATTGATCCTAGCATACCCACACTGTAAGCATGATGATAAGGAGGAACAACACGTTCGTAATTCTTCAAGCAGTCATCGTTACAAGTAAGTTTGTCTATTGTCTGTGCCTCTCTACATTGCTATTAGCTGTCAGTAGATAACCTCCCGACACAAATTGACAGAAACCCAACCATAATACGTCACAGTAAAGGAAAAATTAAAAAAAAAATTCCTTACCCATAACATCGATTATGTCATGTATGAGGTCTGTCCAGAAAGTAAGTTCTGATCGGTCGCGAAATGGAAACCATTGGGAAAATCCGTTGAAGCTTTGCACAGATGTTTTCAGCAGTGTCTCTAGTATGCCCGTCGATCGTGTCGTGTCGCTCTTTTCAGTTCTGAGTGAACAGTGAGCACGTAAAGATGCGTAGGGAGTAGCGTCTCCCGCCAAGTATGAGGGCCTGGTTAGAGATTTCGCCTCTGTCATGCAGCCCACACAACACAACTGTCGAGCAGTTCCTTCTTCATGCCAACTGTCGGCCGTACACTGCAGGGGCAATGAAGACGCTCCTGCAGCGTTTCCGATGAGAAGTGTTTATTACCCACAATACGGTCCGTAATTGGCTCCCCCTGAGTCTCATCTCTGCTCACAAGAATCGCTGGCTATGAAGACAAAATTTTTCCACAGACAACGACCTGTAGACCAGTGCAGATAACTGGCCAAAAGCAAAGGCGGCTGGTTTCTATGACGAGGATGTTGGAAAGTTGATACAACACTACGACAACACTCGAAATTGGAGCGGCGACTATGTCGAGAAATAGGTAGAAGGTGTACCTAACCGTTGCAAATAAAACGTGTCTGGTTTTCACTGTGATTTCCATTTCGCGACTGATCGGAAGTTACTTTCTGCACAACCCTCGTATATGCCGTACTGGCTTGTCATACACAATAATTGTATTACTGTATCCGTTTCTTATATATTTCTCTGTAACTGTCATGAGACATTTAAAATTATGATAGGATAGTGAGAGATACATTAACGTTAAAGACCGCGAGGTAGCAAGTGCAAAAGAAAATGTTTCAGAGAAAACGAAATGTGAAATACTGAAACATTTAACTCTGACTCGTGGCAGACACCAACCTGCCGAATCTGCAAAGCCAGCAGATTCTCCTCAGGGTTTGAACTTGTTTAACATATACGAGGTGCATTCAAGTTCTAAGGCCTCCGATTTTTTTTCTCCGGACTGGAAAGAGGTGCATTCAAGTTCTAAGGCCTCCGATTTTTTTTCTCCGGACTGGAAAGAGATACAAACAGGCGCAGTGTTTTAAAATGAGGCCGCGTTCATTGTCAATACGTTCCAGAGATGGCAGCATCGTATGGCAGATGGAATTTTACCGCCAGCGGCGAGAATGAGAACTGTTTTAAATACTTAAAATGGCGACGTTTTCCTTACTTGAACAGCGTGCAGTCATTCGTTTTCTGAATTTGTGTGGTGTGGAACCAATTGAAATTCATTGACAGTTGAAGGAGACATGTGGTGACGGAGTTATGGATGTGTCGAAAGTGCGTTCGTGGGTGCGACAGTTTAATGAAGGCAGAACATCGTGTGACAATAAACCGAAACAACCTCGGGCTCGCACAAGCAAGTCTCACGACATGATCGAGAAAGTGGAGAGAATTGTTTTGGGGGATCGCCGAATGACTGTTGAACAGATCGCCTCCAGAGTTGGCATTTCTGTGGGTTCTGTGCACACAATCCTGCATGACGACCTGAAAATGCGAAAAGTGTCATCCAGGTGGGTGCCACGAATGCTGACGGACGACCACATGGCTGCCCGTGTGGCATTTTGCCAAGCAATGTTGACGCGCAACGACAGCATGAATGGGACTTTCTTTTCGTCGGTTGTGACAATGGATGAGACGTGGATGCCATTTTTCAATCCAGAAACAAAGCGCCAGTCAGCTCAATGGAAGCACACAGATTCACCGGTACCAAAAAAATTTCGGGGAACCGCCAGTGCTGAAAAATGATGGTGTCCATGTTCTGGGACAGTGAGGGCGTAATCCTTACCCATTGCGTTCCAAAGGGCACTACGGTAACAGGTGCATCCTACGAAAATGTTTTGAAGAACAAATTCCTTCCTGCACTGCAACAAAAACGTCCGGGAAGGGCTGCGCGTGTGCTGTTTCACCAAGACAACGCACCCGCACATCGAGCTAACGTTACGCAACAGTTTCTTCGTGATAACAACTTTGAAGTGATTCCTCATACTCCCAACTCACCTGACCTGGCTCCAGTGACTTTTGGCTTTTTCCAACAATGAAAGACACTCTCCGTGGCCGCACTTTCACCAGCCGTGCTGCTATTGCCTCAGCGATTTTCCAGTGGTCAAAACAGACTCCTAAAGAAGCCTTCGCCGCTGTCATGGAATCATGGCGTCAGCGTTGTGAAAAATGTGTACGTCTGCAGGGCGATTACGTCGAGAAGTAACGCCAGTTTCACCGATTTCGGGTGAGTAGTTAATTAGAAAAAAAATCGGTGGCCTTAGAACTTGAATGCACCTCGTACATTACTGGCCATTAAAATTGGTACACCAAGTAGAAATGCAGATGATAAACGGGTAATCATTGGACAGATATATTATACTAGAACTGACATGTGATTATATTTTCACTTAATTTGGGCGCATAGATCCTGAGAAATCAGTACCCAGAACAACCAACTCTGGCCGTAATAACGGCCTTGATACGCCTGGGCATTGAGTCAAACAGAGTTTGCATGGCGTGTACAGGTACAGCTGCCCATGCAGCTTCAACACGATACCACAGTTCATCAAGAGTAGTGAGTGGCGTTTTGTGACGAGCCAGTTGCTCGCCCACCATTGACCAGACGTTTTCAATTGCTGAGAGATCTGGAGAATGTGCTGGCCAGGGCAGCAGCCGAACAATTTTTGTATCGAGAAAGACCCGTACAGGACCTGCAACATGCGGTCGTGCATTATCCTGCCGAAATGTAGGGTTTCGCAGGGATCGAATGAAGGGTAGAGCCACGGGTAGTAACACATCTGAAATGTAACGCCCGCTGTTTAAAGTGCCGTCAATGCAAACAAGAAGTGACCGAGACATGTAACCAATGGCACCCCATACCATCAAGACGGGTTATAGGCCAGTATAGTGATGACGAATACAAGCTTCCAATGTGTGTTCACCGCGATGCCGCCAAACACGGATGCGACCATCATGATGCAGTACACAGAACCTGGAGTCATCTGAAAAAATGACGTTTTGCCATTCGTGCACTCTGGTTCGTCGTTGAGTACACCATTGCAGGCGCTCCTGTCTGTAATGCAGCGTCAAGGGTAACCGCAGAAATGGTCTCCGAGCTGATAGTCAATGCTGCTGCAAACGTCGTCGAACTGTTCGTGCGGATGGTTGTTGTCTTGCAAACGTACCCGTCTGTTGACTCAGGGATCGAGACGTGGCTGCACGATCCGTTACAGTCATGCGGATAAGATGCCTTTCATCTCGACTGCTAGTGATACGAGGCCGTTGGGATCCAGCACGGCGTTTCGAATTACCCTCCTGAACCTACCGATTACATATTCTGCTAACAGTCATTGGATTTCGACCAACGCGAGCAGCAGTGTCGCGATACGATAAACTGCAGTCGCGATAGGCTACAATCCGATCTTTATCAAAGTCGGAAAATGGTACGCATTTCTCCTTCTTGCGCGAGGCATCACAACTACGTTTCACCAGGCAACGCCGGTCAACTGCTGTTTGTGTATGAGAAATAGGTTGGACACTTTCCTCATGTCAACACGTTGTAGGTGTCGTCACCGGCGCCAACCTTGTGTGAATGCTCTGAAAAACTAATCATTTGCATATCACAGCATTTTCTTCCTGTCGGTTAAATTTCGCAACTGTAGCACGTCATCTTCGTGGTGTAGCAATTTTAATGGTCAGTAGTGTAAATGTTGTGTAAGCCCTTCTCTTGTCCGGTCTGCAGGTCTGCTAAGAGAACTGCCTTCTGAAGGGTCCTCTGTAGCATGAAAAATTTGCTTGTGTCATTCTTTAAATTATATTAATGTAATGTAATCAATACACTACAGAGATTACACAGTGTTCAAGCGTTATGATCACAACTCCAGCCATCGTCTTTAAATCACCACGTTAACAGCTGACTCTTAACAAATGAATGCGCTGCTTACTTTATCCGTCACGTAGTTCGATAAGCTCTCCTTCAAGTTTGACGAGGCATTACATAAATAAATAATAAGACCATAGAGCCTCTATAAGTAGTAAAATTAATCAGTAAAGTAATAAAGTAACAGACGTAACTAAATTGTATACGCTTAGGAAATAAATAGAGTTCGTACTGCCTTATACCAAGTCAGGTGAGAGACAACTCATCAGTAATGATCAGTGGTTACCCAAAGCTAATCACTAAAACTCCTACTGGGCTAGAATAATAGATACACCTTATATCTTTACCTCCACCCGTTGGATTAAAGAATGCACTTCTACATCTACATCCATACACCGCAAGCCACCTGACGGTGTGTGGCGGAGGGTATTTTGAGTACTTCTATCGGTTCTCCCTTCTATTCCAGTCTCTTATTGTTCGTGGAAAGAAAGATTGTCGGTATGCCTCTGTGTGGGCTCTAATCTCTCTGATTTTATCCTCATGGTCTCTTCGCGAGATATACGTAGGAGGGAGCAATATACTGCTTGACTCCTCGGTGAAGGTATGTTCTCGAAACTTCAACGTAAGCCCGTACCGAGCTACTGAGCATCTCTCTTGTAAAGTCTTCCCCTGGAGTTTATCTATCACCTCCGTAACGCTTTCGCGATTACTAAATGATCCTGTAACGAAGCGCGCTGCTCTCCGTTAGATCTTCTCTGTCTCTCCTATCAACCCTATCTGGTACGGATCCCACACTGGTGAGCAGTATTCAAGCAGTGGACGAACAAGTGTACTGTAACCTACTTCCTTTGTTTTCGGATTGCATTTCCTCAAGATTCTTCCAATGAATCTCAGTCTGGCATCCGCTTTACTGACGATTAATTTTATATGGTCATTCCATTTTAAAGCACTCTTAATGCCTACTCCCAGATAATTTATGGAATTAGCTGCTTCCAGTCGCTGACCTGATATATTGTAGCTAAATGATAAAGAATCTTTCTTTCTAAGTATTCGCAGCACATTACACTTATCTACATTGAGATTCAATTGCCTTTCCCTGCACCTTGCGTCAATTCGTTGCAGATCCTCCAGCATTGCAGTACAATTTTCCATTGTTACAACCTCTCGATATACTACAGCATCATCCTAAAAAGCCTCGGTGAACTTCCGATGTTATCCACAAGGTCATTTACATATATTGTGAATAGAAACGGTCCTACGACTCTCTCCTGCGGCACTCCTGAAATCACTCTTACTTCGGAAGACTTCTCTCCATTGAGAATGACTTGTTATGTGTTATCTAGTTATCTAGGAACTCTTCAATCCAATTATTACATTAATGTGATCACTGCCTGTGTTCGACATCAACGTGCAGTAACCGCTCATAGTGACAGGTTGTAGCACTAGCAGTGGGAGGGGGGAGGGGCGGGGTCGAGTATATAAAGGGTTTCATGGGAATACGGCAAACGGACAGTCGTTGTCGTAACGTGGTAACGCAACGATTTATCTGACGGCCAAAATGGCATAATCATTAGCTTTCGGGCCAAGGGTGGGAGCATTTCCGAAACGGCTAAGTTTGTAAGCGATTCACGTGCCACAATGGCGCTATTCAAAACCGGCGCCAAGGTAATTGCAGTACACCAAGGGCCAGAGATGACAGGGGTAAGCCGGCCGCTGTGACAGAGCGGTTCTGGGTGCTTCAGTCCAGAACCGCGCTGCTGCTACGGTCGCAGGTTCGAATCCTGCCTCGGGCATGGATGTGTGTGATGTCCTTAGGTTAGTTAGGTTTAAGTAGTTCTAAGTTCTGGGGGACTGATGACCTCAGATGTTAAGTCCCATAGTGCTCAGAGGCATTTGAACCATTTTTGACAGGGGTGAACGACGGCTCCTGAGATGTGTACTGGCGAACAGACGTGCAGCTGTTGAGCATCTGACCGCCCAGATAGACCAAGGGCTGCCAAAAATGTCTCCACAACAACAGCTCAGCAAGCGTTGCTGTATATCAGACCAGCTGTGTGGCTGGATTGAAGAGTTTTTAGCAAACAGAACACAGCATGTTGTTATCAATGGAGAGACGTCTACAGACGTTAAAGTAACCTCTGGCGTGCCACAGGGGAGTGTTATGGGACCATTGCTTTTCACAATATATATAAATGACTTAGTAGATAGTGTCGGAAGTTCCATGCGGCTTTTCGCGGATGATGCTGTAGTATACAGAGAAGTTGCTGCATTAGAAAATTGTAGCGAAATACAGGAAGATCTGCAGCGGATAGGCACTTGGTGCAGGGAGTGGCAACTGACCCTTAACATAGACAAATGTAATGTATTGCGAATACATAGAAAGAAGGATCCTTTATTGTATGATTATGTGATAGCGGAACAAACACTGGTAGCAGTTACTTCTGTAAAATATCTGGGAGTATGCGTACGGAACGATTTGAAGTGGAATGATCATATAAAACTAATTGTTGGTAAGGCGGGTACCAGGTTGAGATTCATTGGGAGAGTGCTTAGAAAATGTAGTCCATCAACAAAGGAGGTGGCTTACAAAACACTCGTTCGACCTATACTTGAGTATTGCTCATCAGTGTGGGATCCGTACCAGGTCGGGTTGACGGAGGAGATAGAGAAGATCCAAAGAAGAGCGGCGCGTTTCGTCACTGGGTTATTTGGTAACCGTGATAGCGTTACGGAGATGTTTAATAAACTCAAGTGGCAGACTCTGCAAGAGAGGCGCTCTGCATCGCGGTGTAGCTTGCTCGCCAGGTTTCGAGAGGGTGCGTTTCTGGATGAGGTATCGAATATATTGCTTCCCCCTACTTATACTTCCCGAGGAGATCACGAATGTAAAATTAGAGAGATTAGAGCGCGCACGGAGGCTTTCAGACAGTCGTTCTTCCCGCGAACCATACGCGACTGGAACAGGAAAGGGAGGTAATGACAGTGGCACGTAAAGTGCCCTCCGCCACACACCGTTGGGTGGCTTGCGGAGTATCAATGTAGATGTAGATGTAGATGTAGATGGACCTCCACAGCAGGTGGCCGGTTCGTGCGCTCATGATGGCTGCTGTTCATTGGAGACGAAGGCTGGAATTTGCGCTACAGTATCGCAACTCGGCGTCCGGTTAGTAGTGACAGGTCGTCTTTGCAGATGAATCACGTTTTACGTTCCATTGGACACATGACAGTTGTGTACTGCGTGAAACATATATTCAGGAAACGAAGCGAAAATGATGTCGAGGCCAAGGTCATGTAGGTTCAGTAAATATGGAAAGAGGTACAGTAAGGGAAGGTACTGGGTGACAATTATTAAAGTATATGAAATACAATTGTCATAACTTCTGAACTGTTTGGGTTAGGACGTTCAAATTTCACTGTTGGCGGCATGATGGGAATCAATATGCGCTGTATGGTTTGGGTTAGCGACGAAGCCCACTTTCATTTGGATGGGTTCGTCAATAAGCAAAACTGGCGCATCTGGGGCACTGAGAATCCGTATTTCGGAATCGAGAAGTCTCTTCACCCTCAACGGGTGACTGTGTAATGTGCAGTGTCCAGTCAGGGAATAATCAGTGCGATATTGCTTAATGGCCCGGTGACTAGCTAACGGTACGTGAAGATTTTGGAAGATGATTTCATCCCCATTATCGAAAGTGACCCTGATTTCGACAAGATGTGGTTCATGCCAAACAGAGCTCGATCCCGTCGAAGCAGGAGAGTGCCTGATGTCCTGGAAGAGCACTTTGGGGACCGCATTCTGGTTCTGGGATACTCAGAGGCCACTGGGATGGGCCTCGATAGGCCGCCATGTTCTCCGTATCTGAACACATGCCACTCCTTTTTGTGGGGCTTTATGAAAGACAAGGTGTAAAGGAATAACCCAAGAGCCATTGCTGAGCTGAAAACAGCCATTCTGGAGGTCATCGACAGCATCGATGTTTCGGAACTTCAGCGGGTCATACAGAATTTCACTATCCGTCTGCGCCACATCAGCGCCAATGATAGCAGGCATATCGAACATGTTATAACCTACATTCGAATATCCATAGTGACGTTCACATGATGAATAAAGTGTGTGCACGCCTCAGTTTGTAACTAATGTACGTTTTTTTCTTATAGTTCAGTAACTGTCACCCTGTAACAGTCCGATTTCGCAGGCAAGGCGTCATAGAGCAGTTGATCCTCGTGCGTCTAGTCCAGGTTACTGGAAATATGCAGTTAAAATCGATCATTCAGTTGATGCAAGAGGCAGAGAAGAAACGACAGGAGGAGGAAAATCAGAGGAATGAAAGGGAAGGAAGAAAAGAGACGACATGAGGAAGTATTGGGAAGAAAAGAGACGGCAGGAAGAAGAACAAAGACAGGAAATCCTCATTAATGAAATTAGGTAAATTCAGAAGCTACAAGACAAGGAGGAAAAGAACCTGGACGACATAATGAAAGAAATTAAGGAAATTCAAATGAGGGCTGATGAGTTTGTCGAAAACGTAAATCAGGTAAGGAATTAAGCTAAGGGTGTAAAAGTAGAGGTTGAAGTCTTTAGGAAAACGTCAGATTAGAAGCGAGAAATAGCGGTAGAGTCCAGAAGACGTGAGGCTGGGACAGCCACATTAGTAGCACGAGATGCGCGGAAAAATGCCCAAACTGTGCTACATCAGTCATCGCTGGCGAAGGTCAAAGCCAAAATGGCTATTTCTTCTCTTAAAAAGCGTAGAAAGGGAGTAGCTGAAAAGACACAGGAAATTAAAGACGAGCAAATACGTCTGACTACCTAGTAGAATGAGCTGGTGGATGAGATTAGACAGATGTGCGAAAGGGTCGCTCGTGTAGAAGTTCAGCCACATGTACAAGAACGTCGTCGGGAGTTCGCTGGTCACCAGGAATGTCAAATATAAAATTTTACAACCTAACCTGGAGCCACATCTGCGGCATAGGCACGACGCTGCGTGGGCGCGACGCTCGGCCGTCGTAGTCGAGTCGATGGCGTGTGTTACACAAAGTACTGATCCGGACCACGACTGCGCGCGACGCAGAGGTACGAAAACATTACTACATACCTCTGATGACAAGCGATGAGGGTGCAACAGCATTCAGGGATCGGTCGGCCATGAGATCTTGGGCGCCCGCCCGCCAGGATTTAGAGAAAGTCCAGGGACGCAAAATTACGAATACTTTGACTTAAAACATTTTCTCTCAGTTCAAAATTTCCCGTCTTACAAAGAGAACTACAATTCATTACGCCCCAAGTCATGGATTGCTCAGTATGATAGGGTACTACCCGTGTCACTGCCACTAGTATGCAAATTGGAATTTGTCTGTGGATACCTGGAAGGTGCAGTAACAGTGCACATGTATAGTGTTGCAGAAAACTGCCCCAGTTAGAGCGAATTCAGAGGGGCTGTCTTAAATACCAACTGGTCACAGGACACCCAAGAAAGGATTAAACAGCAGATTATGTTATGGAAGGATTACGAACCATCACGGTGCCGCAGTCCGGTAAAGTTTTCCGAGACGATTGTGAACAAGAACCTTTACCTGGACCAACCATATAGTTATAAGGAGATAAAACGACATTGCTACATGAAACAGCCATTGAGGTACCAGGACCTGCCCATTGACAAATTTAATGATATATAGCGTCATTCAAAAGCACTCTACGTGAGTTACGCTTTGTTAAGAAAGAACAAAACGCGAGGGACCAAATGAATCATAATGAACGACATACGCAAGTTGCATCTAGAGGAAATAATGGTGGACAACATACAAATACAGACAGGGCAACAAGGAACCAATATCAAGACCAAAGATTTAATAATGAGCTTCAGTGGAATGATAGAAGCAGACAGGGACGTATGGCGGTAATTTTCAAGAAAACATAAATAGCAACAGGAGGGAAATCCAAAATTCTAATCACTCCATGCAGCCGTTCTGGAACTCAGGAATAATGGAGGAACGTGACGACCAGAACAATATTGTGCAAATCAGACCACGTAACCCCTCAAACAGAAACTGCAGCAGAAGCCCACGCAGGAATTTACAGTTGGCTATTGTGACCTCGTTATATTCATTTATGTAGTCGCTTAGTGTGTTGTTCTTTATTTGCTTGCATTTACACTTGTTGGATGATTCGTTTTTATAATTAGCGGATAAGATCTTCTTCTGTGACATTTTATCAATGAGTTTGGTGTTCGTAGTTTTCTGTCCAGCATTTTCGCTTGGATTATTTACCGCAAATTTCTAACGTACTAATATCTTCTCATGTTTCACAGATAGAAATTTATTTCGTGGATAGGTATATGCCGATTTCTTCGCTGAAACATCTCGGGTTTATAACAAAACTGTAGGTTCACCAATTGGACATTGCCATATTAGTAGTGTTGTGGTATCAGACGCCAAGTGTGGCGTATTGATACCAAATGTAGTGTCGACGTCTGCCACCAAATGTATCAGGATGACCAGATGTAGTGGGAAGACACCAAATGTAGTGGTTGGGTGCCAGGAGGTGCTGTATTAAAACTCGGCGAGAGCTTTCCAAATGATTTATTTGCTTCCACTACAGTGCTCTGTTCACCTAAGTCTGCGTCACAGGCCCCGCAATGCTGAGGCGGCACCCAAGCGGCCTGTGCAACGCAACGCTGTGTCGTGCTGGCCTTCTACACCAGTGGAATGTGTCATCGTCAGGATGCCGCGGTTGACTCAACGGTCTGCGTCCCTGCCAACTCAGCGTCGCTCGGTGTGAGCTGCAGGCGGCCTGCTGCATCCTTCTCCTCTCTGGTATGGCTGAGATCGCGGCGACCAACAAGCGCCCGCTATCCGGCGTCCGTATCTGCGGCCCTCGCCTTGGAAGTCTCCGGAGTGTGTCGGGAACTGAGACGACTGCCTGAGGTAGCGAGCCGAAGAGTGGCTGCAGACCCCACGTTGGCTACAGAGGATCGAACCAGTGACCTGCCGTGGACTGGAATGCTGGAACCCCATCTGCTCTGCGTGTAGCCGGTGGTGCGACACGCCCCGCCGTCCAGGAGAGCTGTCACACTTCAATGACTCTTATTAGAGAGGAACACCTATTTATACTTGGCTGTGTGCCTCTGTTTTGTCAAGAGCGCCAGTTTGTGTCATGTGCATGTAACACTTAAGTTGGCCAGTGGCGCCCTTCTGCCTGTGACTTGCGCCATGGAAACTGCTGTGTGCGCCCTCACCAGTAGTTCTACGCCCCTGTGGCCTCTATTTGGCTTGGCAGCTGCTGGTATGTGTAACTCACTGCAATCTGGCCCACACCTGGCTGTAACATAAACCCATGGTACTACCTCCATGCATGCATTAAATCGGACTTTCCCAATGCGAACGTCAACTGTCACCGACACCAAAGGCGTGACCTCCTTATGCCCCACTCCACACAACCTATAATGTGGTGGGTCTAACTTGCTTCATCCTATTATATTCCTAGTAGCCACTGACACTTGCGACCCTGTGTCCAATAAAATCTTAAACTTTTATTTCCTACAGATCCTACCACTGAACATTTCACCTCTGCATACGTATTCATAGCACTGAAATTAAATGGCAGCTCCCTTAGGTGGGTCTTGGGCCCCCTCTGCTGTTTAACGCTTGACCACCTCTCCTATTTCCTCTTCTCTATCCTCCATGCTGCTGATTTCTTCTACTCCTTTGTGACTGGGTACACTACACTGCCTCTCCACATGTCCCATACAACCATACTTATAACATTTTATACCCGCTGCAAATACTGTTTGCCTCTCGTGTACCCCTGTTGCCACATCTATTTCCTCATACTGAATTGCTAGCTGAATGGCCGAATACAAATCTTTCGGATTCCCTTCACGCACTCTCCGCGACATATGTGCCGGTAACCCTCTCAAAAATAAATCAAGTGCCCTTTGCTCGGCCTCCTGCAACAGAACACTATTCACTTCAATGCTCTGACCCAACTCGTAAGTATGCTCATTAATTTTCCTTATCCTGTCCGCAAATTTCTCCACTGTCTCCCCCTGTCTCTTTGTCATTATACTTAACCTCTCTCTAAAGCACCGAGCGCTATTCTGTTTCTTGTACCTTTTTAAAAGCCCTTCCTTTAAGTGCTTAAACTGTCCTGCCTTCCTTAAGGCCTCTGAACACCTTACATATGTTTTTGCTTCACCTGTTAATCTAATCTTGGCTATATGTAACAACTGCTCGTCAGACCAACCATTCATCGCAGCTGAAGTCTCCAAGTCCTCCACAAACGAACTCACATCCTCAGACGCCTTGCCAGAAAACGGAATAATCAGACTTGCGGCAGCTGGATCAATCTCCTGCACCCTAGGCAACAACGACTGATCAGATGTGGTTTCGTGCTCACTTCTAGACTTAATTCATTTCTCAACTGCGTATTGTCCGCTGTCAAGTGTGCTACTTTTGCCACCAAAATCCTCACCGCTTCTGGTTCCAACATACCTTGGGTCCTTGACTCTGCCATTGTGTTGCTTTCATTCCCAGTTAGTGGTTGTGTCTCAGGTTTAAGTACGAGATTAATCTGACTTCCTACTGCTCAGTATCATCATACTCAGTACCATCATAAACCCATACACAAGTAATCAAATGCCACGAAAAAAACATCTTACTGCCCCAAACACACTAACACTTACTCTGGCAAAATAAGTAATATGCATACGCAAAACATCTAAAATCTGGCTTTTGACACTTCATACTCAAAACACAAACAAAAAGAAAGAAAACGTCCAACACTCAAAAGAAGAATTTTGGCAGCACTCACCACATCTTGTGGCTGTATTGCAGGCAGTGGGCTTGAACGTTGTACTGGACATATGACGTCCGCTACTCTGACACAAAATGTTGTGGTATCAGACGCCAAAAGTGGCGTGTTGATGCTAAATGTAGTGACGACTTCTGCCACTGAATGTTTCAGGATGACCACATGTAGCGGGAAGACACCAAATGCAGTGGATGGGTGCTAGGAGATGCCGTATTAAAACTTGATGAGAACTTTCCAAATGATTTATTTGTTCCCACTACAGTGCTCTGTTCACCTCAGTCTGCATTACAGGGCCTGCAACGCTGAGGCAGCACCCCAGTGGCCTGTGCAACGCAACGCTATGGCGTGCCGGCCCTGTACGCCAGTGGAGTGCGGTCGTGTCAGGATGCCGCGGTTGACTCGGCGGTCTGCGTCCCTGCCGACTCGGTGCTGCTTGATGTGAGCTGCAGGTGGCCAACTGCGTTCCTCTCCTTGCTGGCGTGTCGACCAACAAGCGTCTGCTATCCGGCGTCCGTATCCGCAGCCCTCGCCGCGGAAGTCTCCGGTGTGTGTCGGGAGCTGAGACGACTGCCCGCGGTAGCAAGCCGAAGAGTGACTCGCCGCTGGCTGGCTGTGAACCCCATGTTGGTCTCAGAGGGTCGAACCAACGACCCGCCGTGAACTGGGACGCTGGCGCCCCATCTGTTGTTGCGTGTAGCCCTGTGGTGTGACACGCGCCGCCATCCAGGAGAGCTACCACACTTGAATGCCCCACATTGGCTTCAGAGTATCGAACCAGTGACCCGTCGTGGACTGGAATGCTGGCGCCCTATCTGCTCTGTGTGTAGCTGGTGTGCGACACGCCCTGCCCTCGAGGAGAGCTGTCACACTTCAGTGACTCCCGTTAGAAAACAACACCTATTTATACTCGGCTGTGCGCCTCTGTTTTGTCACATACGTGTTACACTTAGGTTCGCCATTGGCCCCCTTCTGCCTGTGACTTGCGCCATGGAAACTGCTGAGTGCGCCCTCTCTGACAGTTCTACGCCCCTGTGGCCTCTGTTTGGCTTCGCAACTTCTGGTATGCATAACTTACTGCAATTCAGCCTGCACCTGGTTGTAACTCGTGCTACGAATATCTCACAGAACTAACTTTCCCTATCCTAAACGGTGGTGCCACTACAGTAGCTTGTCATGCCACGTCAAAAGTCTATATTTGAACAAGGTGAAAATTGAGTTTTTTGGTTCAGAAATAACTGCATATGTCTTGGAGAAGCATTTATTCTCAGAATTCATCTGCAATGAATGATTTGGTTTCTTCAGTTGATGTTGTGTGCACTGCCAGTGGGCCCTATGCACGGTCTGTTCAACCATTATGAATGAAAAGGCGATAGAGGTGCCACAGAAGTTGAGTTGTGATCCGATAGTGGATCTTGGCGTGATTTGAATATTGCCACCGATTCCAATGGGGGTATCTTGCGAGATGGATATGGGTTGTCCACGCCAGAGGCTTGTTGACATTCGAGTATGGATATTTTTCTCTCTGTGGTTCGATTAGGGTTATCACCAGAGGAGCGATGTGTTCTAGAAGGTGGTTTTCATGTGTGGTTACACTTATGGGTAATCGCCTATGATGCAATATTTTTCGCTGGTGGTACTCCTTCGTCTGTGGTTATCGCTTATGGATTATCGCCAGTAGTGCGATGATGTTTGCCTTGCAGGAATTAGAGTTTGGATCGGCAGCGCCAGAGGTGCGTCATCGGCAGTGTTTGATATTACATGGAGTGAGCAGGAGTGCGAGTCACGGTAGCACGTTTTTAGAAGGATAGGAAGGAAATGGAGAATGGTACCAGATGTAAATGGAAGATTACAAGCCATCCTTCTGCACTGAAAATTATTAAAAGAAGACCAGGTATTTTTATGTCATTGTAGCAGCTATTAATGATGATATCTGAACGTCGATTTTTGAGAGTTGTTGCTCAGTTTCAGAGAGAAAGGTGAATTTATGCCGATGTCTGATCTATGCTGAGAGCACAGAGAGGAGTGTACAGATGGCGGCGAGCAGTATTCGATCCAGATTCTGCGCCAGACACTCACATCGACGTCACCATCCAATAAGCTGTCGTCAGAAGATGTATCAAAGACCAGATAGAGTAAAGTAGAAAGATTTCGAGGTTGCTAAACTTGGTAAGGGGCAGAATAATAAGAAGTAAGCGTTGCATGGTGTGAGAGTACTTTAAGTATGAATATGCACGCTGTGCCGGTTTAGCCCATTTGGGTGCATGAGTCGTGTTGGGAAACCAACGTTAACACTGACATACACAATAGCAACATGGCTTCACAAGTAGAAAATGATTAGTTGATGTCTTTTAATCAGTGATTAATTATCGACGATTGGTACATTATTGAAATGAAAGAAAAGAGTAAGGCACTTTTTCCAATAATAATATTGTAAAGTTTAAATACCATCAATTCATATTTTTGTAATGTTTTCTATGTATATGTTTATGAAAACATTAATTATAAAATCACGATACTGAAACATGTGCTAAGGATTGCACAGAGGACTAGGGTGTTCCAAATGATGAGTCAGTAGCATACCATGGCTGGATGTGTCTCGGCACAAGACACGTGCCCATGTCGCAATGCAGCTGGTGGGGCTGGCTGGTGATGTAGTGAGGCCTTGGGTCTGGCTGCCAGCGTGATGTCACAGCAGCAGTGACGTCCCTGGCTGAGAGACAGCTGACATGACGTCACCACATGGCCACATCAGCAGCTGTCAGCTACAGGCGACTCGTCACCCCAACCTGAGGTGACAGAGCAGGTAGCCAGCAGACATGATGACCCTGTGGCAGCTCAAGGGCGACAGAGGTGTGGATGGAATCCTGCTCGCCCCTTTCACTTATGCCATTGAAGAGTGGAAGCATCTGAAGGGGTGCCTTGCCTGCAGTTATTAGTGGGTAACAAAGGCTCGTCCCTGATGTCATGCGATCACCGCTTGCCCCTGAGGTCACACGATGACCTTGGCTCACTGCTGTTTGATGCAAGAGTCTCGATGGACCTGACATGAATGTAGCGCCACTGGAAACCAGAAATGAGGGACTGAAGAGCATTGGAGAGAGCGACTGATGTCGCCAGACACTTGCCACAACACTGACAACTGCTGCTGGAACTGTCTTCAACAAGAGCAACTGTTTGTCATCTGATGCCCCAACTCTGGTCTGTCAATAGTCTAGATGCCTACCTCTTGCTGGCATAGGCTGCAGACAGTCCAGCCCACAACACCTCTGCCAGCACTGATGATGTTAAATAAAAGGGTAACCCTTCTCTTAGCACCCACTCATCCATTACACCTGACTCATCTGCTACATCTGCCAGATCCAAACTATTACACACCTGTTGATGTGTAGTGCTGTGTTTATTTGTCTGTCTAATGTTAAAGTTAATTTTTGGACTCCCTAAAGACTCTTGAGAAGGGAGCAGCAGAGGACTTAAAATATATTTGTGTTTTTTAGTTCTTATTTTTGTGTGCCTTGTTATGTTTATTTTAGTAGGTTAAAGTTAATCTTTCATGGGACAACATCATTTTTACAATGGATACAAGGGTACTCTTAACGAAAATCTAAGATTGACAAAAGATCAAAAACAACAATTACACTAATAATCAAACCACCTTTTGAAACTGACTCATGAATTTATTTTGTGTTTGTCATTTTTGTAAAGTCTCCCTCTGTTAAACTTGTAACTTAAGTTTTGTTTATTTTCTGTTAACACCATTCACTCTGTTGTACTAAAAGGACTGGATTTACTGTGAGCTCGGATAGAATTTTACATGTTATTGTCTCTATGGAAGACTGAATCACTGTAAATGATTAGACAGGGGCAATAAAATCTCAATGCTCAATGGTATTGTATTCTGGTTAGAGAAACCAATCATCTCTGACCTCAGCTTTGGTGTGAATGGATCAGTTAAATGTCTTCGTAACATGTTAACCATTCAATCATTGTATCTACTGTCAGGGGTGTATGTCAAAGACCTGAGGGTCCACAGACAATTCTGACACCCAGAAAATCGCAAAAGTTTTGCAGGCGCGCAGAGTGGTGTGTACATGACCCCTGGTTGAATGAGGTCAAGACAGGGTATGGATTTTTTTGGTTCTTGATCGGCAGATCTGTCATGGTCCAGTATGTCATTCACAAAGACCCAGTTAGAGTGTCATAATTTCTTCTGCTCCATGTCACACTAACCTCTTTATTGAAGAGTAATACTCCCTATGCAGTCACCAGCCTCTCGGAGTGGCCGCACGGTTAGAGATGTCGTGTCACTGATTGCAAGGCCCCTCACGCCGGAGGTTCGAGTCCTCCCTCGTGCATGGGTGCCTGTGTTGTTCTTAGCATAAGTTATTTTAAGAAGTGTGTAAGGTCAGGGACCGATGACCTCAGCAGTTTGGTTCCTTAGGAATTCACACACATTTGAACATTTTTTTCCCCATGCAGAAGTTATTGGATAGTAGGGAGGTAGTGACAGGCGGCATGCCACTCTCTCGCTTTAACAACACTGTTAGTCAGATTCATATTCATATTATAGGTCATGATGTCGGTGTTCCCCATTACTACATTTGGTATGTGTGGTTTATGAATTTTTGCATGAGCAAATTGTGGGCAGAATCTTCATATAATTGCATGTGTAGCCTGAAGAGAAAGTCTAGCTGAGGGGCCATAGTGAAGCTGACAGAGGACAGAGAGAAAGATGGATTGCGGGTCGTAAATGCTGAGTCCAGCAATCCGGGTATGTGAGTGATTCTGGGAAGCAGCCCTCTGCGGATTGTACCTGCAGAGGGACTTAGTGTTGGAGCAGAAGGGCGCCAACTCGTAAACATTTTACCTGGGCCTGGTGGCAGTCCTTTATGAAGATGACCAGTTGATGGAAAGTGAGTGGAGGGAACCATTTAAGAGAGACTGCTGTAATCTTAGCTTTTGTGCAAATGGTATACTGGACATGAAACTCCAAGCATTCTCGTGTTACAGCTTGGACGGTATGGACAGAGCAGCTGGTGCACGTGTTTAGTGGATGCAAGACTGTCACTCCACCGATGTCTGGAAGCTGCCAACTCCTTTCATCTAGTGGCAAAACATATATTTCATGGGCACGACCGTCTGGGAAGCTTGACAGCCTTCTTTCAGATATTGGAAATGTCTGGCCTGGAAAGGTTACATGTCTCCATAAATAAAGCACAGTGGCACCATCTGGATAGACGTTTTTTGCAGAAACATGGCCATACTCACCGTAAGAAGGACGCTTGTCTAGTCTAAAATCATCTTTTTTCACACGAGTGAGATTTTGAGTCGCTGATTGCCTCCTTTCAGGATACGCAGAGCAGAGGCTTGCTCCTCCAGCGTGGAAACCCCCATGCTGTGTCTAGATTGGCTACGAGACCAACATAACAGTCAAAGAGATTCAATGAGGAGAGGATAGTTCGATTGGTTTGTACAACGTGGAGGCGGTTTCGTTTTTGCTAATTTGGCTCCCATACTGAGGCTGGAAAGTGGTTGTGATTCTTTGCCTTCTTCGTCTTCTAGATCTCCCCTGGTGGAGAACTTAGGTCTTTCTCTAGTGGGTGAGACTTTTGGTCTGTAATCTGTGGCGGATTAAGAGTCAGCGGCAGTTTCCAAATGTACCGCCAGTGGAACTGCGTATGATCGCCGACATATCGTGTGTCACAAGCGTGAACTTATTCGTCCTGACTCAGCCGTCTGACATTTGACGATTTCAGCAGGCATTGTTGTGCCCGTGAGTCAAATTTATTTGGCCAGACCAGCGAACAGGTGCACCTCACACTGAAATCTGCCCGGATTTCAGGATTCTGATAGGGAAGTTTCCCATGTTCTGAGAATCAGAACGCCAGAACGTGTAGTTTGCAAATTTTTGTGGACGGGTCAGAACATTACAGCTGCCGCAGCTCGCCGCTCCTCTCCCACAGCGTGCCATTTTCTGCACCAGCGTAGGGTTGTTAAATGATATTCACAGCTGCCTGTTCTTCGTGAACCATAGTTTGTGATGCACTTCGTTATAGTTGATTCCCTTTGAATAGAATTAGCCTCACGGTGGATTCTTCGAAACAAAGTTAGATTGCGTTGTAAAAGCGATTAATTTAGAGGAGAATTTTTATACCTTCCACCCCAATGAATACTTTTCCAATCAAACACCATCTCTTTTATGATTTGCATTTGTCATTTTTTGTACGATTTTCAACTGGTTGAAGTTATAAAATGATTAATAAAAACTTGTCATTACTTTTGTAAATTTAAATACGCTATTGTTCTAATTTGTGCTCCCTCTATTATTCACTGTTTTTATTTTATTGTGGTAATACATCAGTACACCAGCAATTCAAGGTTCACTCTTATTAAATTAGGTAATTTGATTATTAATTTGAGCTCTGAGAGAGTCCGCAGACATAGCCAACGGAAGTTCCATGAGTAAATATACTAATTTAAAATACAAAAATTCTACATCTACATCTACATCTACATTAATACTCCGCAAGCCACCCAACGGTGTGTGGCGGAGGGCACTTTACGTGCCACTGTCATTACCTCCCTTTCCCGTTCCAGTCGGGTATTGTTCGCGGGAAGAACGACTGCCGGAAAGCCTCCGTGCGCGCTCGAATCTCTCTAATTTTACATTCGTGATCTCCTCGGGAGGTATAAGTAGGGGGAAGCAATATATTCGGTACCTCATCCAGAAACGCACCCTCTCGAAACCTGGCGAGCAAGCTACACAGCGATGCAGAGCGCCTCTGTTGCTGAGTCTGCCACTTGAGTTTGCTTAACATCTCCGTAACGCTATCACGCTTACCAAATAACCCTGTGACGAAACGCGCCGCTCTCCTTTGGATCTTCTCTATCTCTTCCGCCAACCCGATCTGGTACGGATTCCACGCTGATGAGCAATACTCAAGTATAGGTCGAACGAGTGTTTTGTAAGCCACCTCCTTTGTTGATGGACTACATTTTCTGAGCACTCTCCCAATGAATCTCAACCTGGTACCCGCCTTACCAACAATTAATTTTATGTGATCATTCCACTTAAAATCGTTCCGCACGCATACTCCCAGATATTTTACAGAAGTAACTGCTACCAGTGTTTGTTCCGCTGTCATATAATCATACAATAAAGGATCCTTCTTTCTATGTATTCGCAATACATTACATTTGTCTATGTTAAGGGTCAGTTGCCACTCCCTGCACCAAGTGCCTATCCGCTGCAGATCTTCCTGCATTTCGCTACAATTTTCTAATGCTGCAACTTCTCTGTATACTACAGCATCATCCAAGAAAAGCCGCATGGAACTTCCGACACTATCTACTAGGTCATTTATATATACATTGTGAAAACCAATGGTCCCATAACACTCCTCTGTGTCACGCCAGAGGTTACCTTAACGTCTGTAGACGTCTCTCCATTGATAACAGCATGCTGTGTTCTGTTTGCTAAAAACTCTTCAATCCAGCCACACAGCTGGTCTGATATTCCGTAGGCTCTTACTTTATTTATCAGGCGACTGTGCGGAACTGTATCGAACGCCTTCCGGAAGTCAAGGAAAATAGCATCTACCTGGGAGCCTGTATCTAATATTTTCTGGGTCTCATGAACAAATAAAGCGAGTTGGGTCTCGCACGATCGCTGTTTTCGGAATCCATGTTGATTCCTACAGAGTAGATTCTGGGTTTCCAACATGATACGCGAGCAAAAAACATGTTCTAAAATTCTACAACAGATCGACGTCAGAGATATAGGTCTATAGTTTTGCGCATCTGCTCGACTACCCTTCTTGAAGACTGGGACTACCTGTGCTCTTTTCCAATCATTTGGAACCTTCCGATCCTCTAGAGACTTGCGGTACACGGCTGTTAGAAGGGGGGCAAGTTCTTTCGAATAATCTGTGTAGAATCGAATTGGTATCCCGTCAGGTCCAGTGGACTTTCCTCTGTTGAGTAATTCCAGTTGCTTTTCTATTCCTTGGACACTTATTTCGATGTCAGCCATTTTTTCGTTTGTGCAAGGATTTAGAGAAGGAACTGCAGTGCGGTCTTCCTCTGTGAAACAGCTTTGGAAAAAGGTGTTTAGTATTTCAGCTTTACGCGTGTCATCCTCTGTTTCAATGCAACCATCATCCAGGAGTGTCTGGATATGCTGTTTCGAGCCACTTACTGATTTAACGTAAGACCAGCACTTCCTAGGATTTTCTGTCAAGTCGGTACATAGAATTTTACTTTCTAATTCACTGAACGCTTCACGCATAGCCCTCCTTTCGCTAACTTTGACATCGTTTAGCTTCTGTTTGTCTGAGACGTTTTGGCTGCGTTTAAACTTGGAGTGAAGCTCTCTTTGCTTTCGCAGTAGTTTCCTAACTTTGTTGTTGAACCACGGTGGGTTTTTCCCGTCCCTCATGGTTTTACCCGGCACGTACCTGTGTAAAACGCATTTTACGATTGCCTTGAACTTTTTCCATAAACACTCAACATTGTTAGTGTCTGAACAGAAATTTTCGTTTTGATCTGTTAGGTAGTCTGAAATCTGCCTTCTATCACTCTTGCTAAACAGATAAACCTTCCTCCCTTTTTTTATATTCCTATTAACTTCCATATTCAGGGATGCTGCAACGGCCTTGTGATCACTGATTCCCTGTTCTGCACTTACAGAGTCGAAAAGTTCGGGTCTGTTTGTTATCAGTAGGTCCAAGATGCTATCTACACGAGTCGGTTCTCTGTTTAATTGCTCGAGGTAATTTTCGGATAGTGCACTCAGTATAATGTTACTCGATGCTCTGTCCCTACCACCCGTCCTAAACACCTGAGTGTCCCAGTCTATATCTGGTAAATTTAAATCTCCACCTAAGACTATAACATGCTGAGAAAATGTATGTGAAATGTATTCCAGATTTTCTCTCAGTTGTTCTGCCACTAATGCTGCTGAGTCGGGAGGTCGGTAAAAGGAGCCAACTATTAACCTACCTCGGTTGTTGAGTGTAACCTCCACCCATAATAATTCACAGGAACTATCCACTTCTACTTCACTACAGGATAAACTACTACTAACAGCGACGAACACTCCACCACCGGTTGCATGCAATCTATCCTTTCTAAACACCGTCTGTGGCTTTGTAAAAATTTCGGCAGAATTTATCTCTGGCTTCAGCCAGCTTTCTGTACCTATAACGATTTCAGCTTCTGTGCTTTCTATCAGCGCTTGAAGTTCCGGTACTTCACCAATGCAGCTTCGACAGTTTACAATTACAATACCGATTGCAGCTTGGTCCCCGCATGTCCTGACTTTGCCCCTCACCCTTTGAAGCTGTTGCCCTTTCTGTACTTGCCCGAGGCCATCTAACCTAAAAAACCGCCCTGCTACCCGTGTAGCCGCTTGCTACGAGTAGTGGACTCCTGACCTATCCAGCGGAACCCGAAACCCCACCACCCTATGGCGCAAGTCGAGGAATCTGCAGCCCACACGGTCGCAGAACCGTCTCACCCTCTGATTGAGACCCTCCACTCGGCTCTGTACCAAAGGTCCGCAGTCAATCCTGTCGACGATGCTGCAGATGGTGAGCTCTGCTTTTATCCCGCTAGCGAGACTGGCAGTCTTCACCAAATCAGATAGCCGCCGGAAGCCAGAGAGGATTTCCTCTGATCCATAGCAACACACATCATTGGTGCCAACCTGCAGATTGAGGTTGTAGCTCATGATGTTAAGGTTATTGAGAAGATAATCTTTTCTTTATGTAAACACGATAACATTTAGCATCACTTGGAGATATATTTGTGATTAAAGCAAGCAACAGCTTTCAGTGTATGAGGCACAAACTATTTCATTAAATTCTTTACTTTGTACAGCTGCCTCTAATACGTCTCGTGTTTCTGAAATGTGGTCAATTAACGTCTTAGTTTTATTGTGTACCGCATTAAATCGTTCATCGATTTCGTTTCTTACCAGGCTGCATTGTTTATCTATTTCAGTCTGTAATTCCTTAGGCAAATTTAAAATCTTATTACCTTCTGTATTAAAGCTAGTAGCTAATTTGGCATTCATTGTTTCTGAATTAGAAATATTAGCATCTTTTGTATTAATGCTAGAAGTTAATTCTGTTTTAATGGTTTTCATCTTGGTAATCACTATCTCTAATTTCACAAATACGGCCATTGTGCTGGCTTTCACATGTCATGTGAGTACAGGTATAAAATTTTAACCAAAAACAAAAGCCGGCCGTTGTGGCCGAGAGGTTCTAGACGCTTCAGTCCGGACCCGCGCGACTGCTACGGTCGCAGGTTCGAATCCTGCGTCGGTCATGGATGTGTGTGCTGTCCTTAGGTTAGCTATGTTTAAGTAGTTCTAATTTCTAGGGGACTGATGCCCTCAGATGTTAAGTCCCATAGTGCTCAGAGTCATTTGAACCAAAAACGAAATGTAAATATTTAGATTTCAAAGTACTTAAATAAAATCACTTTTTATTTACCCTACTACACCAAACCAAACCTTTGGGAGTTTAAACACAAACGTAGCATAAGAAATCTCAACTCTGTGATGAGTACAGGTCACTTAATAAGTTGCATTTAGCTCCTGTTTCGTTTTACTTATGTGTCAATCCCAGGTACAGCACCTGTCACCTTTCCTCCATTGCCTTAATGTGTGTAAGATAGGGTGATTATGTGGGTCAGCGTGAGTGAGAGTGAATGAGTAAATTAGTGTGATTTTATAGGTTTCCTCCTAACTGTATGGCAATAATTTTAGGCACCGTATCCACGTTCGTTTCTTTTAATATGTGTAAGTGCGTTGATAACCTCGCTGTTGAGCGCCCGGAAGCTCCACCCACCCACCCATACAAACACACACAGTTAGTCTCATTGTTACGAGTTACGAGTAATTGTAACGCGTACGTGGGCAAAGCAATGTCACGATGAGCCACTGTGCTATTGTTGCATAGTCAGCTGACTGGCCGCCACATTGCGAATCGAAGCCCTGCTGTCGTCGTGTTCGTTGATCCCCGCCAAGATGCCGCGGAATGTTGCTGTTGCTCTCGTAGCCTCGAAATCAGGGATTCATCCTTATCGCTCACGTAATGCTTCTTGACTCACTTTCCTAACGTTACCACTCAAGCACGTGAATATAACTTGCTGTGGACCTCGTTGCTGTTGTCAACTATTTTCTTTTATCCAGTTCCTTACAAAAAAAAAAGTCCTTGGTTTTCCCCAAATGAAAATTGTTTCTTTCCAAATATTTTAATTACCTTGGGCGACACTACAGCATGTGCTCACCTATATCTCTTTCACTTTCTACTTAGGTTGCTCTGGGCAACATCATATCTTCTTCCGTTATTTATTGAAACTTCTTAGTTCTGCAAAAGGTTTCTTCCTTAGCACCTCTTATTCGCTTCCTGTACTTACGGTGACAAATGCAGCGTTACGTAATTGGTTTTGAATTGTATGCATGTTCGATCAACTTTATCTCGTATTTAATTTTCGGTCGCCGTTCTCGAAGTTAATTCCTTTCGTGGTCCAGCTGTGCTGTGCCACGGAACCGTACAGTCGTACTTCTTCAGCTTGTTACAATGTGCGGGAATTGTAAAAGAACTCCAATGTGTCCAAGCCGCTCTTCTATATTTTACGCCCAGTGTTTTTCCCATACAGCTTCAGTTACAACGAACGGTGAACAGATATATTTTTGTATGTATCTGTCGACCGACTATATACACATGTACCGTTTGCCTGCTTAGCTGAGTGGTAACGTGTCCGCCTCCCATACAAGCGGGCCCGGGTTCAATTACTGGCCGGATTGGAGATTTTCTCTACGCGGGGACTGCGTGTTGTGTTGTCCTCATCATCATTTCTTCCTCGCCACCGGCGCGCAAATCGCCGGTGAAGGTGCGGGCCATGGTATGGTGCTTCGACGACGAATCCATCTGTCATGAAATATGCTATTCAATACCGCTTCAACCACACGCGAGCTATGCGCCGGACATCCATCATGTTGGAAGTACATCGCCATTCTCTCATGCAGTGAAACATCTTGTAGTAACACCGGTAGAACATTACGTAGGAAATCAGCATACATTGCACCATTTAGATTGCCATCGATAATATGGGGGCCAATTATCCTTCCTGCCATAACGCCGACCCATACATTAACCCGCCAAGTCGCTGATGGTCCACTTGTCGCAGCCAGCGTGGATTTTCCGTTGCCCAATAGTGCAGGATATTTGCTATCGTGATCCACCGACAATGCCTGACAACATGCGTCAGCGCATTGTCAATGCATGTGCGAAAAAGCAGGTGTACGTTACCGCTGTTGGTGAATGACACTTCGTCGCTAAATAGAACGCGTGCAAAAAATCTGTCATCTTCCCGTAATTTCTCTTTTCCCCAGTGGCAGAACTGTACAAAACATTCAAAGACGTCACCACGCAATTCCTGGTGCATAGAAATATGGTACGGGTGCAATCGATGTTGATGCAGCACTCTCAACACCGACGATTTTGAGATTCCCGATTCTCGCGCAATTTGTCTGCTACTGATGTGCGCATTAGCCGCGACAGCAGCTAAAACACCTACTTGGGCATCATCATTTATTGCAGGTCGCGGTTGACGTTTCACATGTGTCTGAACACTTCGTGTTTTCTTAAATAGCGGAACTATCCGGCGAACGGGCCGGACACTTGGATGATGTCGTCCAGAATACCGAGTACCATACATAGCACACGCCCGTTGGGCATTTTGATCACAATAGCCATACATCAACACGATATCGACCTTTTCCACAATTGGTAAACGGTCCATTTTAACACGGGTAACGTATCACGAAGCAAATACCGTCCTCACTGGTGGAATGTTACGTGATACCACTTACTTATACGTTTGTGACTATTACAGCGCCATCTATCACAAAGCGAAAAATGTGGTCAACCTAAAACATTCATGTTTCTTTACGTACTAAACGAATATGTAATAAAAATGGGGTTTCTTATTTAAAAAATACGCAGTTCATATCCGTTTGACCTACGGCAGCGCCATCTAGTGGGCTAACCATAGCACCATCATGTTTCCCCCTTGAAACTAGACAAGTTTCGTTCTTTGTAGTTTTTTCGGTTGTCGCTTATCTCGTCAGATATTTGGCCCGGTCCCGATCAATGGACCACCTTGTGGATGAAGAACCCGTTGCGCTCCATAATCAACAATAAAGATGTCCTCTATATTCACTAACTAGCAAATGATTCCTTGCTACGTTTGTCCCATGCAGCATTTTCGCCGAACTCTACTGTTTGTAACAGACTAAAACGTTGCGCTATGAACATTCCGTATTGCAGGTTGCGTATCTAACGGGTTGTAGGGGCGGCAGAAATCTGATTTGCAATATTTCATAATAGTTATTGGCTGAATTTAAAGAGGCATAACCTCTCGTTAAGAATTCAAAACAATATACTGAGATGACAAATTGCATGGGATAATATTGTGTGGGATCTCCTTTTTTCCGGCGTAGTGGAGAGTTATTGAGCCATGCTGCCTCTACAGCTGTCCATAATTACGAAACTGTTGCAAGCTTGTGCATGAACTGGCGTCTCGATTATGTCCCATAAATGTTGGATAGGATTTATGTCGATCGATCTGGGTGGCCAAATCATTCGCTCGAATTGTCCAGAAAGTTCTTCAAACAAACAGCAAACAGTTTCGGCGCAGCGACAAAACATTGTTGTTTGCTGAAACATGACGTCCATGAATGGCTGTAAATAGTCTCCAAGGAGCCGACAGTAACCATTTCCCACTGTAGCATATGGATGATGATCTTTGGCGCACTAGACATAATGCACAAAGGAGGGGGGGCTGCCACACTCAATAGGGGAGGGTAGGAGGGTTGTGGGGAGGATGCCAGTGGGAGAGAAGAAGGGAGGGGGAGGGGGAGAGGGTATGGTGTGGAAGCCTGGGGGAGGAGGGGGAGAGAGGAGGGCGAAGGGAGGAGGGAGTGAAGGGAAAGAGGGAGCCTTAGGAGGAAAAACTCAGGAGGAGGAAAGGGAGGATCAAATCTGGTAGGAGGAGTAGATGGAGGGGATGAGGGCATCATTCGGGAGGGGAAATTGGCAGAAGCCACATTGGGCAATAAGGTGTGGAGAGTGTGAAGATGGAGAGCAGGTGGGATGCAAGAGTACAAGTGCGGCAGCGGGTTGGGGTGGGAGAGGATGGGAGAGACAAGCAGGTGGGTAGGATCAAGCTTGTGGGAGGTGTAAAGGAGCTGTTCCATTCGAGGAAAAGGAGGAGGTGGGGGAAAGGAATCAGGTAATAAAGGATCCACTTGGGGGATGGGAGATGTATGCGATAGGCGAGGCGGAGCACATGGTGTTCAAGGATTTGAAGGGACTTATAGTAGGTGGGAGGGGTGGATATCCATGCAGGGTGCGCATAACAAAGGATGGGGCGGATGAGGGACTTATAAGTGTGGAGGATTGCAGAGGGGTCCAGACCCCATGCTCAGCCAGAGACAGCTCCACCAGTCCACTGCACTTTTATACCTTGTGTAAGCGCTAATACCGCCATCTGTTTCTCACCAGCCTTTGGTTTTGTATGAGAACTTTGCCTTTCAAGTTGGCTACTGCAGTGACAAATTTGGTAACTGTGGAGGATACAAAACTGTTGGCAGTGATTTCGATTTTGCACATTAATTAACTATAAACGCTTCTTTTCAGTTTAATAAACATAAAATATTACTCTTTTCCTTTAAGCATGTCAATAACTTCCAAGCCCATATTTCTTCTTTTCCTTTACTCTGCACAATACCACACTGAAAAGGAAGTAGCTTACCAGGCAACACAATCATAATTCAGAAGCATTATAGCACCTACATGGGGAGAATATCAGCTGCAGAAGTTGAATCCTGGCTGCAAAATCCTCGTTTCTAATATTGATATTTGGAACGTTTTCGTGATAAATTAGAAGCTTACTGGTAAGTATATTTACGGAAAACCGTATTTGGGATCCCGTGAAAATGTAATTGTAGCTATCGCTAAGGTACATGAAATACTTTGAGCTTATTGACAGTTTTTTTCATACAGACTGGGCCGTTTCGTTTGAAATGTTTAAGAGTATCGAATTGTATCCTCCAGAGGCGGCTGCTGTTCTTTTGTTCATGCGAAGTAATGCTGTGTGATGGTTCGCAGCCTGCTGCAGATGCGGAGTGAAGGGCTGACTCACCGCATCTACTGGAAGCACTGGTTGCTGCGCGATGGTCAGGAGATGCGGGAGTCTCTCAAGCCGGTGACCTTCCAGAGTGTGATTCCTGCACTCGCTGTCTTGGTAGCCATGGCGTTGCTGTCACTGTGCTTGCTGCTGCTCGAGAGGAAATTCTACAAGAGGCTGGTTCTAAGGGATGCAGCCACAAGCACAGACTAGAAGCATGCATGTGTTTCACTGCCCAGCGAAGCTGTTGCCAAAATCTAACAACACCCATTGCTGTGAAAACTCTTACTGTCTGACAGTTGCAGAGACTAGTGACCCAAGAGGTGAGAAAACCAGATGTCTCTTAAACCTTTCGTGGTTAGTGGGACACATGGTTCTGAAGGATTAATACACAATTTTGAACACTGGGACGTCAGTATTCCATATCTGTGTAACGCTACCCCCTAGATGCATTCGGTATTTGGAGAAAATCACTGCAGACCATGGTGGAGGGTGGGGTAGGGGTGAGATATATAAAAGGGGCGTGAGTGATCAAATGTGGTGGCGTGTGCTTCTAGTTGGCACTGTATGTCCGTTTCACGAAAATCACATCAGATCACTGCCGCGTCTGTCCCAACAATCTCTGAAGTAACTAATTATGTTTTCTTTTATACGATAGACATTGTTTTGTAACATCAGTAGACTTCTCAGTAATTCTGCTTGTTTGTAAATGATATGCATTGAGTGGGACGCATATGCTCCAGAAAAATTTATGGTATGTAGAAAATATTAGTGAATGATATGGTAAAGTTACTTTGAAGCTGACAATTTCTGTGCAATATTGCATGTTACTTTTTTTCCATAATTGTCATCCTGATGAAATTACTCTAGAAATAAAAAAATTAACTTTGAAAATCCCAGCTTTGTATGAAAACATAGACCTAATCAAGTCCGTGGGACATGGGGCGCACCCCACCGATTTCCCAGATTGGTCAGCATGAACTTTTATGATAGTATTATTGAACATGATAAATGAACTAACATTCTTCAAATAGATACGTGCAGTGATTGATATTTTACAGCGCACACCAATACACCGTGCCAGTATCTCTGACGAGAAAATATCAGAACAGAAAATTTTGAGATATGGTACGATAGAATTTCTGTTATGGTTGAAGAGATGTAAAACATATTTCGTATCCACACTTTTAAAATGCCCAGAAAATCGTTAAAATAACGATTTAGGAAGTGTAAATTAAACACCGCTAGAAATTTACGGTATTGCAATATTTTTTTTTCTTAAAATAAAAAAAAGTGCAAATCAGGATTTGGGTACATGTAAAATAAATTCTAACTATAAAAGCGTTAACGTCATTCCTACAAAACAGCTATATTTATGCATCACAAGTGCTATTGAACTAATAAGAGACACGAACGATTGTGAAAACGGATTGTGTAAACGGAGCGAAAACAAATGAATGAAATAACATGAACTACGACATCTTCGTGAAGAAATACTTTTCAAACTTGTATGTTTGGTAGTTGCAGCGCCAACCCCCACCCCAGCGTTCTACAGAAACATTACGTCCAGTGCATAATTTGCCGCTCAAGATGAAACATTGTTAGGATATGTTAAGGATGACCTAGCACTCTGAAAACCAAGAGTGTAGTACATCCCATGTCAATGCAGGAGAGATGTGAGGAGTTCAAATGTAAGGATCAACCAGCTAAGTCCAGTTGTGGCGGAGCACTGCGTCTCCAATGAACATAGCACAAATTATAATGGCACCAAGTTATTAAAGATTCCAACACATATCTCGAGCTGTGTTTTCAAAGGATCTGTAGAGATTTGGCTACATGAGCTGATAAATAAATGCAGAGGTTTCCAGCTATGTAAGGCTTGGGACAACTTTGAGCCTATTCAATGGACGAAGACAGGTTGTGGGAAGATCCATTCACACGACGCCGACTGAAGAGATTACACCCAAACCCAGATGTCAGACACCCAGATCTGTACCAAACGTTGTATGTCTATAGTGTATCAACCAAAACTGCTATTCCGTTCGAAGTATGTGCTGTCGACGAGCAGAACGGGCTTAAACATTAATTAAAAGTAACACCAAAACTACCAGAGCACAACCAAAGCGTATCTATGAGCTATAAATGTGTATGGGTTCCGTGGTTGAGTTGGTAGTGCATGTGAACATCGTACGAAGAAATTCGGATTCGAATCACTGTGAACTTTTTTTTTAAACTGTGAAATATGTCAATAGAAAATCAACCAGGCCAAAGCATAAATAAATCAAGTAATAAGCTAAGAAATACGTAAATAACAATTACAGTGTGTAAGAAAACTGTTAAGAAAAATGTTTTGTAAAATTAATTTAATTTCTTTGCGTACCGATGGTGGCAGTGGAAAATCCGCACCAAGCTCTTTGTTGGCGGAAGAGCCCGCGCATTGATACATAGGGAGCACGGCGAAAAGCGCGCAGCATTGTTAATAGAATACTCTTGAGTCAACCTTCGTGCAGTGAAATTGTGTGTAGAGACAGAGCGGTGTGCCTGTTCGCCACCAGCTATATATTACGTGAAGAATACTTTAATTATATAATTGGTAATTATTCATGAATTATTAAAAATCGACGTCATGAAGACATCAAAGGTATTTAAGTGCTAACTGCATATTGTAAGTTCGTTGTTACATTTTTAATCTGTTTCATGTAAACGATCCCCAAACTAAAGTTTTATATATTGAATCACTATAAAGAGTTAAAAATTTATATTCAATCATTTTCAGAATAGATCAGTTTATCTCAGTCAGTATCGTATTATTTTTCATTGAACCCAGTAACCACAAGATTTAACTTTTGTTGAGTTTTATCAATATTTTTTATTTAATAATGACATTGAATTTTGCACCAGTAACTTCAATCAAAAAAGCAAATGAATAATAAATACAATTTTAGCTCACATATTTGTAATCCTAGTAAATGTATGCCAACCCAACTAAATATCAACAATAGATCAGAGTGAGTATATTCAGACATGCTGTCAGATGACGTTATCCAGAGGCGACCCAGTAAAATAAAAGGTAAGGAAAATAGATATGTATGTTTTCAGGTTCACTGCATTGACAACCAGTACTAAGGGCCACGGCGTAAGATTATGTGTTCACGTAGAAATAATCTTCTTTTGATCAGTCACACTAATATTGTTACCAATAAGGGCACAAGGCGTACAACATTGTCTACGCTAAAGACTATCAGATCAGACGCGTTGTCAAAAGCAAGTCCAGACAGGAAAGCTGTAAGGCACAGAAAGTTCAGTTCTCTTTCTTTCCTTCATTAGACGGAAAGTAAGTTAAATTATTTTATTCTAGATGGGAAGGTTATCGTCTAAACGCATTAAGTTCAATCATTATTTCTTATATTTATTCGATGGGAAAGTTTCACTTGGCGATATCCGAACGGTACGAATACTTTGAGAACCTACTGTGGAAAAGTGGATATACTGACTGATATATTTTCTTGTTAAGCTAATACTAAGCGGCGCAACGCATTTACTAATGTGTATACATTTACTTACAGCGCATCAGCAATTCTGTTTGCCTTTTCGTTGAGTCCGCTTTGTATAGTGATTTATTGTGGTCCACAGTGTTAATTACTGACAATGCCGAGCAGAACCATTACTCGTACCTCGCGCAACAGGAGCGTAGAAAATACAGACCAAAATTTTTTTTCATCAGTGGTCAATAATCCTACACGAAATGACTCCAGTAGTGAAATGTCAGAGAATCAGATGTCCGAGAGTGTAAATAATTTGCAAACCAGTGACGAACATACGAATTTAGCCATGCCATCCGACAATGCGACAACAATGCAAAACGATGTACTTTCAAATACAACAGAAGGTACACAGCTACAAAAACCGCGTAGGAGACATGACAGTCACAATAACGAAGCCACCACGATGCAGTCAATGTGACAACATTGTAAGACGCAACATGTACAACAACAGATGGTACTAAGCTACTGAATTCGCGTAGCAGACACGATAGTTACTATGACGAAAATTCCGAAATCACGGAAGACGTGATGAATGAATCGGATACCAATGTGGCAATAGACGGTATCTCAGCAACAAATACACAGTTACATTAATCTGGAAATTTTCAAATGAACACAGGTTTCGAGAGTGTGTATTTCTGGATGAGGTATCGAATATATTGCTTCCCCCTACTTACACCTCCCGAGGCCATCACGAATGTAAAATTAGAGAGATTCGAGTGCACACGGAGGCTTTCCGGCTGTCGTTCTTCCCGTTAACCATACGCGACTGGAACAGGAAAGGGAGGTAATGACAGTGGCACGTAAAGTGTCCTCCGCCACACACCGTTGGGTGGCTTGCTGAGTATAAATGTAGATGTAGATGTAGATGCACAACTTTCAACAACCAACATAGAAACAGACACAGATCAATCCAAAACGGACCCAATGAAGACAATTTTGCTACAACTCAAACTACAAATGGGCATACAAGAAAAACCGTCACAAAAACTAGACAAGCAGCCACTAGACGCGAATCAAAAACAAGACAAACTGTCACAGGAATCAAGAGACACAAGAAAAAGAAATTAAATCAGAAATTAAAGCAGTCGTTAAAAATGCTCACAGACAAAAGAAGAATTACATGTCAAGTTTAAGGAACTATATATATATATATATATATATATATATATATATATATATATATATATAAAACAAAAACAGGATGAACTCGCACGTAGTCCTACGGGAGATAATGGTAGGAAAGTATGCAAAACAAAACGCTCAGATTGACGAACGTTTCAATAATCACATACAGGACTGCTTGATACGTCACCGCAAATTGGTGCGATCACAAGACAAAGAAAGGACAGAATTATTACACACAATCACTAAACAGCGACAGAAAGACAAAAGGAAACTGATTGCCCACGGAAAAACGTATGTAGATAATAACATTGCATCAGTTTCGGAAGAAATTGAAACTGTTAAAGAGAGCACTACTCAAATACAAGAAACTCTCACTGAGATACAGATAAATACAAAAGAGGTGAAACCAAACACAGACACTGAAATACAGAATGTCAAGGACAAACTTTCAGATGGCATTCGAACACTTGCTGACAGAATAGAGCAGATAGAAATTGTATAAGATCCCGAAACTGTTAAAGCAGACTTAAAGGAAGTGACTAAAAGAAATAGAAAGTTACAAAATGAACTCACAGAGAAGATCAATGAGCTCACTACGAGAATGGATATGTTAGACACTAACAACGATACCAAATCAGATGACACTACACCAAATGATACTCCACCAGTCCCACGTAAACATATTTCTGAAAGTTAGAGTATGCAAAGTCAGAATGTGCAACAGACAATTTCAGATTTAGAATCACGTAACAACTTGTTAAAACAAAAAATTGATTCAATGCAGCAAGTAATAGCTCAGACACATGAAACGGTTCTGAAAAATCCGTACCAACAAAACGCACATTATCATGATATGTCACAGGTGCAATCCATAGAAAGTAGGTAGACTACAGAGAGTGGGGGATCTTGATCACGAACAAAGACACACAAACCCATGCTAACACCACTGTGATAACAGTTACACATACAGAAATGATGGTTTCGACCACAAACATTTTCTGTCAGTTAGGAAATTCAAAACGTTCAAGAATGACAGAACACAAACACATCCCTTAGAATGGATACAACAATTTAACGTTGTATGCCCACCGTCATGGCCAGTGCAACACAAATTGGAATTCATTAGTAGTTTCCTTGAAGGTGAACCAGCAAGGAGAATGAGACCAATTGCAAGGCAATGTCATACACTAGAAGCATTTCAAGAAACATTTTTTTCAGCATATTGGTCAGTCACAACCAAAAGCAGTATTAAAGATCAGTTAATTAGTGTGTCAAACTTTGAGAATGTCGACTTTCATACCATAACACAATTCTTTGAATACATGGAGAGGAAAACCAGTATTTAAATGAACCGTACAGCCAATCCGCACTAATAGAATTGTGCATTTCAAAACTTCCAAGATCATTGAATGTTTCATTACTAACAGGCCAACAGAAAGGCAACATTTCCGCATTTAGGGAACTATTACAACTACTAGCAGTACGCCAGTCTGATTATGTGTTTGTCAACAAAAATTTTTCAAGACAAAACGCAAATCAGCCAAACAAAGGTAATTTTGAACAGTTACGGTTTGTGAATAACAATCGTACGAACCGCTTTCCCAATGAAGGGGGAAAATTTTGTTTCAGATCACACACAGGGCTATAATGAAACGAAGTATAGCAATAATGCGAGTTTGAATACACAGCAGCAACGAAGCCAGCCTCGTAACACGGCAGAGATACAGCATAACCTTCCAAAAAGGGCTAATTTTCCCATGACTCATTCTACGGCGCCACAGCAAAGAAACCAATACATACAAAAACAGCAGTTCCAGAATAACGCGCGTCACACGCTATATAACAGCATTCATAATGACAGGCGAAGAGGAAACGAACAGAGATCACAATGCATATTCCACAACAGTAGTTTCAATCAGTATCACAAAAATTCACAACAGAATAATTATCGTGTAAACAAACCTGATACTAGATTTCATCCATCACAAAACACCAACAATCAAAGTGTTAGAACTGTACGGATAATAGAAACCTCACAACATTCCTCGACAGGAAATGACACACCAGAACACGTATGACTAGGAACGGTCCGTGATGCGTTTCTGAATAACGACACAAATAAGAAGGAACAGAATGTATCATGACTGAACATGCCATTACATTCGATGATGTACGTGATTCACTACTACATGAGAATCCAGCAGTACAGAAAACCATATGCCACCCTACAGTCCACATAAGAATACAATGACAGGTTATCCCAGCAATAATTGATTCAGGATCACCAATGTCAGTAATTAACGAAGAAACATTTAAAAGATGCAATATGAAGAATAACTATCCCGTATTCCCATTAAGTAAAACGAAAGGTGCATTTCCAGGGAAAGGAACAGAAGTAAAGAGACAGACACAGTTATCACTTATTCTTGCAGGTAGAACATTTCACACTAAATGTTGGATAGTTCCACTATTGACAACAGACGTCATATTAGGAGCAAATTTCCTCGTGCAGTACGACGCAAATGTCCATTTTGCACAGAGTGCACATACATACTTAAATCACTTTCAGACCATGCAACACTTACTTCTAATTGAAGTGTGTGCACGCAGTAGTTTGTAAGTAATTTACGTGTTTTTCATATAATTCAATAATTTTCACCCTGTACTATCTTACACATCGAAACTAAAATTCTACCTTGACACCAACTGTAAGTTGCCAGTTCATGGAGTTGTAGCAGGCGTCACCGTGGTGCAGTTACCCGCTAGCTCGCCCGTTCATCTGGTTTGCGAAAATATGCAAAAATTTCACTTTTTAAGAGGACAGAACACAATCGTATTGCACTACTAGCATGCAAGGTAGCCTGATTTTTCTAAATGCGTCTTTTTGTGGGGGTTTGTGAAAGATGCCATCTATACGTCTCACTTTCTGACATCTATGGGAGAACGCCGATGCAACATACCAACAGCATTGAGTCAGAAACTCCAAACACGACTCGAAAGTATGGTGTGAGTTTTACCATGTCGGGGACGTTTTCGTGCACTCTATGGAAGTTACGTTGAACAATTGTGGGAAATAAATGAAAACTTTGATCTTAAACGTGCTAGTAAAAAGTAGCCCATTGTTGTATGTGCATACGTGTAAAAGGTATACGCTAGGAAAATCAGATAGTTATTTTGTGATTAAAGACGTTGTAATTCTTTGCGTAAGTTTAAATTTACACCAAGATTCCATCTTCGCATATGAAGAAAATATAGTTTTGTCAGATCGGAGCCGGCCGCGGTGGTCTAGCGGTTCTAGGCACTTCAGTCTGGAACCGCGCGACCGCTACGGCCGCAGGTTCGAATCCTGCCTCGGGCATGGATGTGTGTGATGTCCTTAGGTTAGTTAGGTTTAAGTAGTTCTAAGTTCTAGGGGACTGATGACCACAGATGTTAAGTCCCATAGTGCTCAGAGCCATTTGAACCATTTTTCAGATCGGAAGAAATATTTCGAATCTACTTGAATTAAAAAAAAAAAAGTGATACAAAAATTTCGTAGTGTGGGAGTGTGCTGTCAGTCAGTCTGTTGAATATAGGCACATTTCAGGTAAAGATAACCTATAGACAACGTTTATTTTTGACAATATGAGTCAGTTCCCTTATATTATACACAGTCCCAAACCACTGTGCTTATTTTGAACTAGACTTTTTATTTTATTGTTGAAAAGAAGCAACGTTTCATATGTTGACAGATGAACAGTGTTGTGTGTCGACAATTTGACATAAAAATTTGGCGTAATAAAACGATGTGGGTAGCGTAGATGCAAAAGCCGCTAACTGCGTGATAAGTGAAACTGAGATAATCGCGAAAAACCTGTCCCATCCGAACTACACTCCTGGAAATTGAAATAAGAACACCGTGAATTCATTGTCCCAGGAAGGGGAAACTTTATTGACACATTCCTGGGGTCAGATACATCACATGATCACACTGACAGAACCACAGGCACATAGGCACAGGCAACAGAGCATGCACAATGTCGGCACTAGTACAGTGTATATCCACCTTTCGCAGCAATGCAGGCTGCTATTCTCCCATGGAGACGATCGTAGAGATGCTGGATGTAGTCCTGTGGAACGGCTTGCCATGCCATTTCCACCTGGCGCCTCAGTTGGACCAGCGTTCGTGCTGGACGTGCAGACCGCGTGAGACGACGCTTCATCCAGTCCCAAACATACTCAATGGGGGACAGATCCGGAGATCTTGCTGGCCAGGGTAGTTGACTTACACCTTATAGAGCACGTTGGGTGGCACGGGATACATGCGGACGTGCATTGTCCTGTTGGAACAGCAAGTTCCCTTGCCGGTCTAGGAATGGTAGAACGATGGGTTCGATGACGGTTTGGATGTACCGTGCACTATTCAGTGTCCCCTCGACGATCACCAGTGGTGTACGGCCAGTGTAGGAGATAGCTCCCCACACCATGATGCTGGGTGTTGGCCTTGTGTGCCTCGGTCGTATGCAGTCCTGATTGTGGCGCTCACCTGCACGGCGCCAAACACGCATACGACCATCATTGGCACCAAGGCAGAAGCGACTCTCATCGCTGAAGACGACACGTCTCCATTCGTCCCTCCATTCAGGCCTGTCGCGACACCACTGGAGGCGGGCTGCACGACGTTGGCGCGTGAGCGGAAGACGGCCTAACAGTGTGCGGGACCGTAGCCCAGCTTCATGGAGACGGTTGCGAATGGTCCCCGCCGATACCCCAGGAGCAACAGTGTCCCTAATTTGCTGGGAAGTGGCGGTGCGGTCCCCTACGGCACTGCGTAGGATCCTACGGTCTTGGCGTGCATCCGTGCGTCGCTGCGGTCCGGTCCCAGGTCGACGGGCACGTGCACCTTCCGCCGACCACTGGCGACAACATCGATGTACTGTGGAGACCTCACGCCCCACGTGTTGAGCAACTCGGCGGTACGTCCACCCGGCCTCCCGCATGCCCACTATACGCCCTCGCTCAAAGTCCGTCAACTGCACATACGGTTCACGTCCACGCTGTCGCGGCATGCTACCAGTGTTAAAGACTGCGATGGAGCTCCGTATGCCACGGCAAACTGGCTGACACTGACGGCGGCGGTGCACAAATGCTGCGCAGCTAGCGCCATTCGACGGCCAACACCGCGGTTCCTGGTGTGTCCGCTGTGCCGTGCGTGTGATCATTGCTTGTACAGCCCTCTCGCAGTGTCCGGAGCAAGTATGGTGGGTCTGACACACCGGTGTCAATGTGTTCTTTTTTCCATTTCCAGGAGTGTATTAAAGTTAAAGATTTCATTTCTTTTCTAAAAATTGGTAAAAAAATAATTAATTACACGGTATTAATGGCTGATATCTGTGATTATGTTTTATACGATAAAATCTTAAGTGAAATATTGACTTAGTGGTTCTTGCGTCCGATTTATCCAGTTAGCGGGTTGGTGAGTCCAATTACAAAACAAGCATTTGGTTGCTAAATCCGCTGTTAGGAGTGACAGAAAGGTGAAATTTAATTATTCCGAATATAAACAGAATACGTTTTATTTCAAAGAGAAGTCTGAAAATTTTACGAAACTGGAATATAAAAATACGAAGGTGACATTATTTTACCAGGAAAAACTGACCTAATTAATGCCAAAAAGAGAACAGATATCAACGCTCAACATTAAATTATTTTTTTATATTTTTTAAAATAGACCATTGCATTTTTGACACCACAAGATATTGTAGAAAATAAAGTAAGTTCCAAATTGCATCTTTGTAAAACGTCGACAGTCTTTTAGAAAATAGTAAAATTGGCGGATAGTTGCACCTCACTTAAAACAGCGACAAAAAATTCTAGAAAATGAAATTAGTTGAAAACTGCTTTTAAGAGACATGACCTCAACACTCTCCATCAACTCAAAATTGCTTACGGTATCTTCACCCAGTCGATAGCAGAAGAAGCGACTCTAGGAATGCCTTCCTGCTCGTATAACACCTTGGTGAAGAATCTGAGTCTGTCGTTGGTCGCCCAGTCTTCGCCAAAGTGGAGCTCTAAAAGTTTTTTGATATCTCCGAGTTTGGCTTCTGAAAGTTTTACACCAGCTGTGGTTGGGGTTGGGCCGTTTCCTTTGCTGAAATTTTTTGCCCTCTTCAGGATGCTCTTCCCGTCCACATCTTCAAAGTTGCAGAAGGGGTCTCCATAAACTAGACAAATCTTGTTTTTGCTATTCGTGAACACGATTTTTTTGGCTCTCTGAATCTGGAAATGGCAGTTACAAGTAACTTTCACTAGTATGACATTGCTTATATTACATTTGACGTCGTTGCCTTTAAGTTTTGGAAACATTTCTTTCCATTGATCAGGACGCCTCTCCTTTTCCGGGAGGGACCGTCGCGCTCGGTCTAGTTCTGGTCATTTGCAACTACAAAGATGGATTCGTCTTCTTGCAGAACTGCTACTGTTTCAGTTATTCCCATTTTGTTTGACCCATCTTCAGCATTTAAAGCGTCCGCAAAATTACTTATTTTCTTCAAAACACACGTGCAAATACGTCAACAAACATCGTACTGATCAGCTGAACTGTGCTTACCGGCTTATATTTCGACAACGAATCGACAGCGAGAGCTTCGTTGGCGAGTAAGCTTTAGCTACAGCGCCGCCAACCTAACTCTAAATAAGAAAAATATCCCAATCGTAACAAACCGAAAGGTAGTTTGAATGTGTAGCTTGGTATGTCTGATGACAGTTGGCGTTCCTTGCATCCTGACATGTCACAGCGACCGTCACGTCCATTGATCTTGGTGAGTTTTGCAAATGTTGGACATTTTGCTTTGCACACGAAGACAGCAAGCAGTTAATCGGCTTTAGCAACCGAACACGACTTTCTACAGCCAATTTCAACGATTTATAGAGTGTTTTGCACCCTGAAACCTATTCCATCGTGTCGGCGCTGAAAAAATCTATATGATAGTGTGCTCAACTCAAAATCGACAAAAAATGAATTTAGTGGCTTTTGCGTCTGGGCTGCTCATTTGGAATCATACGAGGGTCACTCCAAAAGAAATGCACACTATTTTTTTTTAAATCCATCTTTTATTCTACATGTTTGAAAG